>NC_137054.1:29962637-30065137 GCF_032717465.1 Coenobita brevimanus | reverse complement strand
CTGGTGAACAAGCCTACATCTTTTCTATCCTTAATGACCTAGAGCAGCTTGTACAGCACCCTACCCATATCCCTGACCACCTTGGAGAGAGCTCCAACATACTTGACCTCTTTCTCACAACTAATCCTTCTGCTTACTCACTCTGTTAATCTTTTCTCTCCGTTGGGCTCCTCCGATCACAACCTTATCACCTTAACCTGTCCTATCACTCCGGTACGGCCTGTGGACTCTCCAGGGAAACGTCGTCTGTGGCATTTTGGAGCCGCGGACTGGGAGGCCCTCAGGCAGTACTTCTTTGATTTTCCCTGGAATGATTATTGCTTCCATGGCTGTGAGCCATCTGAGTGTGCCTTGCGCATTGCAGAGGTTATTCTCTCGGGCATGGAAGCATACATTCCTTTCTCAAATCCTTTGACTAACGCAAGAAAGCCTTGGTTTAATCACACTTGTTCTAATGCTATCTGCAACAAGGAGAGGGCCTACAAAAGGTACCGGAGCCAACCCACCCCTGAATCACATCATCTTTATGTTTCAGCCCGGAATCGTGCTAAGTCTGTTCTTCGCTCTGCTAAAAATAATTTCATCCATACTAAATGCTCTCAACTCTCCAACTCGAATTCTTCGCGCTCCTTCTGGCACCTTCCCAAAAACCTTTCTAATAACTTTACCTCATCATCCTTCCCTCCTCTTTTCTACTCTGATGGTTCTGTAGCTATTTCTTCTACTGATAAAGCAGATCTCTTCGTAGACTTTCTCCTCCAATTCCACCTTAGACGATTCCGGTGCTGTTCCTCCATCACTTCCCCCCCTCTGACTTCCTCATGGCTGACATTAAAATTTCTTCAGCTGATGTATTTTCTGCCATCACTGGCCTCAGTACTAATAAGGCATATGGGCCTGATGGGGTCCCTCCTGTTGTTCTCAAGAACTGTGCTTCTGTGCTTACACCCTGCCTAGGCAAACTCTTTCGCCTTTGTCTGTCAACTTGTACCTTTCCTTCTTGCTGGAAGTTTGCTCTCATTCAGTCAGTCCCAAAGAAGGGTGACCACTCCCAACCCTCCAACTATCATCCAATTGCTTTAACATCCTGTATTTCAAAAGTTTTCGAGTCAGTTCTCAATAGAAAAATTTTAAGGCATCTTTCCTATCACAACCTTCTTTCTGATCGTCAGTATGGGTTCCATCAGGGACGCTCCACTGGCGATCTTCTCACCTACTTTTCAGACTCCTGGTCATCATCCTTTCGGGACTTGGCGAAAGCTTTGCCATTGCACTTGACATCTCAAAGGCTTTCGATCGAGTCTGGCATAAATCTTGAATTTCCAAACTGCCCTCCTACAGTTTCTATCCTTCTATCTGTGCCTTCATCGCTAGCTTCCTTTCTGGTCATTCTGTAGCCGCTGTTGTAGACGGTCATCGTTCTTCTCCTAGATCTATCAACAGTGGTGCTCCTCAGGGCTCTGTCCTATCACCAACTCTCTTCCTTTTATTCATCAATGATCTTCTAAGCTGTACATCTAACCCTATCCACTCATACGCTGATGACTCCACCCTTCACCTTTCCATTCGGTTCCCGCAACGCCCATCTCAACAGTTACTTCAACAAACAAGGGATGAGGCTATGGCACACCTAATGTCTGACTTGGCTCGTATCTCTGACTGGGGTAAAAATAATATGGTTGTTTTTAATGCATCTAAGACTCAGTTCTTACACCTATCAACCCGACAAAATCTTCCACAGGTATACCCACTAATGTTTAATAATATTCAGCTTAATCCTGCATCATCCTTGAACATGCTTGGGGTTTCATTTACTCAGGACTTATCTTGGAAAGATCATATTACATCTCTTGTAAAATCTGCTTCCAAGAGATTGGGTGTGCTAAGCCGACTCCGCTCTTTCTTTACCCCTGCACAATTGTTTTTTTTTTTTTTTTTTTTTAATGTGTCCGACTCTGGGCATAGGCTTCACAGCCTGCTATCAAGGCCCAGCAGTCCTCCTACATACCATCCACCTCTACATGTCACCACTTCGGCGCTAACACCCACCGTCCATACTGAATACATGCTAGGGCTGTCTCATACAGGACTGGTGTATTGGTATTAGCGGGGGTATTTTTACAACATGTCGGCGGGGCTTCTGGTAGATCAGCAAAGCGTTGACTCTATACAAGGGTTTTATCCGCCCCTGTGTGGAGTACAACTCTCATGTGTGGGGAGGCTCCCCACATACAGCTCTTCTCAATAGGGTGGAGTCAAAGGCTTTTCGTCTCTTTAACTCTCCTCCTCTTACTGACTCCCTTCAACCTCTGTCTCTTTGCTGCACTGTTGCATCTTTATCTCTTTTCTATCGCTACTTTAATGGTCACTGCTCCTATGAACTGTCTGCTTGCATTCCTCCACCTCTACGACGGGCGTGTAGCACCCGTCTGGCAGCAAACTCTCATCCCTTTTCTGTTCAACTCTCTAATGCAAGAGTTAACCGTTACTCCCAGTCTTTCATTTATGCAACAGGTCAACTCTGGATCTTTCTCCCTCTGTCTGTATTTCCTGCTGCCTATGATCTCCAATCTTTCAAACGCAGTGTGTCCAGGCATCTCAAAATGATCGGATCTTGAATATGGCTCTCTTTTGTATTTTGTTTTTCTCTTGGAGGGAACTGTTACTGCTGGCTCATGGCCTTTGGTTCCTTCTTCCTCGCACAAAAAAAAAAAAAAATATACACAAACTTCCAGTCCCCAAAGCTGCATCATATAGGACGCTAAATTTGCTCTCTTAAGGCATTAGTCACAAGGCACAAAAATCTCTCTTGAAAAAAGCAAAATAAGTTAAAATGACAAAACTTGGAAAAGATTCGTAAAAAAATATTACAATGGCCAGAAATTTCCCCAGACTTACCTCTATCAAGCTAAAACTACAGGAAAATTGGAGTGGGACGGAGGGTGGGGAGGAGAGAGTGGGCGGATTTCACGTGTTTGTTTGTTCGTACGAACAAAATATAGTGCGTTAACCTATTCGATATCAGGACACCATTTTACTTAAACGTCTTATCGCCACAAGATGGTATACAGCATAGACATGGGGGAGGGGTTAGGTTTAACCTACTGTAATCCCTTCACTACGAGGCATCTCCATTACCTTTAATAAAAACGCTTAATTGAAGCAAAAATAAGACTAAAAATAGGTCATCGTATAGAAAGAATTAGTGGGTTAATTGACGATCAGAGATCATGGAGCTCGCTGACATGTGCAGGTCTTTTTATATGACGGCAGGAGGCGCCACCATCAAGCATTATTCCAACGGCAGTTACTGGACCCTCTGTCCTTACTGACTGCTGTTTTATTCCTTAACATGCACAAATATATATATATATATATATATATATATATATATATATATATATATATATATATATTGTTTGTGTGTGTGTGTGTTAGAGAAACACACATTATGTGTGCGTACCATATGTGGAAAGTTTTTGTCGCTCCAGGCGGGAATCGAACACGGTTTCTCTAGACAAAAGCCAAGCACCGTTATCACTACACCACGGCGTGATAAAAGCTAAATCACCTGAATTTTTTGAAGAACCAGGTAAATCCGTTATGGCAGGATATTTTTCGTCCCAATCCATATGATGATAAATATTTCAGACACATCAGGATTTTTCTTAGCCTCATGCAACTCGGCAAGTGACACTGCAATTTTAGTCTATCCCAGCCAGTACACAAGCTTCGTCCTGTATGCTTGAGAAACATGCATTAGACGTGCATACATATTATGTAGAAAGTTTCTGATGCTCAAACTGGGAATACAGAGGGTAAAAAAAATTTTGAATAAGGATATTTTATCGCAAGCAAAATAGACGGTCGATCTTCAGATACTTCTGAGAAACCTATTCTTACAATAAGATAAGGTGAGGCGAGACCACATCATGGATAGAGGAAGGCGAACAGAAACGGAAAGAGAGAAAAAGTAAGTAAGGTCAAGTAGAAGAAAGTTGATCTATACAAAGACAAGAAGGTAACTGTATAAGATGTAAGAAAAGTAAGCAGCAAAGAAGCAAAAAATGTACCCTTGTATTAGGACTTTAGACAACATCCAATTGAATGTTAATACCACAACAAGGAATGGACGCAGAGAAAGGCGTAACGGGGGATTTGGTAGAGGGAGTGCAGACAGGAAGGATCCAGGAACAACATGAGTTATTATCAGGGCACAGAGTAGTATTAGACAGACAGACAGAGATGATGTGTATGTGTTTATGCTTATGTGCACGTTCTGTGTGCGCATTATGTGTATATTGTGTTATGGTTATCTTTGTGTGTGTATGTGTGTGTCTATGTTCCGAATATATACTATCTGGAGATCTGGTTGACAGGTTGCCACCATATTTGGCCAAAAGAAGCGGACAGTTGTCCGACTAGGTTGACCAGGTTTGAAGGCTTTACACCCAAAAGTCCTTGAAATATCGCAGTTATAATATAAGTGAGAAAAATATAATAATACTGGCAAAAACAAGAATACTTCCCAAAAGGAAGGATAATTTTGATAAAGAAAAACTTCCCATAGCCATTGCCTCTTAGAAGCCGAGTTATAAAGGAACCTTGAGAAGAAGTTATAAAGGAACCTTGAGAAGAAGTTATAAAGGAACCTTGAGAAGAAGTTATAAAGGAACCTTGAGAAGAAGTTATAAAGGAACTTTGAAAAGAAGTTATAAAGGAACCTTGAGAAGAAGTTATAAAGGAACCTTGAGAAGAAGTTATAAAGGAACCTTGAGAAGAAGTTATAAAGGAACTTTGAAAAGAAGTTATAAAGGAACCTTGAGAAGAAGTTATAAAGGAACCTTGAGAAGAAGTTATAAAGGAACCTTGAGAAGAAGTTATAAAGGAACCTTGAGAAGAAGTTATAAAGGAACTTTGAAAAGAAGTTATAAAGGAACCTTGAGAAGAAGTTATAAAGGAACCTTGAAAAGACGTTACAAAAGGAACCTTGAGAAGTTATAAAGGAACTTTGAAAAGTAGTTATAAAGGAACCTTGAGAAGAAGTTATAAAGGAACCTTGAAAAGAAGAAAAAAAAAGAAAAAGAAGAAAATGAAAAAAAAGAGAAAAAGAAAAAAGAAGAAAAAGAAAAAAGAAGAAGAAAAAGGAAAAGCAAGAAGAAGAATGACAAAAACAAGAAAACTTCCCACAAAGATGTGGGAAGTTTTAATAATAATAATAATAATGATAATAATATCATTACTGCTACTAAGCATCGGGACTCCACAGACGTCATTCCTGCTCCATCTAACCTAGTCTGCCGTTACTGGCCAAGGCACATTACAACACAGCACTACATAGTCAGCTTCACTCACGTTATAACGCTCACTGACTTTCTGCCGCTCCTGTGAACCAAAGTGAGGTCACTGCTACACACAAAAAATAGCGATTCTCTCAAGGAGACTGCCACTGCAATCGACAAACACGCTGTTGTCTCTTAGGTCCTATACTAAGACTTTCTAAGAATCTCCTCACTTTTAAAGCACCATCCCTGACTTACAGAACGTTTAATATCATAATCTTAGAAACTTCGTTTCTTCGTGTTCTGGGAGTTTGAGAAATAATACGATGGGACATGTACAGATTGGATAATGTCAGATGTTAAACCATCATACTAACCTCTTCTCCCACTTACGGATAAAGTGAGTTAAGATTCTGAAAACGAGGAAAGAGAAAGAGCGAATTCTGGAGAGAACTATCAAGAGCATTCACAGTGAGGTGAACCAGACCCTCATTGACGCACCAGTATTAGCTCTCAGAGTCCTAGCTCTACTACACAATACATTTCTTTTTCTGTGTTTCTTTCGTTTTATGTGATTCAGTAGAGTCAGTCCATCGACGAATCAGTTACTAAAAGGTACCCAGTCCTTGTCATGTCCATATAATTCATTCAACTAGCTCTCTCCTCTGTCAGTTTGCTAACATTATCAACATAGGATGCCTCCTACACACTTATTTGCCATATCCGTCCATCTTCTTGTCATACCACACTTCCTCCCAGCTTCCAGCTCATTTCTTCATAAGACTATATCAAGGCACACTATATATTATTTGCTCTGCTATCAGCAAACTTCGTTACACCACTTCTTTCACCAGTTACGTTTTTATCGTAATAATACACCTCAACAGTATTTCACGATTATTGGTTGAAGTGCGAGTGTCTTTTGTTATTTGCACAACAAAGTTAGTATCAGGAAAATCCTAACATATTTCAATCAGTACAAAATAGGTGCACGTAATATGAGGAAAAAGTCAGTCTTTACTTTAGCCCTCAGCTCGCCCTTTTATTGTCTCAGCATATGTCCGCATGACCGCCTGTGCCCGTCCCTGCATATAATGTTATGGGAGGTAGGCCACTTCACCATGACAGACAAAAGTAAGGCCACTGTATGATAAGAGTGGTAAGGTGTGGTGCGGCGTAGATGCACCTTACGTCCTTCAAACACACATGTTACTTGATATAAAATTACCGGGTTTGTGTTTTTAAATTTCAAGGGGAGAGTTTGATGGAAGGATGAGTGACAGCGGTTGCGGGAAATTTCTTTGTCCTCAGCCACCCCTCATGGTCTGATGGAGAAAAGTACGAGTGGGAGAGACAGAGGTGTACAGGGATAGACAGAAAGACAGGGTAATATGAGAGAGGGAAAGAGAGAGAGAGAGAGAGACAGACAGACAGACAGACAGACAGACAGACAGACAGAGACAGACAGACAGACAGACAGACAGACACAGACAGATAGACAGAAAGACAGACAGACAGACGGAGACAGACAGACACAGACAGACAGACAAACAGAGACAGAGACTGAGACAGAGACAGGCAGACAGACAGACAGACAGACAAAGACTCATCATGCAAGTAATTTTGTGGTAAATCTGCACTTCGGTTTTAAGCTCAACTTCATTTCAGTCTCCAGATTTACTCCATTATGATGTACTGATTTTGTCGACAGAATTTTAATCAAAGCTCACAGAGGTTTATTCCTTGTGACGCCTACGATGAACTGGTGGCACGTGACCCGCCTGTAGCACGTTCACCACAAATTATGTGTGTATCGTCCGAAATAAAAGCTGACCTAATACCTTCTTCTACTTCTCACTTCCCTATACGGTACTTCCTGATAATCCTATGTGGTGCGAGTTGTGATGTTTCTGGGTGCTTGTAAATTCTCTCTGATTTGATACGGAGGAAAGTGGCCAACATGTTCTGAATGTGAGATAGCCGTAGTGGAATAGTAGGTAAACGTTTGCTCCTCACTGTACCCTGAATATATGTTCGAAATCAAACCGTGGCGAACATTTAGCCATTTCACTCCGATGCGGCGCCTTTAATTTTATTCTTGCTGCCTCCAGGCGAGTATATTCAACAGAATGAAAGCCAATGGCTAATGGTTTCATAAAGATTGTAACTAACCCTGCGGCTCGAGAAATCCCCTTAAACCGAATACATTCGTCTGGAAATAGGACGAAAATATATAAATAC
The DNA here is from genome assembly GCF_032717465.1 of Coenobita brevimanus. Classification (NCBI taxonomy): domain Eukaryota; kingdom Metazoa; phylum Arthropoda; class Malacostraca; order Decapoda; family Coenobitidae; genus Coenobita; species Coenobita brevimanus. The sequence goes on along the minus strand of NC_137054.1, from coordinate 30,057,614 downwards.
ATCATCGGACTGAAGGGACTCTGGTGGGTGATGGTAATATGGTCCTAAGAACAACAGCACATAAGCAGCCTGTCAGTTGCTACCGATGCCATACACCCAACACACTGACATACACATTAAACACAACACTTTAGCTTTCACAAGCATCACCCTCAGTTTAGATTCGAGCTTTGCCAGGATGGGGAAGGTTGTTTACGGCTATAACTCTCAGTCCAAGGAGACGGATCGGTCCTGCAGTTGCATATAAATCCAGGTAAACAGATCCCCACCAGCATCCAGTGTTATAACTCCCTCAGAAAGCTGACATCTTTGCATTTTATTCTTGATATTTCAACATGATTCTATTCAGCGATGAAAACACCTTTCCGGCTGGACGTTTTAGACGTGGTCATAATTAACTTTTTTTTTCTTTTATTAATCGAGAGGTGCTGGAGGGGAACGCCATGGCACGATGGCACGAGCTGGGCGGCTTCCCTGCTTGGTTATGTAAACACCTCTCAGCTCTCTCCACATCCCCTGAAAGGGGAGTGGCTGATTGCAGGAGGGGGGCAGCTTCAGCCTGCAGTCTATTTGGTTCACATTTCAGATCAACCTGGGTTAACAACCAATAATAATAATAATAGAAGCTAAAATGTAAAAGACGTCATGGTACTGAAAGAGGTTAATTGCACTGTGGCAACCATGCAGAGTGAAGGTCATTAATATTATGGAGTCGTCCCACTGCACTCACAACTAAGATCCTCTCCTGCTCTGAATAAAATCATTTGAAGACACCAGAAGTGAAATTTAAAAAGGCGCAGCACTGAATGGAATTCATCACTTAATTCTGATAAAGTATTTTGTAATACAATCTAGATACGACCCACATTTTTCTTGGGCTAAGGAAGCCGACACTATAACAGTGAAGGGGTTAACAAGGACATTTGTATATCCACCACCAGTTTGGTGGTAGTAAGAACGAAATATAAAGGCATCTGATAAACTCAGGCAAACAACGAAAGGCGTTGCTGGAGACGTCCCACTGACACTTCAAGTGTTCTGTTCAAATATATATATATATATATATATATATATATATATATATATATATATATATATATATATATATATATATAGTGGTAACAAAAACAAAATATAAAAGGCATGTTGCAGTAGCAAGAACAAACAAGAAGCACTCAACAGTTTCAACACCCGCATCGTACATTCTGTCTGCAGGTCCGTCCACACAACCAGTGGGCATATTTGGGTCTGAAGTATGGTAATGAAAAAATTTTGGAAAATAATTGTGAAGACATGAAGAATTAAAGGACCTTCTCTGCTTCAGATCTACTGTTTATGGTCTGAGTCGTCACGACGCTTTGTAAACTGAAGAGCAAAGTGCTCTGATAGGACAGGTGTCCACTGATCGTGTGGAAGGGTCATCAGGCCCAACATCTGACCCTGCCTTGTGCCCTTGACCTTTGATCGATTACTCTCAAAATCGAATTACATCATCCTTATCCGACCCTCAGCCCATCCACCAAGTTGGTTCAAGTCGTATCGATTTGTCAAAGTTAGTTTTAACCTGTAACCTCACATTTGACCTATTGGTTTCAAAACAAAATAATTTCACCCTCGTTTACCATTAAACCCTTCCACCATGTTTGATCCAAGTCCAATCAGACTCATTTTAGTAAAAAAAAAAATAAATAAATAAAAAGTCGTTGCCGTGATTTTTACCTCTGACTGAGTGTCCCAAAAACTTGAACACTTCATCCTTTCCTGTCCCTCAACCCTTCCACCAAGTGTAGTCAAAATCGGATTAAAACTGAGTTTACTTTACCCTTGACAGATGACCTATGGTATTTTGCATGAAAAAGCTAATCACCTGTTCCTCAGATGGTCCTAAGCCATTTACCAAATTTGGTGACGTTCCATTTCATAGCCTTCCATAATCTTGCTAACAGAAAGACAGATGGATAGACAGACAAACCAGACCAAACACATAACCCCCTTGCACTCCCCCTCGCAGGTGTAAATGTAAAACAGGTGTCAGTTCAACTCACAAAGATGCCCAATGTCATGGCTGCCGTGGTGCCGCTACAATCGAGGGTGATCTCCGGCATCACCCCCATCAACTCCTGCACCTTCTTCGCCTCGTCCTTCGCCTTCCTGGTCCCCACAAGCAGGGTGTGATCCGCCCCAAGCTTCTTGGCTGTCTCCAGGCGGTTGGCCCTCACGTCTTGAAAAGGAAAAGTCATCATCAGTATCGTCATCATCATCATTATCGTCATCATTTCTTTTCATCATCGTTATCATCGCCATCGTCATAATCAATACAACCTTTCTTCCCACCAGAGAATGCGGCGAGGGATGATGCAGAAAACAAGGAAATAGAAAAGAAAAAAAAATCATACCATCTTACAGTATTATTAGTGATCGTTACAACTCCACTCTTTTGGCGCCCTCCTTTCTGTTAACCTTTTCAGCCAGAGCAGGTAAAATTCATCTCATTAGCCATCGGAGGATTATATTTTGGAGACCCTTACTGAACTACACACGTTAGATGCGGCCTTCACTAACCCCTCACTACCGTGGTTTATTCCTAAGTTGAATGAAATTCTTTAGTAACAGCAAGAATGGAACTGATATACGTCCTCGGGCTGAAGGGTAAGTAAATGGTAAATTACAGAAAAATGACCTGTTAACTCTTCCACTTTTATAGTTTTTCTTTTATTTACACCAGCGTTGGCTCGCGAACGAGGGTGTTATACCTTGATTACTGTCTGTCTGTCTGTCTGTGAAATAAGACAATCACTCGATTTTTTTTCTTTTATCCACTTTACCCAAACTCTGCTGAATAATGGAGGGAAAGCCCGTGAGCAAACATATTGTTTTTGAATACGGTAATTCAAAGGTCACACAGGACTGCGTGAAACGTTGGCCAAGCAAAATCAACTGTTTTCATCCAGTTTAGACCAAATTTGGGTGAAGGGTTGACGATAAGACAAAAATGAAGTGATTCAGTTTTGAGAACACTTAGCCAGTGGTCAGTATCACAAGGTAGGGTCAAAGTCCAACTCCTGTGTGTGATTACCAAAAATTTATCTTAAAAGTGTTGAACCGATTGTAGCCGAACTCCGTGGAAGTGTTAAGGGCCAGCCAAGGAGTACACCTATTTTTTTTTTTTTTTTTTAGAACAATAGTCGGGCTAATGGAGCAAGGCCAACTTAACCAGCTTTTCTATGCAATTAAGAACAACCTTTATGAAAATCTGAATATAAGCACGAATTAACAGATTTAATTTTGAGAATCACCTCAGTGTATTCCTCCTAATTATCTCAGTCATCCACATCCACCCCACATCGTTCTTTCACTTCGTTCGTCAACCTGTGCAGAGAATGGAGATTGAAAAACTGGCTAAGAGGGTGTATGTAGGTGAAGTGGAAGGAGGGAGAGGGAGGGGGAGACCGAGGATGAGGTAGAGGGACGGAGTTGAGGGGTATATGAGGGAGGGGGGAGTGAGTTGGGCGGAGGTCAGTCAAATGGTGGGTGACAGAGCGACTTGGAGGCGTTTTGTCTGCGGACATCCTTTGCGGGATTAGGGCGTCGGGCTATAGATAGATAGATAGAATTTTGAGAACAATTAGTCAATAGTCAAGGTCACAGGGAAAAGTCAAAGGCCCAGATCACAGGACAAGGTCAGCTTAGTCTTCATCTGACTTGAATCAGACTTGGTGGAAGGGTTAAGCCAGGCAATAAAAAAGGGACTAAGTCTTGTCAAAGGTCAAGGTCACAGGGCAAGGTCAGATTTCAACCCATGTGCGTCTGTGTGTGTGTGTGTGTGTGCACAGAATAAATGAAACAGTTTTGATGTGATTTATGCCAAAGTTGATGGAAGAACTGAGAATCACTCATGGCGTTCATCTATTGTTGTTGTTTTTTTAATTACAGTACAGTATATCAAAGATAAAGGTCACATGGTACGGTCATCTTTAAAAATTTTTATTGGAGGTAAACTAAACTTTGTGGAAAGGTTCAGGTTAAAACAGTGATAAAGAGATCTATTTTGAGAACAATAAGTCAAAGGTCAAGATTATGGGGACGGTGGAAAGTTATGGTTACTGACCAAAGTCATTTCAAACAGTTTTAATCTGATCTGAACCAAAGATGGGGGAAGGGTTAAGGGTTAAGTAAGAAAGAAGTGATGGGATTTTGAAGGCAATATGTTGAAGCTCATGCTCACAGGGTAGTCAAATACTGAGTCCTTAGGCCTGTTTGTGGGCACGAGTATTGCGTTCTGTGAGTGCTCTTTGATTATTCTTGCTGCAGCCGTCCCTGTTTGCTGGCATTAGAAAAGATGATGTAGATTTTTAATTCATTTTTTCAGTTAAGAATAAAAAGGTCTCCTAACCTGAATAAAAATTAAAATATCGCCCTGAAATACCAGTAATGAAATATATAGGTCGTCCTCAGGTTGAAGAGTTAATGTAACATTGTTATCTATAATAATGGTATGTCTGGTACTTATATGTAGCTACATATTGGACATGGGCATTGTTTGTCTATGTCTATTAATTATAAATACCCGAATGTTAGTTCTAATCGAGCTTTGTACAGCATATGATTATCTGATTGCTATCAGTAACTAATTATTGGTTCCAAATAAAATTGGCATACAGTATATCCGGTAACTATAATTAACTAAATGTTGACCTCGAGTAATGCTTAATCGATTTTAAGAAATTATGAGTAACTAAAAACTGGGCCTGAGTGATGTTTATACGGTGGACAGTAATTATGAGTAAGTAACTAGAATGCCAAGATATTTATAGCTAGACCCTTAAGGCTCTTGGCCCAAACAGGGTTAACAGAGATCAGAACGTCCGTAATGAGGTCATTTTATGAATTTAACTTCTTGAAGAATCTTTAGGTATTAATAAAAAATCAAATTAAGAATCTTTGTGAATATGACTCATATCCTTGAAATTTGGGGGGAAAGGGTGGGGTGGCCTAGGAAGGCACCTGTAACTGTCCCAGAAGCATGGATTTTCGAGGGGTACTGCACTCGGCTCATTTTAAATCGGTCGTTCAGTAACTTAGGTCGGCACATAGGTGGGTTCGGCAAGAACTGGATCTGAGTGATGTTTAGACCGTGTGTGGACATTATGAGTAACTACGGTATGTATTAGATCAGAGTGATGCAAACCCTCTCATGTTCATACAGTTCCTCCTTAGCTGAATAAAACTGTCTGATGAGAGCCCATATAAAATGGTAGAGTTCATGCAAACATGCCAGGATTAAAGCAAACAGTATTAACACTCGCAGGCCCCTACTATTCACGCGCCGTTGAATAGTTGTCTTGTATAAACCCAACTTAAATAACAGAAGCACATGTGAACATGAGACAGTTATGCATTTGTAATTAATATAAGCAAACCATCCTCCCATTCCTGCTGCAGTAGCATCACAAAATACAACTCACAAACAATGAATTATGCCCACACTGCAGTGCACACCCCCACAACTCAACAAATCACATTCACTCACCACATGGATCACACTATTACGGCACATAAAATCCTTCAGTATAACCACAACGGAAGATTTGTGGCAGCGCCCAGTTAAAGTGGCCGGTTATCCATAATTCACTGGTTCACATTCAGTTAAGCCTGGGACCACAACAACGATGAGTGACTAAAAATTCAAATTAAAAATAAATAAATATACACAGCCACAGACATCAAGCTCAGTATTTCAGAACGCGTCGTCTTTAGTCAGAGGCAAGTCTTGTTAGGCATCTCAGCATCCAACTCTGTCACTGACGGACTATGTAGGTATATAACCATGTAGGTTTGCTGAATGATTTGGTTGTAACGTAGTGGGCTTTTTTCACAGTTTTTATCCTATTTCAACCAAACTTGTTGAAAGGACTGAGGGTCAGTCAAGAGGTTGACTACTGTTTTTGTGAAAGATAGGTCAACGGCCACAGGGCAGGGTCAGCTTAAACAATTTTGATCCGCTTTAGCCAAAACATAGTGGAAGGGTTCATGGTAAGCCAAGAATGACGGGATTTGATACATGTAGTTAGAAGTCAAGGTCAACAGGCAAAGTTAGTGTTTATCAGCATCAGTTGTGGTTGCCTACACTAGTTTATTCCTGCTGCTGTCATGCGACTTTATTCAGATTAAGGGAACATCCTTGCAGTGAAGAGGTTAATGGTGGCTATAACAGGGCCCGTCCAGTTAGTAAAAATCTCTCCTAACTGAAATCGTATGGAAATAGTAAAGAAATATAAATGACACTCGGGCTGAAGAGTTCACGACGATAATTCATGATGTCTCTATCCACTGGACACCATGGCTTCGTTTTCCTTTATTCTTGCCACACCCAACATTTTTTTTTTCCCACCTTAGGCAGGACTCTCAGTGGCGTAGTTAAGTATTTGGTCACCACAGCCTCCCATCCTTCAAAACTAGTCTCATTTTTTGATATATTAATTCCAGATTGTTTCTTTTATTTGTATTTTCATTGATATTTCCATCTTGCAATAATGGCAGTAAACTGAACACGAGATCAATGAGAGATCACTTCATGGGAGAGAGTGATGATTCTCCGGCACAGTGAAACATCAACTGGTGAACCGAGAAGTTAAATAAACACCAAAGACGGTATCATAACAATAGAGATCTGCATAAAGCTGGAATTGCAGACTTCGTAGCATCTCTTCCTTGGTGACTTACTTTGCATATTAAACCTTATAGCATTCTATTGTACATTATCTTTATCGCTGTATCAATGACCTACAGGACCATGTTAAGGTGTAAGGAAGTGGTGTTATAAAATTTCAAAAACCAATAACAATACCATCCTAAAACCCATACGTGTCCCCTCATAGCGTATCTTGTGCCCAGTGTGTGGCATGAAGTCCAATAGTTCGTCCACCTTGACCTGGCAGAGATTTTTGTCATTTTTGTCCTTACTGCAGCTTATCTCACGTAGCGCTGCGGCAGAATAAGATACCACCGAGTTTCAATGACATTCGTTCGTGACTCATCATATTCAAAGGTTAACCTTTTGTTATGGCTCAGTCGCAGAATCATGCGATATTATGGACCTACCTCCTTTCCACGTCTATCTTTGTGACCAGCGCCATATTCTAGTATTAATCTCTTGTTATCACTCTGCATTCAGAATGGTGAGATGGCAGTTTTAGGCCAAATGAACAGAGTATAATTCCTGTACTTGACGGCCAAGTGGCGCTCAGGTTGCTATTGTATTTGCTTATTAGTTTACATATTTCAAAAACACTGTTAGACAAAGTAGTAGCAGTAAAGATTAAAAATTCTATTTGTTTTTCATTTACTTACACTACCTATCTGAACCTATTAAAGCATATTCTTCTCAAGTGAGATATTTACTTTCACGAGAGCAGAATCAAAAATATGTCTAGATTATAACATTTTAAACAGAAAAAGAAAACTATTAATTTAGCTAACCAAAGAAAATCATATTGTGGAGTTTCATTCTGACGTGGTTTACCGTCAGTATACCTGTCATCTTGTTTATGTTTGACAGGAACCTGTGCTGCCTAACCTCTGTCTGCAGATCTGCTTCGCTCTTCCTTTACCAAATATGCTCTGCACTATTTCCTATAAACATATCTATAAAACGTGTGTTCACGAAGCCGTACAGTAACATAAACATTTGTCTTGTCAATCACGAACAGGAGTATGACAGTGAGGAGTATTTTGTATTATATGATATGCCTCTCTTAACAATCTCATTGTTGGAACTACTCTAGCATTCTGTTCCAACCAATGTCACACAACTTTATTCAGCTGTGAGTGCGTTGCATGACCTTGTGAGTGATAATACAGCGATGGCTTCTGAAATAAAGTATTAAACTTTTTGTTTCAGTTAAGCTAGGATATTACGCAGTTACATGCACGAACAAAGTTCAGTGTTAAGAGTGGCCCGATTATTGCCTTTTCCTTTATGTCATGGTTTATATTTCGTCTGTTGCAGTGTTTTGATTATAATTCTGTACTTTGTCTGAAAATGTTTCATTGGTGATGGTAAACAAAAATTAAATGAAATAAAAATAAAGCAAAAAAAGTTCTTGGTAGCCTTTGAGGCCGTGAAGGTATGTTAAATTTAGGTTTTCTATCGACGAGTAACCATTGTCTTATGAATACATTAAGGGACAGTGTCCAGCTTACATCGGTTTAATACCAGAGTGAATCTTAATTTTAAAAAATGGAAAAGCCATGATAAAACTACAAAAGTCAGCTGTACTGAAACAGCTACTGTACAGCGAAATGATTGTAGATAATTGAGCAAATTGAACAAATATTACTCAATACCGAGAGCGCTGACAAGAATGAAAGAGAACTGAGTGCTCAGTGTCAGACTTTGTACTGAAAATAAATATTGACAAGCATAATTCGTGGGGACGCCCACCTTCCTCTCACATGATATCAGGTTTCATTCAGATGATTGTTCACTGAATGACACACGCGGGTTCCTTGTGCCACAGGAAATCAATAAGTAACCAACCATACAACCAAGTGGACGCCTGGTGGTCTAGTGGATTAAGGCACTCTAATCGGAGGTGGCCCACCAGGCATTTCCTCCAAGGAAAAATAGGGTTTACTGTTCACATAATACCTTTCGGAGAAAAGTAAGTGGTCTCACGCCTTATTTTATTTTTTTTTTTTTTACAAGTAGCCTAGCCCAGGGCCACTAAGCTCCTGATGGCAGTAATGGATTGGGTAACAGACAACTAGACAGACAGACGGGCGCAAAAAATTCATTTAGAGAAAATAATATGAAAGCAAGTAGATGATATAAACTGAGAACACTCATGACAACAGCAAAGTTAGTAGCACAGTGATGAAAGAAGGATAAGATAAAAATAATGTGTATGCTTTTCTAGCACAACAAACCCTGTGAAGGTGTTCCAGGGAGGAAGCAAGGCGTCTAAGATGATGCTAACAATAGGGTGGTCATGCGTATATGACTGAGCATCAGTGAGCTTCCAAGCCATAGACTTTGAGCCATGCTAGGACAACAGATAATACGGTGAGAGAATGTAGCATTTAAAGTCTACAAATTTCCCTTAATAATCATCACCGAAATTTCAGTTGAAGTAATGTTGACTATCTGGAACTGCAAGTCCTTATCAGACCGCTGCGCACTTGCTGCTTGTCAGGCTTAACCCTCTAATCTTAAACGTTTGCAGCTGTACGAGTTCGGTTTCAATTATCTCGCCATTGCAACAGAATGGCTGATATATGGGGAATCTGTTTACACAACAGTATGCGCAACATGGCAGCATTGTCAACGGTGCCAAATTATATTCTTAAAAGTGCTTATCTACAAGAATTTGCGGGGGCAAACTGATAGTCTTTCTGTCTCAAAATGTTGGCATTTACCATTATCTTTGTTTCCATGCTGTTATTGAGTCCACAATGACCAATTCTGACTAAAAAATCGAAAAAAATGGTTTTCGCATATTTTCGCGTCTCGCGATTTCCGACAATTTCGATCTGTCGCGTTGCGAGCAATTGTATTTTTTTTTTTACACTCCTTGGACTTACTTGGACTTAATACAAAAAGAATTAGGTTGATATCTGTTATCGTTCTTGTGAAAAAAGAAAAAAAAAAAACGAACAAACGCATAGACAGACATTTTCGCGTGTCGCATTTTCCAACATTTTCGTTCCGTCGCGTCGCGCGCGATCGCCAAAATTTTTGTTTGGTATTTTTCTGACACTCCCTGGACTTACCCCTACCTAATGCAAAAAGAATTAGGTCGATATCTATTACCGTTCTCATGAAAGAAACGAACAAACGCACGGACAGATAAGCACATACAGAGCTTGACTTTAGTATTTAGTTATTTAAAATTCATGAGTTGTGACTGCGTGCAAAAGAATGGCTGAATGTATGAGTAATATGTTTACACAGCCGTGTCCGCGACATTGCAACGGTGTCAACGGTGTCAAATTATATTCTTATATTTAAATATTATGTGTTGTAATTGCGTGTTGAAGATGACCAATTTTCAGCAATTCATGTTTTATCCCAGGAATTGCTTGTTACACAGGACTGGCTAAAAAATTATGCATCTCCTTGTGATGGTTTTTGAAATATTGCACGAAGAATTATATATCGATGCCAGTGATGTACATCTGGTTGATGAAAACACGTTTATATGTGATATTTGGCTGTTCAAATGAGGATCGTTTTTCACCCGCACCTCCCGCTGCACAAAACCGACGAATAGCAGTTTCGACGCTGGACAACAAGGTCGACGCATCTGATTCAAGCTGAAGTATGAAAAGGGCCTCTAATAAAAGCAGTGACAACTGGTAAATACTGTACCTACCATGTCATTATCACAGGCACTCGAATCATGTGATTAAAGCACAGGTTCATTAACTGCAATGAAAAGATCACCATTCATAGCTGTGACAATACGAACCATCCTCCAGTCAGGGCACACACACACACACACACACACACACACACACACACACACACACACACACACACACGTCAATTGCCAGCATGCGGGGGACAGCGCCATCACGTGACACCGGGATTCAAAAGTTCACCTACTCTCTTTTCGTCCTCGTCAACATCAAAGTGTCCGGAGTCTGGAAATATTGCAGACAAAGCCCTGGAATGTTGGCGTGGCCTGTGTAATTGCAGCACAAAAATAGAAAAACACCAACATTTCCGGAAGCAATTTCGTGCTTACTAATCCCAACCAGGAGAAAGAAAATGGGAAGAAGGAGGGGAGGAGGAAGAAGAGTAATGAGGAGGAAGAAAAAGAAGGAGAAAGTGGACGAGAGAAAGCAGAAGAGTGGGGGAGAGAGAAGAGGAACGAGAAAGGAAGGGGAGAGGGAAGAGGAGCAAGAATAATACGAAGGCGAGTTGAGCTTAGGAAGAGGGATACAAGACAGAAGAGGAGGAGGCACAGCGTAGGAGGAGGAGACGAGCAAGGAGGATGAAGACGACGACGGCGAGGAGGAGGAGTAGGAGGAGGAAGGGAGAGGAGAAAGGGGAGGAGGAGAGGAAGGGAGAGAGAAAAGGAAGGAGTAGGGGAGGAAAGGAGGGAGATGAGAGGAGAGGAAGGAGGAAGTAGAAGAAGCGGGAGGTGAGGGGGTGGACGACAGAAATATAAGAAGGAGAGAAAGGGAGAGAGAGAGAAAAAGGAAGAGAAAGTGGAGGTGAAAGATGAGCAGGAAGCGGAGAGGAAGAAGTGAGTAGGAAAGGAGAGGAGGAAAGGAAGAAAAGAACGAGAGGAGAAGAGAAAGGGATGAACGAAAGAAGAAGAGGAAGGAAAGGACGAGAGGAGGAGAGGAAGGGAAGGACGAGAGGAGAAGAGGAAGAGAAGGACGAAAGGAAAAAAGGAAGAGAAGGACGAGAGGCGAAGAGGAAAGAGAGGCGAAGAAAGAAAAAGAGAGAGGAGGAGGAGGGACAGGAGGAGAAGGAGGAAGAGGGCGGGGGTGGGGATGCCAGTATGTACCTATTTCCTTCAGAATGGCCACTTTGAATTGTAAATTGGGAAGACTGCTCTCACTCGATTTCTTTCTTTATCCCTTTGTGCTTCTGTGTTTTCTCTCTTTCTCTGTATATATTTTTTGTTTTTTTAATTCTTTCTTTTATCTATATGTATGCTTGTGTTTTTCATTCGTTCCTTCTTTCTTTTTTTTGCTTACGTTTTGTGTCTTATTCACTTTCTTAATGGCTTGTCTTTGCCCGTCTGTTTTGCTTATGTCTCTCTCTCTCTCTCTCTCTCTCTCTCTCTCTCTCTCTCTCTCTCTCTCTCTCTCTCTCTCTCTCTCACACACACACACACACACACACACACACACACACACACACACACACACACACACACACACACACACACACACACACAAGCACGAGCGCGCGCTTACCGATTCTTTACTTTTCCACTCTGCTAGTTTCGCACAGAGGCTTCTTCAGAGGAATAGTTTATTCCTGACTAGTTTCGCACAGAGGCTTCTGAAGAAGCCTTTGTGCGAAACTAGTCAGGAATTTCCCAACTACGTTTTTCTTCCTTTCTCCTCAAGGAATGACGAAGAAATGAAACTTCAGGCTTTTGTCACGTCGGGTTCTGTCTGCAAAAACTCGTCTATGAAAGGGAAATTATCGTGTGTACAGTATATGTGTGTGTGTAATTCACCGGGTGGGTCAGGATCACTTGATGGTCGTGATCGTCAGCTTTTACCCTCCCGGAAGGGAGCTGAGAGCTCATATAGTCCGATCTAAGGGTAAGGCTGTGACCTTCACACACGCACACACCCGTCCCCTTGCTCAAGGGGGACAGTAACCACCCACTTCGTCAGTGAAACTTTTCGCAACCTGAGCGAGGCGCGAACTCCCGTCTACCAGATGGCAAGCGAGAACGTTACCACTGCACAGCGAGCGGTGTGTGTGTGTGTGTGTGTGTGTGTGTGTGTGTGTGTGTGTGTGTGTGTGTGTGTGTGTGTGTGTGTGTGTGTGTGTGTGTGTGTAAGACAGACAGACAGAATCTTACCTCTGCCAACCTCCGAGCACACCAGCATCACCACCAAAGGTGTCACATACCCGTTCAGAACAGCGTGTGACAAAGAGGATGTAATCAGTCGTTAGAGAGCTTTTTGTCACTCTCATTTCCTGTGGGTTCTATTCACATCTTTTTCTTTTTCAGTTTCATTTTTTTTTTTTTCGATCCGTCCATCCTCTTCTCATCCCTTCAGTGTTGTTCGTTCGTTTGTTCTTTTATAAAGGCTTTAGCCTGCTTGCATGCATTGGCACTGGTCACCTACAAGCGGCTTCCCATGCTGCACGATCTCTAGCAGCCTCTCTTTTCAGTCCCATATCTCTGAGGTCACGCTCTTGTGATCTCGCCTCAAATCTTTTTCGGTCTGCCTCTCGTAACTCTACCCTCAGCGTTCACACCTCTCACCCTCCTCACTCAGTTGCCATCCTCCACTCACTCCACGTGCCCAAACCATCTCAATCTACACCTTCTTATCATAATACTAATACATTCAAGTCCCATCCATCCTCTTAGCTCCTCATTCGCAATCCTAACTCTCCCCCCCCCCCAGGCCTGTCATTCAAGGACACACTACACATCCATTTAATCCTTATAATTTCTGTGCGTTTGAGCCTACCAATATCCTCCTCCATCACTGCCCATGTCTCACTACCGCACAGCATTACACTCCTAACACATGTTGTATACAAGGACCTCTTAACACAGGGAAAGCCCTCTCAATGTCACGAGGGGAGACAACTAATTGAACTATAACCAGCCACCCATATCCTTGCTACCGAACTAGCTCCAGTCCCATCTAGAGCACATATCATGTCCCCAACTAACAAAACTCCTTCACACACTCAAGAGACTCAGCAAAATAACTCCTTTCCCGCCTCTGCCTGTGTATACTCTCCTTAACATACAGCACACACAAAATCAACAGTATTATAGAGCCTGTCTCTAAGATTATAATACGAGTAACTTATTTTTGTATCCAAGTTTTACTAGGCTACATCCAGACGATCATATTATTTAACTTAAGAATATTTCTCAATTCCATTCTCTCTCGTTATCCAGTCTCTTCGTCTCGGCTGTTTCCCCTTCCTACAATTTCCAACTATTTTTTTTCTTCTTTCACTCTTCTGTTTCCCTTTCTCCCTACGTCTTCCTATTATTCCCATTCATGGGTTATTTCCTCCTTCGTTCCAATACCGATATATCAATTTTCCACTGTTTTGCCAACGCCTTTATTTCCACCTTAACATCAACATCATTTTTCCATTCTCTTCTCTACTGTGTTTCCAGCTCTTTATTCTTCATTCGCTTTTGTTCGTTTATCTTCTTTTCCGCCATCTCACGCCTCTTTTCATTCCGGTTGTTTCATCACCTCTTCCATTAAGTCTATTAGTTTTCCATTCTACATTCCATCCACACCGTCATGTCTGTCTAAACCACCTTACTGTGATGATGTATTTTTCATTTTAGGCTACTGAGACCACCACCAGAAAATACCTTTAAGTTAGGACGGGCCTCTGTTACTGATTAACTTCTCCATGTCGAAGTCTGTCCTAAACTGAAAAAAATCGTCTGGGAGCAACAAGAATGAAATTAGCAAGTCGTCATCGGGATGAAGTGTCTAGGATTAATTTCTTTTGATTTTCTCTCATTATTCATTCTCCTAATATCCACCATTTTCTCCTTCCTTCTATATACCACCTTCATTCTACTTTATTCCATTCTCCAATCTCTCTCCTTGTCGCTTCAGTTATTTCCTTACTTAAATACGACTTCCTCTGACCTCTCATTTTTATCAGCCTCCTTCCTCCTTTTGTTCATCCTACACTTTGGCCTCTTCATTAGCGTTCTAATCTTCCACTCTCTCACATTACCCATGCTCCTGATATCCCCATTGTTTCCCTCACGCTGTGTTGTCCACCCTTCATGTTTGTTGCATTCCTCTGTCTTACACCCTCACCTCCGTCCCTGAGTCTCATGTTATTTCCATACTTAGATTACCTCATCTTCTTTTATTCCATTCGTTTTGACACATTCACTTCGATATTGACTTCGTTTTTTCTTTTCTTTTCTTGCTAATGCCCTATAATTTTATTCCGCCTCCTTATTTCTGAAGCTGAAAGACTTTCATAGAAAAAATAACAAAACGGTGCCAGATTTAAGATCCCATCAATCAGAGATGTTTGAAAACACTGCATTCCGCAGCTGACCAGGTATATCAGTTAAAATAGGAAAAGTTGGGCAGAGAAGCGTTGAGAGTGTGTAGCTCAACAGGTGCTGCTTGCCCGGCATAATGGAGGAAGGGCTACACGAAGACATTCCAGTAAGCAGTGACCATTGAAACAGCGACAGTACTGTACAGGGAGGAAGATGCAACACTGCGGCGATGAGAGAGAAGTTGAGGACAACCACGAAGAGAAGGAGAGATGAAACGAAAAACCTTTAGTTCCACCGTATTTAGAAGGTCTTTATGTGGTGAGTCCCCTACACACACACACACACACACACACACACACACACACACACACGGTAAAGACTTGAGGCGGCAAAATATAAGCAACTCTTATCTTGACCCTCGACCCACATATCCACAACATTTCATTGATATCCATCAGTAACTTTTTTAGCTGTCTTGTGGACACGAACTCTTCCTTGCCCCATGACCCACATACTCGTATACGACTAAATTTCAGAGAAATCCATTGATACCTTTTTCAGATATCTTGTGAACAAATAAACAGACAAACAGGGTGAGTACATAACCTCCTCCAACTCCGTTGGCGGAAGTAATATACTGTATAGCATTAATAATAATAATAATAATAATGGTAGTAAGAAGAAGAAGAAGAAAATTATGAAGAATAGCAAGAAGAACGAGAACAAAAGCAAGAACATGAACAAGAAGGAAAAGAACAAGAACAAGAAGAACAAAAAGAAGAAGAAGGAGACGGAGAAAAAGCATGTAGTAATATTTACCAGTAACCAGTATGTTCGTGGCTCCCATGGCCTTTGCGGTGACGAGGCAGAGGAGGCCGATGGGTCCTGCGCCTGTGATCAGCACGGAGGAGCCCAGCTTGACCTCACCACGGCGACACGAGTGCACAGCCACCGCCAGGGGCTCAATGATGGCACCCTCCTCGTCGCTCACGTTGTCCGGCAATCTGTGTCGTGACATATAGCGTTAGGGGTATTAGCCTGGGTTCAGATACACGACATAGATTAATCTCTTTTTGTCTGGAAGAACAAGAGATACAGGAAGATTCAACTCTCTCCTTTGTCCATCCTCCTCGTTGCTCACGTTATCCAGGCAGTGTGTGCGGTGGCAGCCAGGATTAAGAGTTAAGACTAAGATCGAATGATAACTGTCCTCCTATATTTAATCTTTATTTTTATACGAAGCACAAGAGACACGGAATAAATCTGCATTATTCCTTCCGTGTCCTGCCTCGCTCCTCAAGTTGTCTGGCAGTCGGTAGAGTGACACCCAGAATTAAGAGAAACAACCACTCATGTTCAGCGCCATTCAAATAATCTGGCAGTCCACAATGTAGAAGCCAGAAGCAAGGGTAAGTGAAGGCAACGTTAACAGTAATGGCCAATCACACAGTTAATCCAACACAACAACGAGCATGCACAACCACCGTCAGCCCTGTCAGTCCGATCACGTATTCCGCATTTTAGTCCTGCTATTTACATACGATCTTAAGCATCTCAGATAAGGCCTGTCAAGCTGTAGGGGTCAGATGTAACTTAAATAATCCCATCAGTATCTGATGGCTCTCTTACGGAATTGAAATCGTCTTGGGATAGCAAGAACTATGTATAAAATGCGCCACCGGACTGACGGAGTTAAGGGTTCAGTGGAAGCACTCTTCCTTATTCTCAATGACCTGCAGTCTGGGGTCAAGAAGAGAACTAGAGTCCAAACTCCAAAATGTCGCTAAACATTATTTTGCCGGAGAAAAGGTACCAAAGACTGAAAACCGATTAAAGCTGTTCCTTCTAAAGAGAGGTGAACTAAAGAGACAAAATCAAAATTAGTTCATTTTGAAGTACTTGAATACAGTATACATACAAAGCTGAAGATCATATGCTATGCGAAAGACAATGTAATGATTGTACCAGCGCCAACCAGTTGTGTATACGACTGGGTATACCTGTTGACTCTTGCATTTCTGTACATACTGACAGAAGTCTGTGGAAAACAGGGGCTGAGCGGCTTCCAAAGAAAAGGAGACACGCCCTGGCCATAAGAAAACAAAGGACAGCGTAGCAGCAAAGGTAGAGAAAGAGGTATGCACCACTGTAGCAAAAGAGAGAGAGAGAGAGAGAGAGAGAGAGAGAGAGACTAAAGAGAATTTGTAAAGCGAGGAATGTTGAGGAGACGAAACGCTATTGACTCCATTATGTTAGCCTTCTCGTGGTCCTAACAACCCTAATGTTCTACTCCAGCATACTGTACACTGTGCGATTTGATTCTGGTGAGAATGAAACATAGGGGCATTAGAATATCAGTACCCTCCCATGCTTAGGACAACTCGAGTATTGTTTTTCCAATAACTCCAAACGAGTTCATTCAGCTGAGAATAAGTCATAGAAGCCTGGGTTCTGAAAGTAAGTTTCCCCTACACACACACACACACACACACACACACACACACACACACACACACACACACACACACACACCAACTAGCTGCACTCCAGACATACGCTAGAATGTCGCCAGGATTATTTAAATAATGCTGGAAAAGTTGTTTAACGCATAACCCATTTCATTTATAATACACCGTAATGTTTCACCTTGTCTTCAACCGGAGCGAGCAGAGCGAGGGGATGATGTCTTTTGTTCGGCTGGTTTGCCTGTTTGTCTTTCAACAAGATAATGAAAAACTACTGAGTGGAACCACACACACTTTGGCATAAGGAATGAACATTATCACAGGAACAAGAGGTTTCACTTAGGACGAGAACGGTCGTAGGACATAGGCCAAGGACAAGGTCAACTCTACCAAATTTTTATCTGATTCTGACAAACTTTATGGAAATATTGGGGGTCGGATAATCATGATATTATTCAAATCAGAGCAGAATTCACCAGACATTTACTGGCAAAGTCAAAGCTTCGAACCTTTACTTCAAACATTTTTTGTTCGACTTCAACCAAACTTGGTGGGAGGATTTAAGGTCAGGAAAGTATGAAGCGATCCTATTTTGAGATAAACAGGTCAGTGTTCAAGATCACAGGCCAAATGTCAACTTAAAAACTTTTGATCTTTTTCTTGCAGATGAACAGAAGAAGGAAAAACAAGTTTTAAAAATTTCCATACACCAGATTACAAGTGTCCTTCATTCATAAAAAAAAAAAAAAAAAATCTGTAACTGCTGGACTTGAACTGCTGTAGGCTGAAGTTTGGGGGGAAACTAATCTGGGGAAACGAGTTCCAGAGAGAAGCAGCTCGGGGAATAAAGACATTATGATCGGCAGAAGTTCTACAGAATATGACCGTGTGACAGTCAAGTCATGTGATCTGTCAGATGACCGTGTAGCACGGGGGAAGGCGTGGGGAGGCGGCATAATGGAATTCGTCTGTGCATTTGCAGCATGACGCAAGGGAAGCATCATTCCGTCGTACTAGTTGCTGGGCTATTAATTATCCTTATAGCTTTGTTCTGAATTTTGCCCTTTTGTTTTGTTGCAACCTCTCCATATCCTCTCCATGCACAAGAATGAGCAAGATTGGAGCTGACTGAGCACATGATTCATGTCATTTATGGCTAACTGCTTGTCAGTGGAAGTGTTGAGGGTCAGGCAAGGATGAAGAATTCGAGTTTAAGAACAATCAGTTTAAGAAGAAGGTTACAGGGCAAGGCCAAATATTCAGCCTCAGACCGACTGCAGGGCTCTAGTGTTAATTTTTTCAAATGCCTTTTCATGTTATCGCCAAACAATTTTATGTATTTTTCAGGACACTTCTTGTTGGAGGTGTTAGATATAACCTTCATTAACCTCTTCGCTCTGACACGTCGCACATATTGCCTGGTGGTGAAAGAGTTCATAAAAAACGTCATTGCAATTTAAGATGCTATATGCAGAATCTGTGGCTAAGAAACAGTGTGCTACGAGTGTACTACACCAACGAAAATAAGGCTTACTGTATTAATTGTGTCTGCTTTGGGTGTATGACTATGTTCCAGTTAGTCAGTCTGTCCCCTGAGGCTCACCAATCTTTCTACTCATCAAAGGTGGCGCCACACATATATTTGGGCAAGAATACCAAACCATCAGTTTTGAAACCTGATGTGGTATTGAGGACTGGTAGGAGTGTTTGTACGAGTATGACCAGTGTGAATGCCGTCAAAACACAGTGAAAACTGTTTAAACCTCTACACTATGATGACGTTTTAGTTCAGTTTATTCTTGCTACCTCTTGACGGTTTTACTTAAGAAAGATCTTTAGTGGACTAGGTAATGGGTTAGTAATGGAATATCTAATCCCACCAGCTAAAATGAAACAGAAAAGTATCTCCATAACTTACTAAAGTTGTCTTGAAATACGACAATTTAAAAAGTCTTCTGACAAAGAGCTGGCAAAATTCAAAGCGATTCCTGCCACTGTCAGGATCGATATCAGGATAATGGTCGGCAGTACAGCCCGCTACCACTGGGCCAAACCGTAATTTAGCTTAACATTTTCAGTACGGTGACGTGTTTCTAATTTTATATTTGCTACCCACAGGCGATTACTTCATATTTAGGGAGATCTCGTGTAATGATGGGGTAAATGAAGACCATATTCAGAAGGAAGAGGACAACGAGCGTTGACGTAAGCAGCATGGGACTTTATATATATTGATTCTAGCAATCTAAAGTTACTAGAATCAATATATATGAAGTCCCATAATCCATCTCTAAATAACACTACGTCTGCAGTACCACTTTATGTTACGAGAACCCTTTCTCATCCCCCTCACACACACCGCAACTCAGCCAGGAGACAGGGCGTGTGTGCTGGGCATTCCCCAGGCCCTGTCTTCCCCCTTACCTTTACTCAAGACAACCACCACCAACCGGGCTACAGCAAGGCCCGGTCTCCTCGAATTGAGGAGAGAATCATCAACAACAACAACAACACTCATCCCCCTATTTTACTTTCGTCATATGCAGACCGTATGTCTCTGTGTGTATTTTCACTTGCACAATATTGTGATTTTAGTGTTTTTGACTTTTTTTTTTTTATTTTTTTTTTTTCCATATTTAGATCACTGATGATGACATTTTAAATGTCGAAACGTTTGAATAAAGATGCTGGTTAAGTCAACGCTCACTGTTCTCTTCCTTCTGAAATTGAGGTTCCCTATGAACACCCCACGACCTGAAGAGCATATTCTTATCGTTTTCCAGTTCGGAAAGTCACTCCGGAGCTGGAGAAATTGTCTTGAAATAGCGAGAATGACGTGAAACAGGCGACCGAATTAAAGTACTTAATATTTTCACTCCGATGATGTACGGTTTTATTATTATGTTCCGTTTAGATTGAAGAGATTTTTCCAACTGAAGGGATTATATACAGCCTTTTAGCACATTCTGTACCAGAGATATTTTCTTTATTGAATTAAATCGTCTGCAAGTACCAAGACTATAATTAACTTCAAACTATGGAACGCATTCTGGCGACCAAGCTTGCTAACTTTTATTCAGCTGAAAGAAGCGCCATCTTATTTCAGAATGTACAAACTTGTATAATCAGCTTAAGGTTTGGGGCTCCTCAGCGCCAAAGCCTGGGGGACTGGCGGATCACACACCTGACGCAGTTTTTGTGTTCAGATTTCTCTCTCTCTCTCTCTCTCTCTCTCTCTCTCTCTCTCTCTCTCTCTCTCTCTCTCTCTCTCTCTCTCTCTGAAGGGGAAGGGACTCTTCTCTACGAGGTTCGCGACTTTTGAAGAAACCATTTAAGTGACACCTATTTGACTTACATAACGCTTTACAACGATGTAATTAGGTCATCTGTAACTTTAATAATTTCGTAGATTTTTTTTTTTTATGTGACCGACTTTGGACATAGGCTTCACAGTCTGCTCTCAAGGCCCAGTAGTCCTCCTGCATATCATACATCCCCCCATTTCACCACTTCGGCGCTAACACCCACCATCCATATTGAATACATGCTAGGGCTGTCTCATACAGGACTTGTGTTGTGGTATTAGCGGGGGTATTTTTAGTACATGTCAGGCGGGTCTTGTGGTAGATCAGTAAAGTCTGCTTTTAAGCCCGTCACACATACGCGACTCGGGCCAACCGCGGCGGGACTCAAGGTCGTGTCCTAGTTGGTCCCCACGCCTCCCGACTGGCCCCAAATCTGCTGTGCTCATGACTACCTAACGACCGTGTCAGGACTGCCTCACGGTCAGTCGTGACGTCCTCAAGAACGCAACAAGATCATGAGGCAACCACAAGGCGATCACGAGGAGTCGGAGCTACGAGTCTTCAAATCTGAAATTTTAATGGATTTTTGTCAGCCACAACCGTGTCACGACTGCCCAAGAATGCAACACGACTGCATGATGCGTTCAGGGAATGCACGACGACCCCCCCGACACCCCCACGACCCCCCCACGACTGACCAGATCGCCGACCATGCCAGGTTCCTGCCAAGACTCTTGGCACACTCTTTGTTCGGTCTGGACTTGGGCATACCCCAGTAGCCATGTGGTCTTGTTGCAGTTGTACGTGGTCATAAGCCATGATTCCGAATTGCCGACTGGACTGTCAAAATGCGTTGCATGGTTATCTCGGGGTCTGGGCACGGTTTGGTCATGGTCTGGGTGCGGTCTGGTCGTGGTCTGGGCACGGTCTGGTCGTGGTCAGCGACTCGTTATGCAGTCATAACGGGTTTTTTTGGTCGGCGACTGCATCACGACACGCAATGAACGCATCACAATGCATCTGATTGAGCTAAGACTGCTTCAGGACTGACCTACGACACTCCTGACAACAACGCAACTATGACACGATTTCTGGCAAGTCGTGAGGCACAACAAGTCGTCCCAGCAGCTCACAACCGCCCTCAAGAGTCCGGGCTTTGTTGGTGAATCAAGGGACGATCGATGAAAAAATGTCTACCGATTGAGCCACCGCCTCCCACCACCTTTGTTACCCAAGTTGGTAATTTTAGACATTTTAAAGCTAAATAATTGTGAAGTTTGACAAAAGCCACTTACGTAAAATATACTATTTTTTCATAAACTTTCCAGCGATGTGAGTAGGTCTGTTGTACCAATAAACAGTTTCCTAAATAATGCAGTTTAGCTCTCATTTTCACGTTTATTTTCAGCAATATTAGGGCAAAATTTGAGAAACATTACTTGATTAATAATGATTACTTTTTCTAAAGCTTTCAATCGAAGTGAACAGATAAGTTGTAGCTTCAACAGTCTCCGGAATAACGCAGCTTTAGTGCTGTTTGGTGCCCTTTTTGACATTTATTGGTTCAGGAATGTGGTGGCGAATTTTGAGACACGCCACTTAAGTAACGCTTATTACTTTTTCCTGTTTTCCAACGATGTTCGTAGATCCTTTGTAATTCAAATAATAACATAGTTTTGTGCATTTTGTTGTCCAGTTTGGCGATTTGGGGCTTTTTCAGCAATATGGTGGCGACTTTGAGAAAGTCACACAAGTAACACTTATTACCTTTCATAAGCTTTCCAGCGATGGGCGTAGATCCACTGTAGCTCTAATTAGTCTCCGGAATAACAAAGGTTTGTGCTGTACATGGTATACTGTAGACCTGCCGAATAATGTTCTCGCTCGCTTCGCGCACTGGGAGAATTAAAGTAGAGCACCTATAGTCACTCTCAGGTCAGCAAAATCGTCTGACCTTAGCTTGAACACAAAACTTGAGTTGACCTGACCCAGAATGAGTTAATGGTACCAGTATTAACATTCTGAGGCTCCTATGACTCACCTGCCAGAATAATATCATCTGACGTTTGCTGGAACAGGATACCAGAGTTGTCCCAACAATGAAAAGGTTAAGGTGTAATATGACGAAGAGAGGTTATGAAATATTCCATCCTAAGTTCATCATATGAGAAAATGTTCATGTATTGTATGAAAAATAAATAATAGAAGAAGAGGTGTTGCAAAATAATATTAATGGCCACATGATTTATATCACTAACATACCAAAGAATCTGAAGGACGATGTGAAAAAAATAATGGCTGAAGAAGAGGTATTAAGAAATCCCCTAAACTGAAGGGAAGTGATGGTCGCAGAACCTTCCCTCCTCAGATCTTAAACCCACAGTAGACAAATGTTTTGGTGACACCTGAACAACCAAAATACTTACTATATATTGTCTATCTCAACTTTAAAAAATAAAGAAGTCCCAAGCCAACAAGAAATCAGTCCCAGACTTACTTGAAGACGAGTTGTGCCTTGCTGACGTAGTACTGGCCGAGCATTCCCGGGTAGAGGGTGACACTGTTGTCAAAGGAGGACTGCTCGCACACGTTGTAGCGGTTAGTGTAGCAGAAGTGGCACGCCCAGCAAGAGTTACCCGGCTCGATGCAAACACGGTCACCTGTACAACAATATACTCTGTACCAAAGTAGAAGGCGTTGCTGTTTTGATCTAATCCTTTTCTACAAATGTATATGTATTTATATTTATGCAAAATATTCTTTGGACCATAAATTCGTGGTACACCCAGATCGGTGAGAGGATAGCCTGTTGTACCGTACCCTATCTTGACTTCCCCACCAGCTCGATATGGCACCAGCAGTGAAGTTGGCTAATTAAGCTGAAGGCTTGGCTCACGAGTCGGGAAGGAACATTTTCATAAATATTCTACTACAGCACTAGCATTATGTCGAGAAATTATTGCTAGAGGACGTGTAGCCAGGTTTAAACGGCTAATTTTACAGTTAAACTAACCCCACGAGGTGTGACATACATGCAGAGTTTAGTATCGGTGGGTAGATGGAATGAACCACTGATCCCCTTGATTCATCAACACACACACACACACACACACACACACACACACACAAACTCAGAGCCATCATGTGTCCTTGAGTATGCATGTAAAAATGTTGAACTGTAGATGAAAGGCAACGCGCTAAATGAAATTACTCCTCTCTCTCTCTCTCTCTCTCTCTCTCTCTCTCTCTCTCTCTCTCTCTCTCTCTCTCTCTCTCATGAGCACCGTTGCCTGCCAGACTTGTTATCAGGGCGGCGCCATATACATCTTCATCTCTTATCTCAACCACTTGGGCCACTCAGCCTCCTGGCCGCTACACTCACAAGTTAAGGGGGGGAAATGAGACCTTTTTTGTTTATTCTGGGTCTTTGAGGGATGTTTGTTGCAATGATATTAACACTCAGGCTCGCATAACTCACTCACAGCTGAATGAAGGCTGGCGTAATGGAGTATAACAATGAAACATAACAATCCTGAAATTATATATATATTTTAGCTACTGAATACTATACTCTCTCCACATTAAGTTGCGCTTAAAAAGTGATTTATAACAAGAGACTAATGTTAAATCATGGTGCTAGTCACGAAGAAGAGTTGTGTAAAGGTGTAGAGCCGCAGTATTGTTTTATTGTATAGCAAAAGATTAACACTAGAATATGATGAGACACCAATAAGTGCTATGGAGAGGATGTGCTACGAAACCGTGGTAATATCGTCGTCTACCATTTAGCTGTAAGAAGAGATTACCACTAGAATATGGAAAGAGTCACGAAGAAGTTTAAGGGAATAATACTGAGGTGCAGCATTGCCCTATTTTGCCACTGAGCTGCGGGAACTTTGCTGCAAAAGGACAAAAATCCTGTCAAGTGAAGGTGGACGAACTATAGAGACGTAACCCACCTTCTACTCTTAACCCTTCAATGTGATGACATTTTTTTTTTTTTCTTACAACCTCAACTTAGGAGAAATTTTCTGAATTCGAGAGATAAACATTAGATATCTGTCCTCCAATAAACCAATCACTATGAATGAACTCTCCTAACCTAAATAAAACATTCTGGTATAACCTACAAAAAATACGTATTCGTTCTGAACTGGCTAACACCTTCAGTTCCGTGACGTCCTTTTTCTTAAATCAATACTGCACTAGCTTCAGGCGATTGTCTTCACCTTGGGGCAGATCTCATATGATGAAGGGCATAATGGAACCACAGCTGACCTCCTCAGTTAGTAAATTCTCTTCTTAGATGAAAAAAAAATCATTAGGCGCCAGCAAGAACAACAAAACAGACGTCATTCCTCCCTCAGCCGTCACCATTTGACATTTATCCCTCATCCGTCAGTCTCACCCACAAGTCCCGCCAACATTTTATTAATTACTTCAGAAGGAGCAGGACAAGTGTTTAACAACAAAATTATTCCTCCTCCCAAGCGCAGAGAGAGAGAGAGCACCACTGCATGTCTCGCAAACTTAATTTATACTAGCTACATCAGTCACTCTACCATCATCACAGTTGTCATCTTTATCACCATTATCATCATCATAACCATCACCATCATCATCATCATCATTTCCTGTACCTATCCAGTCTTTGTTTCTTCCTCTGGTAAGCCTGCACTTTGCTCTTATTTGCTAACACTACTTAGGGTGAATTCAGTGCTAATAATCTATCACCTTCCTTTGCTATTATTCCCTCTTAGTTATCAGTCAATAATAAGGCATATGGTTCTGGTGTAGTCACTCCTGTCATTCCAAGAACTGCTTCTGTGCTGACATCCCGCCGTGGCAAACCGTTTTGCCTCCGTCAGGCAACTGGCATCTTCCTTTTTGCTAGAAGTTTCATTTCATTCAACCATTTTCAAAGGATGATCAATCTGAACCCCGTGACTGTTACCCAGCTGCATTATCCTATTATACTGTAATTCTAGTCACTGAGTCTATCCTGACCAGGAAGATACTGAAGCACCTTTCTTTCACAACCTGTCTGACCTCCTTTATTTGTCAGGGAAATTCCACTGAAGATTTTCTTACAGTCCTCTCAGGTTCCTGGTCGTCCATTTTCCGGAATTTCGATGAAGCCTTTGCTATGGTGCAAGACATCTCGAAGGCCTCTGACAAATTATGGCACAACCTTTAATTTCCTAATTGTTCTCCAGTGTTTCTATTCTTCATTCTTTACATTGCTTTCGGTTTTCCTCTTCGGTCGCTCCACAGTTGTGGTTGTAGACTGCCAGTGCTCCTCTGAAACTATTAACAGCGGTGTTCCTCTCACCGATACTTTTCTTCCTATTCATGAATGGCTTTTCAGCTGTATATCTACCCCCAACCACTTATACAGTGATGGCACCCACCCTTCTCTCTCTCTCTCTCTCTCTCTCTCTCTCTCTCTCTCTCTCTCTCTCTCTCTCTCTCTCTCTCTCTCTCTCTCTCTCTCTCTCTCTCTCTCTCTCTCTCTCTCTCTCTCTCTCTCTCTCTCTCTCTCTCTCTCTCACTGATCAGAGCACTACTTGCATCCCTCTCCCATTATGATAGGGGTCCAACACCCGTCTATCTACACTCTCACCTCTGTTCTGTCCAACTCTGTTGCAAGAATCAGTCGGTAATCTCAGTCTTTCGTGTCGTCAACTGGTCAACTCTGGAGCTGTATTCTTCATGAATTCTTTCTCAGTACCTGTGACTTTAATGTGCCCAGACATTTCGATATGAACGATTCTTCTGTGTGTGTGTGTGTGTGTGTGTGTGTGTGTGTGTGTGTGTGTGTGTTTTAATGAGACAAGTTTTGCAAACGCTAAGCCTTGTGTTCTACTTTTTGCATTACAGAAATCATCATTATGCTACAAGTACCCACCTGCCTTGAAGTTCTTGACGTTCTTGCCAAAACTGACCACCACCCCACTGGCCTCGTGCCCCACCCCCGATGGATAGGGCACCTTGACCTCGCCTATCAGGCCCTTGTACACCATGCTGAGGTCAGTTCCGCACAGTCCCACCACAGACAGCCGGATAAGCACGTCTGGCCAGCAACGAGAAAACGAAGGGGTAAGTGTTTGGTGGCTGTTTGCATGTACAGTCTCCCCTCTACCCCCACCACCCTCCTCCATCCAGTTCCGAGTTTAACTCCTTCCTACAATAAATTTTATTTTTGCTCTCTCCAAACGACTCCATTCACCTTAGGACAAGTGTGATCTGGAAAGTCTACATCCAACCACCTTTACTTCCTTCAGAACATGACATCTCTTCCAGTTTGAATGCAGTCTTCCGGAGGCAGCAAGAGTATAAGAATTATGCCATCGGACTGAAGTGATGAAACGCAGGCTACATGTTTTGAATATCTTCAAATCCAGAAACTTTGTTCAGTAACATCTTAGTTACTTAGGTTCCATAGTATATTTCTAATAAAAAAAGTCCATCCAGTCAAATATGCTGTATGCAAACGCAGCACTAACACGCTCCTCAAAAAGTGCAGCCTGCTTGTATACTTGGAACTGGGGGAAGTGTGCAGCTGAGTGCATTAATCGTAATTCACACCTTATTAGTTTGCTATTTTGTGGCAGGTGAACATCAGTTCCTCTCTTTACCATACCCTCACTCCCTTTCGTCATCTCTTACAAGACATCCTCCTCTTCCTCTCTTCCGTCATTTCTGCCTCACCCTGAAGTAAGTCAAGCAAGGGAAGAGGTAGGAGACTTGGAATTGATGCATATCTACCACTCCAGGTTCATTATAGCTGACAGTTTTTGCTAAGGTTCAATCTTCCCCCAAATACGAAAGGCAGCCACCCAGTTTACATCTAAATATCCAACTGTACTGCTGGATAAACATGGACCAGCAAGCAGCAGGAGTGGAGCTGGATTACTGCTGTTGTTCATAACCCCTACATCGGAATCAGCCAGAATTCAATAAAGACGTACTCTGGCTGGAGGGGCATACAACTATACAAACATCAGAAAACCTGGGTGAAATGAAGCTGGAACTGAGCGATGTTTGTGATATTTGGCGTTAGTGATGCTTCTCTGTTTTCATCTGTATGCATAGATCACAGCAGATGAACTAAGGGAACAAATGAATAAGTCAATAAAATGGTATAATAAGTAGTGGCTCAATGTATCAGGACAGTTTTGACTGCTGGGATTTCTATCGACTCACAAAAATTGTCCGGTGTTTGCCTAAATAATTCCTGGGTGTATCCACGGCACAGAAATAAAATACCCAGTTAGTAGCAAGAAAATAATTTTGAAAATACGTAAATGGGATGGCGCTTCTCTGTCGTTACTGGCTGCACTCTGTAGTCTGGGATGCAGGCTAATCGGATCTAATAATCACAGGAAACCCATAAATGACAGTTAAATTTTGGAATTTGTTCCCTGTCGTGTACTCGGGTTTGATAATACGACCCTAACAATCTCCCAAAAGTTATAGTAAAGGAAAAATGCTAAATATATTTCTGTTGGTTCTGAATACTCACCATCTGGACCCAGTTCAGGCACGGGATGCGTCTCCTGCAAAAGAAATAAGTGTGTGGCTGAGTATTGGCAGCAGCGGGTGGCGGGACGAGCATGAATGGCGACAAATTGGCGCCAGGATGATAATGATGATGATGATGATGGGGAGGAGGAGGGGAAGGACACGCGGTGGGAGACTGAAGCCAGTATTACGATGGTGGGGGAAGAGAAAGAGGACATGGCCTTGAACTTGGCATGAAGCATATTACCTTCAGTATATTATAATAATAATAATGACAGTAGTAGTAGTAGTAGTAGTAGTAGTAGCAGCAGTAGTAGTAGTAGTAGTAGTAGTAATAGTAGAAGTAGTGGTGGTGGTGCTGGTGGTGGTGGGGGTGGTGGTGCTGGTGCTGGTGGTGGTGGTGGTAGTAAAGATCATTATTATTATTATTATTATTATTATTATTATTATTATTATTATTATTATTATTACCTCGGCCAACGAAGCTGAAGGAGGTAATGTATTCACCTATGTGTGACTGTTTGTTTGTCCACTCGATATCTCTAAAAGTTCACAATGAATTTCAATGAAATTTTGTAGAAGACTGGGCCATGGGCCAAGAAAGAATTGATTAAATTTTGGGGCGGATCCGGATCCTGATTATCCCGCACAATATCTCCAAAAGTTCGCAATGCATTTCAATGGAATTATGTGGAAGGGTGGGCCATGGGTCAAGGACCAGTTGTTTAAATT
This sequence comes from Coenobita brevimanus, assembly GCF_032717465.1. Taxonomy (NCBI): domain Eukaryota; kingdom Metazoa; phylum Arthropoda; class Malacostraca; order Decapoda; family Coenobitidae; genus Coenobita; species Coenobita brevimanus. The sequence goes on along the minus strand of NC_137054.1, from coordinate 30,028,871 downwards.
TGGGGTGGATCCGGATCCCATGTATTCCACACAGTATCTCCACGGATCTGGATCCGGATCCTTTTAAATGGCAATGGCATTGGCGGAGGTATGCGCTCCTGAGTGCTTTCTAGTTATTATCATCATTATTGTTATTATTATTATTATTAATTTTGTTATTGTTATTATTATTATTATTATTATTATTATTACTGTATTTTAATAATAACCTGTACTATAAAAGCAGCTGTCCCTCATTGTGTGTGTGTGTGTGTGTGTGTGTGTGTGTGTGTGTGTGTAAAGCAGCAATTCATCTTGTGGTTGCTCAAGCTTGGTAATTGGGTGGGTAGGTTGGTGGGCGGATGGATGGAGTAGTTTGTTGGGTGGGTGGGTGAGTGGACAGAAGTGGGTGGGGTGGATGGGTAAGGTGGGTGGAGAGGTAAGGTGGGTGAGGTGAGTGGGTAGAATGGGTGAGGTGGGAGGGTGTGGTGGGCAAAATGAATGGCGTGAGCAAAGTGGGTGGGGTGGATTTGGTGGATGGGGTGAGTGGATGGGGTGAGCAGCTAGGGTGTGGCAGGTGGATGGGCTGGGTAGACAGGGTGTGCTGGGTTAGCAGGTTGGGGTCTTGAGTGGGTAGACTTCGTGGGTGGGCAGCTGGGCTTTTTTAGGATGGATGAGTGGGCTTAGTGGGTTGGTGGACCCTGTGGGTGGATGAGTGGATGTGTGGCTTCCCGAAGGACAAGCCAAGAGATGGATACTACACTGGGTGAGTGGATGGATGGGTAGGTGTGGGAAATAGATCCACTGGGGAATAGGACTATGGGATAAATAGGTCCATTCATGGGATAGGTCCATGTGGGAAAATAGGTTCATGGGAGACACATCCTTGGGGGAAATGGGTCCAAGTGACAACAATGATCCAATGGGCAACAAAAAACAAAAAAGGTCCGTGGAGGAAGTAAGTCCATGTGAGGAAAAGGGTCATGTCGGGATTTGGTATGTCCCATGGGGAGAAAATAGGCTTTAAAGGAAAAGTAAACTCCTGGTGAATATACTGTAGGTCCATGGAAGGAAAGTAGGCATATATATATATATATATATATATATATATATATATATATATATATATATATTTATTTATTTATTTATTCGTGTGTGTGTGTGTGTGTGTGTGTGTGTGTGTGTGTGTGAACAAAATAACATGAAAAGATTTCATCCAGTTTCAACCAAACTTGTTGAAAGAGCTGAAGGATAGCCAATGACGAAACCTATTGCTTTTGAGAACATTGAATCAAAGATCAGGGCAACATGGCTAGGTCATACTCTGAACAAGCAAAATCAACTTAAACGCTTTTATCCGATTAGAATAAATATAGTGAAATGGTTCAAGTTAAGGGAAGATCAAGTAAATCAGTCTTCAAAACAATCAGTCAAATGTCAAGGTCACGGACAAGGTCAAAGTTCGACCTTTGTGTCTGTTTTAACAAAATAACTAATACATTTGATCTGATATGAACCACACTTGGTGACGGGGATAAGGGTCAGCCAAGGGATTGATGTTGAGAATATGTCAAAGGTCAAGGCCACGTGGCAAGGTCAACTTAAACAGCTTTTTTTTTTTTTTTCGATACAGACCAAATTTTGTGTAAGGGTTCAGGGTAAGGCGAGAACAAAGATTATGAAAGTCAGATTTTATGTGAAGTCCTCACGGAAAGGTCAAAAGTCAAGGTCACATGGCAAGGTCAGCTTTAACAGTTTTGATCTTACTTTGACCAAACTTTCTGAGAGGGTTCAGGGTAAAGCAAGGATACAGGGATTCAATCTTGAGAGCAGTCTACAAAGGTCAAAGTAACAGTACAAAGTCAGTTATTAAGCCCACGTACCTATTGTAGGCGCGTGGATATTGGACAGTGTGAATGGTACTTTTTTTTTTCTTTTTTTTTTTTAACCCTAACGGATAATGTAAACTTCTGCGATGAACCTCTGAGGGAAGGTGTATGATGCAAAATATATTACTAAAGGAGAAGTACCAGAAAACTGCTAAGCCGAGGAGAATCTAGAGTTCGGCCAAGTGATGTAAGTTTTATCTTGTGGTCTTATCTGTGTGAGTGTGGCGGCGCACATAAGAACACTCCATTAGATACCACACTAAAGGGACGAATGTACAAGAAAGAAGGTAAGACGGATGTAATCAAGGAAGGAAGGAGTGGAGGGAGGAAGAAGAAGAAGAAGAAGAAGAAGAAGAAGGAGGAGGAGTAGGAGGAGGAGGAGGAGAAGGAGGAGGAGGAGGAGGAGGAGAAAAAAAAAAGAAGAAGAAGAAGAAGAAGAGAGAGGAAGAAAAATAAGGAAGAAGCTGAAAGAAGAAGAAAAGGGAGGAGGAGGAGGGGAGAGGAAAGAAGAAACAGAAGAAGAAGGTGGAGGAAGAGGAGGAGGAGGAGGGGGAGGAGAGGAGGGGAAAGAGGAAACAGAAGAAGAAGGTGGAGGAAGAGGAGGGTGCGTTGATGAATCTAGTGGCTAACGCAGGAAGGCCATAAGCGAGAAAATACTGACTATACTCTGCAGCTGTTGTTTAGCTCAGAAATACGTGTTCATCCGTCAGAGGAGCCACATCACGAAAAGCCTATAGTAGCAGGACTGTAATCGGCAGGAAGGAGCAAATACACGAGAATATACGTTATCAGATGGAAGAGATCGTTTAGATGTTCAGAAATACGAGGTAGTCGGTCAGAGAAAACACTAGCCTACACACTGTTGTTAATTTGAAGCTTCTGGATCAGGCGGTCATCTGGAGACTACGCAATTACACATAATACCTGGAAATATAGACTGCAGGTCATCAATTACTTATCCATAGCTTTCAAAATAGGATGATTAGCTTTATGATTGCTAGAGTTGCCGTCACTTAAACAAAATCATGTCTTTAGCCTGAATGAGATATTTAAGCGCGTCCATTGCAGGGAAAGGTCAACGAATGGCGGCAAAAGCGAGTGAAATCGTTTTGGTCTGCCCTGGTGGCCGGTGTCATATGCACGGAGTGACTTTATGCTGGAAGTTACCGTTCCCTTCTCTATTAAGCCTAAACTAACCAAACCTAACCTAACCTTAACCTTACCTTATCCTAGATCAACCTAACCTAAATAGACCTAAATTAAACTAATCTTAATTCACGAAATGACTAATTTGATAATCTGCCTGTAACATACACATATATCTTTATTTATATATATCCATATATCGACCTATGGTTACCTACAGGTCGGTAAGACATCCAACTATCTTCCTGACACATGTATTTCATACAATGTTGTTGATAAATGGCACAAAATTTGAGATAACATGCGGATACTTTCAAAATAGAAGCTAAACGGCCACTCGGCGCATGCGCACTGAGCGGAACGGTGACTTCTAGCATAAGTCACTCCGTGCATACGACACCGGCGCCCACCATGTTTACCAGCAATATACAAGTACTGGTCCGGCCCATCAGTTCACGTATATTCCTTCACATTTACTTGTTATTTTCGTTATAATCCTCACCACTGTATCCACTGTGTAGATAGATAGATAGATGGATAGATAGATAGTTAGATATACAGATATAGATAGAAGGATAGATAAATAGATAGATGTAGAAATATATATAGATATAGATGCAGATATATATATAACTAGATATAGATATACATATAGATATACATATACATAACATATAGATACAGCTATAGACATAGATATAGGTAGATACACGTAGATAGATAGACAGATAGACAAATGTGTGTGTGTGTGTGTGTGTGTGTGTGTGTGTGTGTGTGTGTACGCAGAAACAAAAGCGTGTCACTGACAAGGCCATTAACAGTGTTAGTCGTTAAACCACAGGGGATGACTCATGTAACTGGCTCAGGCCAACGCCACACGATATTACTGGCCACTGGGAAACCTGCCAAGCTATGAGGGTTAATAATTCCATAAAAATGACATGATAACTTGTTCGTGAAAGCTCACAAACTGTCCTTGGTAGTATTAAACCCTATGGGGGTCGCTTCTATAAATCAATTTAAGTTAACCTTTTGCCTATTTGGATTTCTCACAGCTAAGTAAAATCGCCTGGTGATATCCTAAATGAAATTATCAGAAAACCGGTTATGAAATAGACGATCTTGTCTTAATCCTTAAAATGCTCGGATTTCTCTTTGTAGATAGATAGATAGATAGATAGATAGATAGATAGACAGACATAGGTTTTAGCTTGAATGAACTACCCAGATACAACAACCGCATTGAGAGTATTATAGGAAGTATAGTTCTCTTAACCCTGTCATTAGGATGATCTCTTATTGTGGTTTATGCTTGCTATCAACGAGCGACATCATTCAGCTTAGAACACCCTCATGGTGAAGGGGTTCACCATCATCATCAGCCATTGCAAGTTCACTGCTGAACAAATGCCTCCCCCAGCCTTCTCCACAAGTTCCTTGACTGAGCCAATTTCTGCCAGGTTTTGTCTGCAAACATCTTTGTTTCATATCTTCACCGTCTGTCTGGCCTTGGAGTCAAGTCAGTCAGTCAGTCTCTTGCTCCATCGGGTTTCCCTTGTTCTTGCTACATGACCTGCCCACTTCTATTTCTGTTCTTTTGTAACTTCTATAATGTTCTTGACTTTAATCTGTTCTTTCATCCAGGTTTATCTCTTCCTGTCTCTCAAAGATATTCCCAACGCTGATCCATCTGTTACTCTTTAAGAACGGATTAGTTTGTTTTCCATTGATTTTGTCAGCTTCCAGGTCTCACAATTCCAAGTCATAGCTGGGATTATACATTCGTTATATTCTTTTCGTTTCATACATACTGACAAGCTACTTTTCATGATGCCCCTGTGTTTACCAAGAACTTTTATTCCAACTGCAGTGCGTCTTTTTATTTCGTTTTTATGGTCCTTCGTTAGTCTCAGTATTTGTCCCAAGAAATTGTACTCAACTTCAAGAATTTCTTCACTTATTTTGATGATGCTCTTTGGTGTATTTGGATAAAACAGTAGTTTACTCTGGTTAATCTTTAGCCCTACTTTTAACATTTCTTGCGATGCACTATTGTTTCTGAGATTAGGACAATGTCTCATCTGCAGATCGGAAATCGTTTTTATCCATCTGTCTACTCCTTTGTTCTCCCAATCTAGATTTCTGAAAATGTTTTCAAGGCGTGCTGCAAATAATTTTAGTCAAACTGTATCTCCCTGAAGCACGGCTTTCTCAATCTTATTTTTTCTGAGTCTTTATGTAACTCAACCGTAGTTGTTCCCTGTTTGCATTTGTTTTCGAGCAATTTTACAATTCTCTCGTTTACTCCTTGTTCCCGCAATGAATTTATAATTGCTATTTGCTCCACTGAATCGAAAGCATTCTTATAATCGACAAAACCTAAGCACATTGGTTTATCAGATCCTATAGTTTTCTCAATTAACTGATTCATTGTGTGTAGATGATCAGTACTCGAATAACTGCTTCAGAATCCTGCCTGCTCACGAGGTTGGTTTTCCCCCAAATTTGTTGCTTTTCCGCTGGTAAGGACTTCGAAGATTTTGTAAATAGCTGATAATAAGCTAACAGGACGATAGTTACTAACATCTTATGAGTCACCTTTCTTGTAAAGAAAAATATCTATTGCAGTGCTCATACACCATGTTTCGAGATTTTTATTGTACTTTATACATTCAGTAAATAAATGGGTGAGCCGAGTTTGAATTTCTACTCCTGCATCCAACAGTTACTATTCCATCTTCTCCTGGGGTCTCTCCTCTTTTCATACTTTTAAAACAAAACTTAACTTCATCTGGTGTTATCTCTGGCATTTCACTGTCTTTCATCTGGTGTCCTTTGGATGACCATAGGTCAAAGGTCATGGTAACAAGAATAAGCCAAAGATTGACCTACCAAGATTAATTTAGGTTTTTATCAAGTTTAGACCAAATTTATTGGAAGGGTTGAGGGTAAGGCAAGAACGAAGGGATTCGATTGGGGAACAATCAAAGGTTAAGATCAAAGGCCAAAGTCACAGGTCGAGGTCACAGGTCAAGGACAAAATTTGACTCATGTATATGAACTGCATGTGAATGAAATAACTAAAGCAGTTTTCATCTGATCTGAACCAGACTTGGTGGAGGGGCTGTGGAGGAATTAAGGGACTGACAAATTTTTTAGAATAGGTCAAAGGTCAAGACAAGGTCACTTAAAACAGCTCTGATGCGATTTGGACCAAAGCTGGTGGAAATTTTAAGGGTCAAGCAAGAATGAAGAGAAACCAACTGAAAGTCAAAGTCACTGGGCAAAATGAAATGTTGGTCCCTTAGACCAATTGGTTTGAGCGGGAATTGCAGTCTACGAAGGGCGCCTTCTTGTTTTTAGAGATAAACTTCTCATTTCCTAACAGATAGATCCAGTCCGTCGACTTTCAACTTAACAAGGGAGTGCCTAACCCTCTTAAAGTACTCCTTAAGTAATTCATTCAACCAACTTTTCGTTCTCTAGTCTCATCAACTCTCATACATTGCTTTCCAACGCACTCATTCACTATATCCATTTACCACCCTCAGACACATACTCCACACTATCGACACTCATTCTCTCCGTATGATCATTTCATCCAAGCCCACGGTCTTCTATCCTGTCATCAACAACTTCATTAGACTGACATCTTTTGCGAATTACATTAATCCTGAACTAACAAAACTTTTGTAAAACAAACTCGAAAGAACACATATGGCAATGCGTCATCATACAGAGGGAGTAATACGCAGACCAGCATATCATGTGACTGAAGGTCGTAGTCTGGTTGGCACGGGAGGCTTTGTAGTGCCACTTTCTTGGCTGTACGACTATATTTTCCATCTTACGCCTTAAGTTCTCCTGCATTTTATGTACTAAATGTTTACTTAATATCGACACGGTTTGCGTCAGTAACATACCTGAGAATTACAAAAATAGTGTGTAAGGTGCACAATATACCGCTGAGGAAGAGGTTACGAAATCAACAAAGCCAGTAAAAATACTGTCCAGCATCATCAGAACCATGGTTACCACAGCGAGGGAAAGTGTGCTGCGTACTTACCAAATGGAGATCATTAACACCGGTTAGGACTGCGAAGGTGTTCTGCATGGTGTCGTGTCCTCTGCTGCACTGACACTGTTACCACCCCACTCACCGCTTTATCTGCACTGACCTTGACGACGAGGGTCATGGAGAGCAACTGAGGAGAGAGAGAGAGAGAGAGAGAGAGAGAGAATACTTTTGCACAGTTACAGAGTTCACACAGGGCCCTACTCAATGAAAGAGGTTTAGCTCTAATCCCTTCATTACGAAAACTCTCCCTAAAATATAAGGCCAAAATAATCCGACGTGCATTCAGATATTTCCCAGAACTGCTGAACGCCAGAAGACCGGTAATAGTTCCATTTATTTATTTATCTATTTTTCTTTTTATTTATTAATTTATTTATTTTAATTTGTTTGTTTATAGTCCAGCAGCCTTCATACGATATTTTTCAGCAGGGGTTAATGTAGACTGTTCCAACCCCACAGCTACAATTAGTCTCTCCATAACTTTACAAAATCGTCTGGAGGTGTGAAGAATAAAGTACAATGATATGTCATGGCACTGAAAGAACTATATTAACGTGGTTAATCCCTTCAGTCTGGTGAGGTCTTTATTTGGCATATTCTCGTCGCCTTCAGACAATTCTATTCAACTTTGGAACCGCCTCTTGTATCTGAAGAGTTATTGAAATCTACTGTATATCTAACCCATCAGATTCGAAAATTCTCTCTCCCCTAAACTTAAAAAAATATTTTGAAAGCACGAATAATAATACTAGAACATGTATATTAAAATAGCTAATGGGCTAAGGGCCGAATATCTGACTTTGACTTATGGCCTTTACATTCAACCAATTGCTCTCAATTTCGAGTCATTTCATCCTCACCTGATCTTAAATTCCTCCATCAGGTTTGGTCGAAACCAGATCAACACTGCTTGAGTTGATCTTGCCCTTCGGCCTTGCCATTTGCCATTCCCTGTGACCTTGACCTTAAGCTCACGGTTCTCGAAATCGAATTCCTTTAACCCTTCGTGGGCAAATGGGGTTCCTGTGGACCCCAGCATGTTTTTAAAATGTTGCCATTAAGCCATTTTTTACTTTCACAGCCTGGCCTCTCATGACTTTTATTGTAGATGGTTATCTTATATCCTTATAAAATTTGAGCAAAAAATCTCACACAATTAAGGAGTGACAGTGCAATAAATATCAGTGGGGCCTGCCAGGACCCCACCTAGCTTTCGTGTGACTATTTTTTTTTTTCTTCAGATATTTCAGATTATAAACATTAGGACAATGTCAATACCAGTAGCAAAGTTTTATGCCTCAATGGCGGTGGCAGAAGGTGACCAAGAAGAAGAAAATTATTCAGATGGTGATTTATCTGTATCCGACGCTGATGATTATGAAGTGCTTGAACGATCGGACAGTGAAATTAGTGTGAGTAGTATTGAGTCTCCTGTGAGTGCTGATGATAATTCTGAAAATGCAAGTGGTGGTAGTAATACAGAAGATGCTCATCAAGAGGATAAAACAAGAAATTGTTGTACCAAATTTGAACATTATAGGGATAGTTTTATTTTATGATCATGCTAATTTACTTTACACATGAACTTGTTATTATTTTGAGAACCTGTTCCAAGAATACTGACAATCAGACATTCAAATAAGTGTAGAATCAGTACTTCCACACTCAAACTTTAATAAAATTGATAAAATGAAAAAAAAAAATTAAAATAAAAAAAAAGGGGGGGGGACACTTGGTGGGTTGGTTCCAGTTGCCGTGTCCTGGGCAACATATGTACAAAGTTTAATGGATATAACTTTATGAATATGGCAGAAATACACCATTAAGTTTTGGGGTCCGCCGGGACCCCATCAGCCTTCCGTGTAACTTGGTAACCCCTGGTCCACGAAGGGTTAATCTTGCCGGACATTGAAGCCTTCCATAAAATTTGATCTAACTCGATTTAAAAACTGTTTAAGATGACCTTGCCTGTGACCTTGACTTTAGACTTATTGTTCTACAGAACAGTAGGTCTGCCATTTGGGTTATCCTCAACACTTCCACCAAGCTTGGTTCAAATCGGATCAAAACTATTTTAGTTCATTTTGTTCACACAGACACTTGGGTCGAAGACTGACCGTGCCCTGCAACAATGACCGTTGATTGATTGCTCTCAAAATAGTTCTTGCCATAATCTCAGTCCCTCTATATTTGATTTAAGCTGAATAAAAACTGTTTAAATTGGCCTTACTATGTCAGCGTTTGACCTTGCAATGTCACCTTCACCTGTTGTTCCCAAAGATAACAGATCAATCCCCATGGCTAACCGGCAATCCCTCCACCTGTTTCTTTACGTTAGATACAGCTGATTAACTTGTACACACACACACACACACACACACACACACACACACACACACACACACACACACACAAAGTGCGTCCAGTAATCAGCAACACTTGCTTTTACTTCACAAGCAAAGAAAAATATTACCGTGGAAAGAGGGTGGCCGTAACTCTCATCTGAAACATATCACACCAAAAATATTATAGATTCATAATTTATAATGGCTGGTACTTTTCTTCCTAGCTCACTCTGTTTTATCATCCGTGCTGTGTTACCATCATTCCGAACAAAAAATTATTAGACTATTAAGTTAGAGAAAGAGAGAGAGAGAGAGAGAGAGAGAGAGAGAGAGAGAGAGAATCATAGTCATGAATGTGAATAACGTTTACTGGACTGAAAAAAATGTATGTATAAAATTAAGTGTCAGAAGTTGTGATCTCTACATGGACGTACAGTAAGTGTGAAAATTTCAGCATATGTTTTCACATGCTGATGGTTCCACTTCACTTGTCGTTTCACAGATAGTTCTTCAAGTTTTGTGGTCTCCTGTTGCTGATTCTTAATTCAACCCACTCTATATATATATATATATATATATATATATATATATATATATATATATATATATATATATATATATATATATATATATATACACGCTGCTGACTGGGAATCGTACCCTGGACGTCTTAGATAGAAGTCAGGCACTGATGCCACCCAACCACAGTGTGATAAAAGCTGTGACAACCTGATTTTTTTTTTTTTTTTTTTGACAAACCAAGTAAATCCATTATGGAGGGATATATTTCAATCAGGATATATTTCAATCACATTAGGATAATTTCACAGCCCCACGCAACTCGGCAAGTGACAGAGCAGTTTTAATCTATCCTACGCACAACACTAATGTCTTTAGATGTTGGAGAGACACACATTACACGCGTGTGTACAAATATATTTGTACACTCCTGAATGGGAATCGAACCCCGGACCTCTTTAATAGAAGTCAGGTACTGATACCACTCAACCACGGCGTGGTAAGATGTGTGAAAACCTGATTTTTTTTTATGAACCAGGTAAATCCATTATGGGAGGATATATTTCAGTCACAACACATTAGGATCATTTCACAGCCCCACGCAACTCGGCAGGTGGCTGAGCAGTTTTAACCTGTGGGTTGCGCAATTACCTTTTTTTTTTTTTATCCCAGCCCGTGGTGCACAAAAAACGAAGGGAAAAAATTAAATTTGAGTCATTACACCTGTGGTTGAGTGGTATTAGTGCCTAACTTTTATCTAAGAGGTCCAGGGTTCGATTCCTAGTCAGGAGCATACAAATATATTTGTACACACGCGTATAATTTGTTTCTCTCCAACATCTAAAGACGCTCGTCTTGTGTCTCAATCAATCAATCAATCATTTCCTGTGGCACCCTCGGGGATGCATAGGGCCTCGATGAACTCACACCACCACATCCTATCTTGTGCTAACTCCTCAAGATCTCCCCAACACTCATCTCCAGCTTCCCGTCTCATTGTCCTCACCCACGTCTCTTTTGGCCTTCCTCTACCTCTCCTACCAGGTGCCACCCACCCTGGTGTACCTCGTACTATTCCCTGTCTCCTATACACATGTCCTAGCCACTTCCATCGTGAGAATCTAACATATTCATCGATCGGCTGCACTCCCGTTATTTCTCTAATTCTACTATATGGTATCCTTTCCCACCACTTAACTCCTAATATTCTTCTAAGTGCTTTATTTTCAAACACCAAGAATTTATTTTCCATAGTCACTGTGCTGTACCAAGACTCGTGTCCATAAATTAAGATACTCCTAACCATTACCTTATAAAGTTTGATTTTTGTATGCACAGAGAAATTGTTATTATTCCAAATATTTTTAAGCATTCCCATTGCCTGATTAGCCTTCTTTAACCTTTCCTCGAATTCAAAGTTCAAAGAACCATCCTTGGCTAAATAAGTACCTAAATATTTAAACCTATCAACTTGCTTTACAACCATACCTCCAATTACACATTCCTGCGCATTTTCCATATTCATATTGATTATTTCAGTTTTTCCACAATTAATAACCAAACCCACCTTGCGACCTTCACTCACCAAACAGTCCAACACTCTCTGCATCTCTTCTGGCCCATCACAAATCAAAACTATATCATCTGCATAATCTAAATCCAAAAGTTTCCTGTTCTCTCCCCAAAGCATACCTGCACCGGTTTCTGTTCCAACACGTTTCATAATGTAATCAATGACCAATATAAATAGTAAAGGCGATAGAACACCACCTTGAATTACTCCGGACTTGACTTCAAACGAATCACTCAGACAACCATCAACCATCACTTTACAAAATGTGTCCTCATGCATTTTCATAATGACCCTCACAAACTCCTCTGGTATTCCATAATGTCTCATGATCTTCCCCATAGACTCTCTCGAAACACTATCAAAAGCCTTTTCAAAATCAACAAAACAAAGACTTAACGGTACTCTCATTTCATTAACTTGCTGCATCAAATGCCTAACTATAAAGATCTGATCATTGCAACCACGTCCCTTTCTAAAACCAGCCTGTTCATCCCTCAGAATACCCTCAACCACCGGCTCCAACCTATTTAACAACACTCTACTGAAAACTTTCAAAGCTATCGGTGACAAAGAGATTCCCCTCCAATTACCACATTCGCTCAGGTCTCCTTTCTTCGGAACTTTAACAATTACACCATTCTTCCAAACTGATGGTAGTAACCCCGTCACCCATATCTTATTGAATAGCTTGGTCAAGATCATTATTAATCTATCCCCCTCCACTTTAAACATTTCCGGAAATAAACCATCCTCCCCTGGTGCCTTATTATTCTTTAACTGTTTTACTGCTTTCTCCACTTCTGCAAGCCTCAACTCTCCTGTTTCTATATTTAAATCTTCCTGAGCAGACGGTATATCCTCTTCTGGTGGTATTGGTCTATTAAGAACTGTCTCAAAATGCTCTTTCCATCTATTTTTAATATCTCCATCTTTGGTCAATAAATTTCCTTCCCTGTCTCTAATTGGTATTTCCTTGCGTTTACCTGCATTACCACTCAGTTCTCTAATCGATTCATATGCTATTCTTTGACTCTGTCCATCATTTTTGTTTATTAGGATTTCAGTCTCTGCAACCTTTTCATCCACACATCTTCTTTTATCGCTCCTAGCTAACCTTCTTACTTCTAAATTCAAACTCCAGTACGCAGCTCTTGCTAATTCAATCTCTCGTTCATCAACGCATTGCATCTCACTCCTCAATTTAGCCTCACCTCTCTTTTTTATCATATCCCACGTTTCCTCTGATATCCATTTCTTTCTCCTGAATCTATGTCTCCTTCCAATCGTACATTCAGCAGTCTCATGCAAAACTTTGTTCACATCCTCCCACATCTCATCTACACTTCTCTCCCCCTCTTCCAACGTTTCCAACACCAAAAACCTATTTCTGCATTCTAATCTGAATTCCTCCTTTTCTTCTCCTTCTCTTCTAAGCTTAACAATATCGTATCTACCAACACCAGATTTTTCCTTCTTCTGATTTTTAAGTTTAAACCTTATTTTTGCAATGCTGAGTTGATGGTCACTACCAATATCCGCTCCCCGTTTAACATGAACATCTAGCAGAGAACTTCTATGCCTCCTACTGATAGCGATGTGATCAATCTGATTTTGATATTTTCCACACGGCGACACCCAAGTTGTCTTGTGTATATTGCAATGCTGAAAGAGTGTGCCCCCGATGACTAAGTCATTTGCTAGACAGAAGCTTCCAAACCTCACTCCGTTTTCACTCATCCTACTACCAACTCCCATCTTACCCATACATGCCTCAAATCCCTCATTTGAACAGCCCATTACTGCATTAAAGTCTCCAACGCAGATCAAAACATCATGTCTAGGTACCCTTCCTACTCCTTCTTGCAACTTTTCATAAAATGTGTCTTTCCTTTCATCGAGTGCATCATTAGTAGGTGCATAACACACAAACAGACTGATGTTGCCATGATTTGATTTAAACCGTGCGTAGAGCAATCGCTCATCTATAGGATCCCACTCACATAAAGCCTTATTTGCTTTACAACCCAGCAACAATCCTACTCCCTGATAATGCATTCCGTCCTGTCGGCCAGATATCAATAAACGTATGCCATCCTCCAAATCCAACTTATCGACTCCAGTTAATCTAGTTTCTGTCAGAGCACAAATATCAAGTCCGTAATTTTGAAAAACCTTCACTAACTCATCGATTTTACCGTCATGATTTAGCGTTCTCACGTCTTGTGTCTAGGATAGATTAAAACTGCTCTATCACTTGCCGAGTTGCGTGGGGCTGTGAAATTATCCTTATATGTTGTGACCGAAATATATCCTCCCATAACGGATTTACCTGGTTTTGTCAAAATAATCAGGTTGTCACAGCTTTTTACCACACCATGATGGAGTGGTATCAGTGCCTGACTTCTATCTAAGAGGTCCAGGGTTCGATTCCCAGTCAGGAGCTTACAAATATATTTGTACACACGCGTGTGACGTGTGTCTCTCCAATATATATATATATATATATATATATACAGTGTATATTATTCATTTATTTATATACAGGCACTGGGAAGATTGCAATGAAAATATGAATATATCTTGTACATGTATCTAAAATAGGGAATGGGGTAGGAAAGGGGGGAAGACAAGGAGGAAGGAACATTCTCTGACTCGCACTGCAACAGCCACAATGAGTCATGGTTATAAACTTAACAGTAGTCTTGATTTCAACCAGTCATCAGTTACCAGTGGTCTACAGGGCTGTAACCGAAACTATTTTATTCATTTTGACGTCTTTCTTTAATGACATTGTACATCAAAACATTTCTTACATTTTAAAATAAATTTGGAGGTTCTAGTGGGATGCAAAGGGCTGTTTTAAAACCACAAAGGTTCAAACGAGAGAGATCAAATCTTACAGAATTAAAATTGCTTGGCTGAAGTGGTGGGTAATCCCCCAGTCCGGCTGACACTCCTACGGCCACCGGCCTGTATAAGATTATCGTACATCGAAGTCATTATCTCAGTAACTCAGCGACAGTGATGTTTCCAGTCCTGCCCCTGGGAATGTCCAGAAACAATGGCTCATAAATGCAGAGAAAAGATGGCAAAGAGCCTCCTAAACCCACGAGGTACTGCCTGTTGATGGTGTTGCTTGTTGTGCAGGCTTCACTTATCTACTTCAAGGTCAAGAGACTTGTACTTACTGTGCGCCTCGTTATCTGTGAAGTGTCATTGAAGTGTGTGTGTGTGTGTGTGTGTGTGTGTGAGTGTGTTGTGTAATTCACCGGGTCGGTCAGGATCACTAGATGGTCGTGATCGTCAGCTTTTACCCTCCCGGAAGGGAGCTGAGAGCTCATATAGTCCGATCTAAGGGCAAGGCTGTGACCTTCACATACGCACACACCCGTCCCCTTGCTCCAGGGGGACAGTAACCACCCACTCCGTCAGTGAAACTTTTCGTAACCTGAGCGAGGCGCGAACTCCCGTCCACCAGTTGGCAAGAGAGAGCGTTACCACTGCACCAGAGAGCGGTGTGTGTGTGTGTGTGTGTGTGTGTGTGTGTGTGTGTGTGTGTGTGTGTGTGTGTGTGTGTGTGTTCTTACCTAATTGTATCTTTACAGGAATGAATCAAACTCGTACTGTCCCGTGTCTTAAACCATATTTATTGTACATATCCTTAAATTTGTGAATTGTTTTGGCACACACTATTTCATTCGGTAGTGCATTCCACTGATCAATTGCTCTGTTTGGGAAACTGAATTTCCTCACGTCTTTATCACCTCTCTTCTTATGCAGTTTTTTGCAGTGTCCTCTTGCTGATGCTTCCCCATATGTTAAGTAATCATTTATGTCTATTTTCTCCTTCCCTGATATGCATTTATATAGCATTATCATGTCACCTCTTTTCCTTCTCTCCTGTAGTGTTGGTAGATTCAGTTTATTTAGTCTTTCTTCGTAGCTTAGATCCCTTAAGCTTGGTATCCATCTTGTGGCGGCCCTTTGAACTTTTTCAATCTTGTCTATGTGTTTTTTGAGATGAGGACTCCAGACTACTGATGCATACTCCAGGGTTGGTCTGATGAATGATGTTATTATCCTTCTTAGCATGTCTTCATTTATGTATGTGAATGCTATTCTCATATTTGCAAGCAGTGTATACATGTTCCGTACCTTCTCACTGGTGTGGTCAGCCGGAGATAGTCTGTTATTGATAATCACACCTAGGTCCTTCTCTCTTTCTGATGTGTGTAGGGTTTTATTTCCTAACGTATAATCCCAATCAGGTCTTTTTCCACTTTTACCAAACTTGATTACATGACACTTGTCCACATTGAATTCCATATGCCATGTATTGCTCCATTCATGAAGTTTATTTAATTCTTCTTGTAGCTCTTTACAAGAGTCTGTGTTAGTAATTCTCCCCTTAGTACTGTTCTCATTTCCCTTTTTATAAGAAAATCTTGCATCCAACAAAACTGTGGAAAGGTTACAAGAGGATGAGAAAAAGGCAGAGTATAAGAAAGAAGTGGAGGAACGATTGGGCAAATATGAATTGGAGCAGATGGGAAACGTGGAAGGTGTGTGTAGGATATTTACAGAAGAAATATGTGCAGCATGTGACGTGGTGTGTGGAAGGAAGAGAAGACGGAGGGGGGTGCAAGGAACAGCGTGGTGGACTGAAGAGGTGAAACAGGCTGTGGCACAAAAGAAGAAAGCATACAATGAATGGATGAGAAATAGGGGTGTGGAAGAAGTTGAGAGGCGGAAAAGAGAGTTATATGTAGAAAGAAAGAGAGAGGTGAAAAGATTAGTAAGAGAGAGTAAGAAGAGAGTGGATGAGGAATTTGGAAGGAATTAAAGTGTAAAGTGGAGGGACTGTAAAAAAATGTTCTGGAAAGCGGTGAAAAGAGTAAGACAGGGTGGAAGTGAAATTAGCAGGAGAGTGAAAGATAAAAATGGTAGATCACTAGTGGAGAAGGGAGAAAAAGTGAGCAGATGGAGAGAACACTCTAAGGAATTGTTGAACATAGAGGATGGAAGTAATGCGAGTATAAGTGGCTGGGGAATGGCTGGGAGAAGGAGGGAGGTGAGAAGACAGGAAGAATCAGTAGGATAGAAGTTGTGGAAGCAATGAAGAAAGTTAAATCGGGGAAAGCCCCAGGAATTGATGGAGTGTGTGGTGAAATGCTGAAGCATGGTGGAGAGATAGTAGTAGAATGGATGTGGAAGATGTGCAGATTGGCCTGGGAGGAAGGTAGAGTCCCGGAGGATTGGAAGTCAGGTATAATTATTCCCTTGTACAAAGGAAAAGGGGAAAAAGAAGTGTGTTGTAATCATAGGGGCATTTGTCTTCTTAGTATAATAGGAAAAGTGTATGGTAGGATATTTATTGACAGAGTTAGAGAAAGAACAGAGAAATTAGTTGGAGAAGAACAGGGAGGCTTTAGGAAGGAAAGAGGTTGTGCAGATCAGATATTCATTCTTAGATCTTTAGTGGAAAAGTTTCTAGAGAAGGGAAAGAAGTTGTATGCTGCTTTCATGGATTTGGAGAAAACATATGATAGGGTGGATAGACAAGGATTGTGGAAAGTGTTAAGAATATATGGAGTAGATGGGAAGTTGTTGAATGCTGTGAAGAGTATGTACGACGGTGCGTAGGCTGCAGTGCGTGTGGATGGTGAACTAAGTGAATTTTTCTCTTTGAAGGTTGGGTTGAAACAGGGATGTGTCATGTCTCCATGGTTGTTCAATCTGTACATGGATGGGGTAATAAAAGAGGTACAAGGTAGGGTAGTGGATGTTGGAGTGGTCCTGGTGAGAGAGGATAGTGTTTGGAAACTCCCTGTACTGTTGTTTGCAGATGATACTATGTTGTTGAGTGAAGACGAAGGGGAGCTGCGAGGCTTGGTGGATGAGTTTGGGAGAGTGTGTAAGAAAGGGAATCTAAAGGTGAATGTAGGGAAGAGTAAAGTGATGGTCTTTGAGAGAGGTGAAGTCAGTGAATGTACAGCGAGGTTGGATGGTGAGGAATTGGAAAATGTGAGTACGTTTAAGCACTTGGGTAGTGTGATGAGTAAGGATGGAGGTTTGGAGGGTGAAGTGCTTGAAAGGGTACAGCAGGGAAGAAAGGTTGCTGGTTCTTTGAAAGCAGTGATAAGAAACAGGGAAGTGAGCATGGAAGTGTAAAAGTTACTACATGACAGTATTGTGATATCAACTCTAACGTACGGAAGTGAAGCTTGGACGTTGTTGGAAGGACACAAGTCAAGAGTGAGAGCAGTGGAAATGAGTTATTTAAGAGGAGCCTGTGGAGTCACATGGAGAGACAGGCTGACGAATGAGGATATAAAGGAGCGTTGTGGTGTGGATGTGGATGTGATAGGAAGCGTTATGAGGAACACACTGAGGTGGTTTGGCCATGTGGAGAGGATGGAGGGTGAAAGACTGACGAAGAGAGTGTATGTGAGTGAGGTGGAGGGGGGAAGAGGGAGGGGGAGGCCGAGGATGAGATGGAGGGATGGGGTGGAGAGGTATATGAGAAAGGGGGGTGTGAGTTGGGAGCAGGGCAGTGAAATGGCGGTGGACAGGGCGACTTGGAGGCGATTTGTTTGTGGCCACCCCAAACGGGATTGAGGCGTCTGGCAATAGATAGATAGACAGATAGATTTTTGCATCATCTGCAAACATATTTAGATAGCTTTCATTTCCAGTGTTACTGTCTATATCATTTATATACACTAAAAACCTGATTGGTGCCAGCACTAAGCCCTGTGGTACTCCACTAGTCACTTCTTTCCATGATGAGTAGTTTCCCCTTAGTACTGTTCCCATTTCTCTTTTTATGAGAAAATCTTGCATCCAACAAAACTGTTTGCCTCGAATTCCTCCTTGATGGTACAGTTTCCATAAAAGTCTTTGATGTGGTACTGTGTCAAATGCTTTCTTGAAATCTAAATAGATACTGTCCACCCATCCTTCTTCCCTGTATTGTGTCTGTTACTCTGTCATAGTAGCTCAATATATATATGTATATATATTCATTTACACCGACACAGTGTGTGTGTGTGTGTGTGTGTGTGTGTGTGTGTGTGTGTGTGTGTGTGTGTGTGTGAGTGTGTAAAATGAGTTGAATGTAATACGACACTGTGTGTGTGTGTGTGTGTGTGTGTGTGTGTGTGTAAAATGAGTTGAATGTAATACGACACTGTGTGTGTGTGTGTGTGTGTGTGTGTGTGTGTGTGTGTGTGTGTGTGTGTGTATGTGTGCAATTAAGAGGAATTGAATGTAATAAGACTGTGTGTGTGTGTGTGTGTGTGTGTGTGTGTGTGTGTGTGTGTGTGTGTGTGTGTGTTTGTGTAATTGAGTTAAGGGTGAACAACTGTGACGGCGTAAATGAATATATATATATATATATATATATTGTGTGGTAGGTGGGGGCGCTCACCATCCACTCCCTTCATGTAGTGCTGCTCTCGGGTGTCTGCCCTTTCCTCTCTTCCATCCTTCTTTCCATTCATCCTCTTCTGTCTTTCCTTCATTCTTTCCTCATTCTTCTGCCTGTGGGTGATTCTACACTGAGTGACAAGCCAAATAGTTTCCTGTACACCAGGAAACCATTAACTACGCTTGGTTGTAACCATACAACCAAATTTTGGCTCCTGGTGGTTTAGTGGGTAATAAGGTGCTCCAAGCGGATTGAGCCGGTGAAGGTTTATATCCAAGGGGTGGTTGGCGTTTATTGCTCACGTAATGCCACACAGGGATGAGTGAGGCTGGCCACTCTCATCTTAAATGCCAGGACCAACTTTCCTAGCCCCGGGCTCCTACGCTTCCCATGGGGCAACGAGTATATATATATATATATATATATATATATATATATATATATATATATATGTGTGTGTGTGTGTGTGTGTGTGTGTGTGTGTGTGTGTGTGTGTGTGTGTGTGTGTGTGTGTATGCCACATTGTTTGTTTGTTTGTCCTTCAATCACGCCCAAACCAAGAGCCAGAGACCCCCAGACCCAAATATATTCTGAATCAGGATGACTTAAGGATGGTTTTAGGAGGTCAAACTTCATATCTGGGCCATTTGTGGTCATCGGTAGAGTGTTCGCCATTTTGGCCAGGGCAATGCCGGGTACCCCTGCAGCCCAATTTTTGGCATGGAGACTCACATGACCTCCAGTTTGGACATAGGCTGTGTGAGGTTGACCTCCGAGGTCATTTGGGGTCACCAGTCAGAGGTCACTTGAGGTCACCAGTAATAGTAAACAAGTGTGCACAAATACTGTGCGTTAGTCTGCAAAAGCTGAAACAGAAAGTTCCTGGACCTCTTATAATCCGTCTTCAAAAACATAAGAACGGCACATGGTCTTTCTGGAGTAAAAGAAAGGTTGAACTAGAACGAACAGGATTAGCGTGTTCGCCTTTTTGGCCCTGGAAATGCCGGATACCCCTACTAGTATTTACATGTATGTATATTATATCAATATATATAAATATATATATACATCTATATGGATATACATATTCAAACATATATATATATTGTACATCTTTATATTTATATATATATATATATATATATATATATATATATATATATATGTATATTATGGGAAAGCAAAGGAGAAATGAGACGATCGTAATGAAAGCCGAAAAGGGAAAAGAATTAACCCGCCACGTCCCATCGACGTGAATTAAAGTCCACACGTTTTGTCACTGCCAATCCTGTTGACGTACATAAATGCGAATCAATTGCAAGGTCCCTAATTTCCACAATTTTCAATTTTCGCAAGTGATTTTTGGTACGTATACACGGGACACCTTCCTCTACAAGGTGCCAGGCAGGGACAATGCTTTACCCAGCATGACCTCCCTCCCCACATGCCATTGTCTCGGCAATTCACCTGTTACCAGTGACCTGGCCAGTAAAGACATGTCGTGCCACGGTACGAAATTCAAGGCCAGAGTGATTCCCCAATCGATGACAATGTGGAGGACAAACTTTACATAGCATTAGAGGGAGAAACAGTCAGAAATGATGATCAGGTAATGTCGCCAAAAAAGATCAGGTATGTTGATGTGTTTGGTGAGTGAAACAATGCTTAAATTGCCTATATTACTGTGTGAAAACCAATATACTCTTGTACTACATATAAATTCGTACCAAATAAATTAATAAATACCGTTTATGAGTGATGTGGAATGGTAACCCTCCCAGAGAACTCGTTTTCTTTGGAGAAAGCCGGATAGAAAATCCACTAAGGTGAGGAGGTACCGCTACCTGTATCGAGTATTTTAAACCTCAGGTGAGCGATTTCTCTATGAATTTACGATGTTGCTCACCAAAAGCGGAGGTTTGAGCCAAAAAAAAAAAAAAATCCAAAAATGGTCGGGATTGGGGGGAGTCAGTGGTGGAAAAGTGGTCGGGACGGGGCGGGTTAATGTGTATCAATTATCAGAAGGTTTTATATCCAACCCTTTCTATTCATATCCTTATCTAACCTACTGGTGTGCTTGAAACTCTTAACCGAGGGGTCGGCAAGTACATCCATTCGTATGGCCCGGTAAAACTGAGTGTTATCTCTAAGTAGCTTATACCAGTCGTCTACCACTCTTGCAAAACCAGTTTCTACCTAATTCCATACTAAAGCGGAATTTTTATATTTTGAAACTATTATTCCTAGATCTATCCGGTATGCTTACGTTAATAAGTTGCCAGAAATAATCGATATTTATTCCCTTCATGCACTTAAACACCTCAATTAAATCTCCCTTTACACTACGCCTTTCTAGTGCGTCCAAAAGTAATTTAGTCTTTTCAGTCTGTCTTTATATGAAAGTTTCCTTAAATCATTTTTGTCATTCTTCTCTGTGCATTTTCTATCGTATTTATATCCATTGTATAATAGGCACACCAAAATTGCATACATAGTCTAAATGTGATCTTACTTATACTGGATAAATTTGCAGTATTGCTTTAGGTGTCCTATCGCTCAAACTGCGTGAAATAAATCCTAGGACCCTGTTCGCTTTATTTCCTGCATTAATACACTGTTGCCTTGGTCTGAGGTCTTTACTAATCATGACTCCTACATCTCTCGCATTCCGATATATTAATTTCTTTATCTAAGTTGTATCTAGGTTCTGCGATGGTCTTTTCCACGTCAAGCACTTTACATTTTTTCCACGTTAAATTCCATTTGCCAGTCTTTAGACCATTTTCCAATATATCGAGGTCCTTTTGTAGGTTAACAAAATCGTCAGTTGGGTTAATGATACCACTATATTTTTCTGTTATCTGTAAACTTGCCAATACTGCAAGTGATTTCCATGTCTAGATCATTTATATACGTAAAAATAACAGTGGACCTCGTACTGATCCCTGTGATACACTGCTATTTATTAGTCCCCAATCCGACTTAGTGCCATTTATTAAAACTCCACTTTCGTCCCTTCAGCCAGGATTCTATCCATTTTAAGTCGCGAGAACATTCGTAGGCGCTTTATTTACAAATAACATTGCTTACCATGAATAGATCCGTTTTCTTTCAATATTCTTTACAGAAAATACAGCAAAACATATTTAGCACTAGCTAAAATAAATTTCTTAATACTGCCCGGAGTACTCGTGCCCCCTGTGTGGTTTCCTTGCTCCAAAGAATTCGTTCAACAGTATTTACCTCGCCAGTACTCAGGCAGAGATATTCGTACCGCCAGTACCGTTGCTGCCCTTTGTCCCACCCATCTCTATCGACCCTCTGTCTCCTGTATGGACATGTACAACTGCTGCCATTCATTATACACCTTCTAGCACTGCTGCTGACCGTCCACCAATTCCTGCTCAGTTTTCCATCACTGAAACCCATAACTCAGCAGCCCCTTCCTACCCTATAGGCAATTGACGGTTCTGTTCTCACAAATGGCCGGGCGGACTGCTTGTTTTGCCTTTACTGAAGCTTCTTCTCCCATTTTCTCCACCTCCCACTGCCTCCCCAGCTGAGCCAGCAGTACCCAGTGTGAACTGTCTGCTTTTATCTCTGCCCTCGATTTCCTTTTCTCTTAATATCTCTCTGGCCTCATCATCAGTAATTCCCAAACAGCCCTCGCCCATTTTAGCAACCCTTCTCGCATTCCCTCTCCTCGTCTCTCCTCCGGACTTTATCAGGTTCACGTCCTCGATCTCAGGCTCACTTGCATTTGGATCCAAGCCCATGCATGTTGGTCTTTAAAATGCCCGCCGAGACCGCCACAGGACCTCCCACCTCACCACCCCCCACACCACCGCCGAGCCGCCACCCCACCACCACCCCAGGAGGACACACAGGTGAGGCTAGTGACCTCGGGCAAGAGGGTCATCGGGACATCCCGACCCTGAGCCCCTATTCCTCGCAAGTGCCCCAACCCCGGGCGTTCAGACAACCTGAACTACTGTGCGGGCGGGGTAGTGACCGTCAGACCAGGGGTGGGACTGAAAAGAGGTCAGTCCCAAGTAACACCGTCTTGACGGTCTTGCTACACCCTCTAGGGCAGGAAGAGGCCCAAGGCTACGGCCTTAAAAGAGAAATAGACACAGGCTACGGCCTGACAAAGTGTGTAAAGGGGAAGGTGACCCCAGGCTCCGGCCTTAACACGCTGAGGAGAGAGAGTTGCCTGTGTGCATCCCTCTCCAGTTGTACTTTGGCTACGGCCAGAATACGGTCCAGGGTAGAGAGACCCTGCTACCGTACGTGTAGCGCTACCCAATTACGGAAGCGGCGACTCGGGGCCGGCCTCTCGCCGGAGCAGACGGGTGATCCCATTTCTCCGTTAGTCGATTCCCGTACGGGCAGACACTTAGTTACGACTGGGGCACGTACTCAGGGTGGAGAATTCCCTGACGGTAGGATCTGTCCGTATTGGAGAGAGTGCGGCCCTCGTGCCCCTCACTCCGGCTTGTTCCCTACTGCGGGAGGAACACCACGCTGACGGCCGCTTGCCTCGGCGAAAGGGCAACCCCGATCACCCTACTGGTGTCCCTCACACGCCGGACAAGTTCATGGCACCAGCCAAAGTCCATACTAGGGGAAGTGGAGCCCCACCTCAGCCCAATGAACACACTCAGGGAACCACGAAGAGCGTGAGTCTCCCTCAAGCCTTTTTCCCTCCAGGGAGCCCTTCGTCGCCATCCAGGCTTCTTGGCCAAGCGGAGGCGTTAGAGTGGTGGCAAGGCCCGATTGCGGAGTTACCGCCCACACCCGGACGCTCCTTAGCACTGTTGGAGCCCTACAGGAGTCGCTGCCACAGCCCAGCCCTGACGGCGCCTCTCCCCCTGAGCACCTGCAGACCCCGGACGCCCAGGCCTCCCACCACGGTCCCCGACGACGGCGACCTAGGCTCTCTCACGCCCCAGCAGAAGAAGAAGCAGGCCCGAATCCTCCGCCTGTTCGGTCCTAGTCCCGAGGGCCCCCGATCAGGTCGAGGCCCCCAGACTACGAGGCCTCCCTGCACCCCACCAGCACGGCCCTAGGAAAGAGCCGCCCCTCAGGTCGAGGCCCTAAACAAGGGAGCCTCCCTGACAGTAAGTACTAGTGACCCAACTACCCAAGAAACACGGGTAAAACAGTGATAGTGACAGTGACCCCTAATACAGTGACAGTGATCCAATGCACAGTGGCAGTGACAAATAAAAGTTATGTTAAACAGTGATATCGGAGTAAGTCGTGCTTGAACATTAAACAGTTCAGTTCCCCCTCTCAGAAAGGAAGCGGGGAGTTTTCTGTGGAGTCGAAGGTAGGTGTGTGAGTGAGCCGAAAGGTTAGTGAAGTGCTCCCCTGCGACTAGGTGACGGTGTCGGATGTCGCCACACGCACCCTACCTTTATTATAGTATCATATCCCCCACAGACTCTCTATCACAGTGAATATAAGTGAAACTCCCCCGTTTATTATTATCCACCAGTGACACGACAAATGTTCTCGATTGACCATCGCAGTGAAGTGATATCTCTCCTCAATAACAGTAACCCATATCCCTGACTGCCCTGTGCCCTGTGCAAAAGTAGATTGGATCCAATTATAAGTGTATTATTGTATCTCTGTGTTATTGTGTACCAAATATTGTGTTTGTAGCACTGTAAGGGATAGAATTTAAGCAATAGATGTGATTCGGTGTACTGTCTCTTTTTATGCCCTGTTCCTTTGTTAGTGCATTACATCCGGTCTAGCCAAAGGACCCCGTCCCAGTGCTCGTGTTTTTACGACGAGAAGTCGCCTTAAAAACACAGCATTACAGTCTTCACACTCAATATGACCAAGTAGATCGCCTGGCCCTTCGAGCCATATACGATAACTGGGGAGCAAAAATACTGTTGGAAAGATTTCCAGAACGCGTTTAATAAGGTCCCCTATCTAAGACTACTGGGAAAAATTAAAAGTCCACGGTCTCCCTGACATATTATTATGTTCATGAATTGGTGACTGGTTAACGAATCGCAAGTAGCGTGTAGTGATGAATGGCGAATCGTCAGACTGGCTAGAAGTAACAAGCGTACGAACCAGTTCTTTTCACTGTTTACCCACCTGACTTGGTGCAAGTTAAGGGGCCCCTTTGACCCATACACAGCATTTTCATAATTCCATTCAAATATTGTCGCTCCCTCATTCATGAACCCCTTATCACCGATGACGTATTTTTATAAGCGGGAGCATCTCTAGGAACGGCCCTGTCCGTCTCCCCATCACTAATATATTTCGGAAACGTGGTATTTCACGTCCGCAGATTTTAGTGACTACCGAAGAGAAACCACACCATATCACACCACACACCATATCACCCTCTCACACCACACCACAGACCATAACACCTCACACCACACAACACCATATAACCCCCTCACACCAGACCACACCAAACAGCACCATACATCCCTCTCACACTACACCACACCATATCACCCACTCACACCACACATCACACCACACCTTACCGCACCATACATCTTATCAACCCTTCACACCACACCTCACCACACAATACACAATATCATCCCCTCATCACACCTCACCACACATTGCACCATATCATCTCACATCACACAGTACACCATTTCACCCCCTCACCACCCCACATCACACAATACACGATATCATCCCCTCACCACACCACATCACACAATACATCATATCACCCCCTCACCACACCACACACCACGATACACCATATAATCCCCTCACCACACCACGATACACCATATAATCCCCTCACCACACCACATCACACAACACACCACATCACCATCTCACACCATACCACACTACACACCATAACACCCTCTCACACCACACCACACTACACACCATATTACCATCTCACACCACACCACACAACACACCATATCTCCCTCTCACACCACACCATATCACCATCTCACACCACACCATACTACACACCACAACACCCTCTCACACCACACCACACCACACCACACCATACAACCCTCACACCACACCACGCCACATCGCATGGCACACCATAGCACTCTCACACCATACCACACCACACCACACACCATATCACCCTCTCACACCACATCATCACCATGTCACTCTCTCAGCACACCACGCCACAGCACACCACACTCCATATCACCTCTCACACCACACGAATAACACAATATCGTCATCCCGCACCACACCTTACCACACTACACCACACACCATATCACTATCTCACACAACACCACACCACGCCACACCATACCACACACCATTTCACCCTCACACCATAGCACACCACACAGCATATCACCCTCTCACACCATACCACACCACACCACACACACACACCATATCGCCCTTTCACACCACACCACACAACACCGCAAACACCATATCACTCTACTTCACACCACACCACTCCACGTCACACACACCATATCACCCTCTCACACCATATCACCCTCTCTCACACCACACCACACCACACACCATATCACCCTCTCTCACACCACACCACATCACACCGCACACCGTATCACTCTCACACCACACAACACAACATACCCTTTCACATCACACCACATCTCACCAACTACACACCATATCACCCTCTCACACCACAACACCACCCTACACCTCACCACAACAAACACCATACCACCCTCTCACACCACGCCGCACCACACCACACACTATATCATAGTCTCTCTCACACCACACCACACCACACCACACACCATATTACCCTCTCACACACCACACCACACCACACAGCACACCATATTACCCTCTCATACACCACACCACCTCACACACCATATTCCCCTTTCACATCACACCACACCACACACCATATCACCCTCTCACACACGACACCACACCACATCACACCATACACCATATTACCCTCTCACACACCACACCACACCACACACCATATCACCATCTCACACACCACACCACGTCACACACCATATTACCCTCTCACACCACATCACGTCACACACCATATTACCCTCGCACCTCACATCACACCACACACCATAATACCCTCTCACATCACACCACACCACGTCACACACCATATTAGCCTCTCACCTCAGCCCTCCACACACCATATTACCCTCTCACGTCACACCCCACCACAAACCATATCACTCTCTCACACCACACCACACACCATATCACCCTCTCATACCACACCTCACCACACGCCATATTACCCTTTCATATCACACCACACCACACACCATACTACCCTCTCACACACCACACCACACACCATATTACCCTCTCACACACCACACCACACACCATATTACCCTCTCACACCATACCTCACCCCTCCACACTCCATATTACCCTCTCACATCACACCACACCACACTCCATATCACCCTCTCACACCACACCACACACCATATCACCCTCTCACACCACACCACACCACACGCCATACTACCCTCTCACACCACACCTCACCACACACCATATTACCCTCTCACCTCACATCACACCACACACCATATTACCCTCTCACACAACACCACACATCATAACCCCACTCACCTCACCCCACTACACACCATATTACCCTCTCACATCACACCACACCACACACCATATCACTCTCTCACACCCTCCCTCACACCACACCACACACCATATCACCCTCTCATACCACACCTCACCACACACCATATCACCCTCTCATACCACACCTCGCCACACGCCATATTACCCTCTCACCTCACATCACATCACACACCATATTACCCTCTCATCTCACACCACACACCATATTACCCTCTCACACCACACCACACACCATATTACCCTCTCACACCACACCACACACCATATTACCCTCTCACATCACACCACACCACACACCACATCACCCTCTCACACCACACCTCATCCCACCACACACCATAATACCCTCTCACACCACACCACACCACACACCATATCACCCTCTCACACCACACCACACCATACACCACATCACCTTCTCACACCACACCACACACCATATTACCCTCCCACACCACAGCTAACCCCACCACACACCATAGCACCCTCTCGCACCACACCACACATCATATCACCCTCTCACACCACACCACACTATGTCTGCCTCTCACACCACACCACACAACATCACCCACACACCACACGTAAGGCATGAACTGAAGCCCCTGAAACTCCCGCATCTAGTACTTTTGTACTTATAACTATGTGGTAGGTGAGGGCGCTCACCATCCACTCACTCGATGTAGTGCTGCTCTCGGGTGTCCGCCCTTTTCTCTCCTCCATCCTTCTTTCCTTCCATCGTCTTCTGTCTTTCTTTCCTTCATTCTTTCCTCGTCCTTCTGCCTACGGGTGACTTTACACTCCCTCTTCCCCGCTGAAGGGGGGTCACCTTGGAGTGGTGGCGGGGCTTTAAGTGTGGCTGGCAGTGCCACCTACTTCGGAGGCATGCCTACCTTTGTAGGGTTCATTTGTCAGTCTTGCGGACCAAGCGGTGGCTGAATTGGTAGAGAGGCGGCTTGCAGTCCTGATGGACCCAGGTTCGAATCCCGGCTGGGGCAGGGAACAGTTTAAGGATTTGAATTTCATAAAAGCAGACTTTCCTGATTTACCAGATAACCCGCCGACATGTCATAAAAGTACCCCCGCTAATACCAATACACCAGTCCTGTATATGACAGCCCTAGCATGTATTCAATATGGACGGTGAGTGTTAGCGCCGAAGTGGTGACATGTAGAGAGGTGTATGGTATGTAGGAGGACTACTGGGCCTTGAGAGCAGGCTGTGAAGCCTATGCCCAGAAATCGGACACATAAAAAAAAAAAAAAAAAAAGCACCCCCTACATCACTGGTGGAGGAGGCCTGCTGGCGATGTTAGTCCCTGCCCACTTGACATCTAGGGCAGGACTGTTGCCTCCCCACGTGTTTGCCGTGCACGTGGTCCCGTAATGCTGGGAGACGGGAGTCCTGGGGGTTGAGCGATGCTGCACGATGCGCCCTGCAGCTAGTGCTACACCTCTTTGGTCCCTTATTCTGGCTAGACAGGCGGCTTGGTTGGGCCCGACCAGGTCAATCAGCTGGTCATGCATTGGCTAGAGTCAAGTGAGCACTGGGGGGCCTGGTGGCTCCTATCGTCCTGGGGTCACCCTTGTCCAGGTCCCCCGTTGGTTACCCGCGTATACTCCCCTGCTACCCCTGAGGTCGCCTGTGGCGTCTGGCCTCCCCTTGCTGAGCTCCGTGGTGGGTGGGGGGGTGGGAGAATGAAGTTTTTGTGTTTATTGATATGGATAAGAGTAATGTGCCCCAACCTGCCTCTCTCCCAGACCTAAGCACGTCTTCTCAGCCTTCACTTATAGCCACTCTGGAGCCCTTTCAGGTCCCACGTGGCTCCACAGGGGATTCAGCCTCGCCTGCCTTGCCTCCCCAGTCCAGTTGCTCCCGTAACAGGGGTCGCAGGCAGGGAACAAGGAGTGTACCTGGCCCTCAGGGACCCCATGTTGGAGATTCAGATAATTTTTTGATTGCTCCTCCTCCTGCACCTTTTGTCAAGTTCATAGTTGTTCGTGGCCCTGCTGGGGTGGACCTCCAAAGGTGCGATATTTTTCACACACATTGAGAGCTTGTCGCTGCTTGTGGTGCCGCCCCTAAAGTGGTTCCACAGGCTGATGGCAGTTTGTTGGTGGTGTCTGACCCTTCTCAGAGTTCAGCCGTTCTATCTTTGTCCATGCTTTCTGGTCAGTCTGTTACATGCTCTCCCCATGCTTCCTTGAATCATTCTCGTGGCGTTATGTATGCTAAGGAATTGCTGATTTACGATAAGGCTCGCCTTGTTGAAGAGTTTTCAGCCCAGAATGTGATAAAGGTTGAGAGGATTCAGAAGAAGATGAATGGTGACCTTGTGCCAACTCCATCCTTGGCTGTGACTTTTGATTCACTGAGCCTCCCTGCTGTTCTTAACGCTGCATGGTACCGATACAGAGTTAGGCCCTATGTCCCTATGCCTCGTAGGTGTTTCCACTGTCAGAGCTTGGGTCATATTGGTCGAACTTGTAGCTGCCTTGTCCTGGGCCTTCCAGGAGTCTGTGTGTCATGTGGTTTAGATTGTCATGAGGGTGTGGAATGCCCTGGTCCTGTATCTTGTGTCAACTGTGGTGGTGAGCACCCCGCTTCTTCAAAATCTTGTGATCGTTACAAAATGAACATGAAATTCTGTCTCTCAGAGCCATGGAGAGGCTGAGTTTTATCGAAGCTAAGGATTGTGTCATGTCTATGTATGTCCGCCCAGGTGTCCTTTGCTTCTATTCTTTCTAGGTCAAAGCCTGTTGTGTGCCGTCGTGGAGCCCCTGCTCCTCATTCTGACCATCCTCCTCATCCCTTGTCAGATACTGGACGTTCTACTTCTCCTCGTGGTCTCCTAAGGACTCCAGTACCTTTGCAGTCTGAATCTCGTGCAGCTGCTGCTCCTGTACCAGCTGATACTCCTGTACCAGCTGCTACTACTGTACCAGCTGAAACTCCTGTATCGGCTGCTGCTCCCACACCGACTGCTGCTCCTGTACTATCTGCTCGCTCTGCTACTGTCCAGTTTTCTCTACAGTGTGCCTCTACAGTTTCTAGTGTTTCAAGTTCTGGTGTAGAGATGGAGGTTGCATCTGCC
Organism: Coenobita brevimanus; assembly: GCF_032717465.1. Lineage (NCBI taxonomy): Eukaryota > Metazoa > Arthropoda > Malacostraca > Decapoda > Coenobitidae > Coenobita > Coenobita brevimanus. The sequence goes on along the minus strand of NC_137054.1, from coordinate 29,998,184 downwards.
AACCTCAAATGGGTTAGGAGTGAGGAGTCTTTGGGTGACTCCCCTCCTTCTAAGGTTCAAACTTCTGTACCACATGAGGATTCTGAGGGGGCTCTTCACTCGACAACCCAGGCAGTGGCGGCGTCTAATGGCCATATTCTAAAACTGTGGGAAGGCGTTCGCCTTGCCCTATCCATATCTTTTGGTAGTCTCAACGCACGAAAGGGAGAGCGTTCCCCGGTGAACGGGAGAGGATTACCACAGCGTTGTGCTGGAATACGTCGGAAGTCTCATAGCACCCCTTTGCATGCCCCCTCGTCATATTATAGCAGCCTTATGCAAAGAAAACTATGTAGAATTTGAAGGACCCTATGGTGTGTGTGATGGGAATTTTAATTTAATGATAAGAACATCGTGTATAGAAAAAAAAATAAGCATTTAATATTTGTATCATTTTTAAAAGACTTCACTGCTTCTCTGGAGATGGTTAATTTATGACGAGATGAAAACAAAGAAGAGATACTGTATCCACTTCCATTTTATTTATCAATATTTCTAACAAGCTGTTTATCAGATATGGTGCATGATACTTTAAAATTAGTTTGATTTGTACGTGAAATAATTCCTACAGTAAAGAATGGCCGAGTACGAGCTAAACAGACGACTGGTGGACAGCCAGTTAGTTTGAATTATGAAGTCTCGTGTTTGCTTTCGGTGAGCTTTTGCAAGTCCGTACTGTTTTGTTGTGGCTTGGCAATGTATTTTTCTGGTGTATTTTGGTGTGATTTGAACGAATTTGGCTTTTATTTTCGGTGTTCGTGATTGGTTTTCTAATTAACCCCCCCCCCCCAGTGTCTTGAGGGGTGGGATTTCAGGATTCTGGGTGGGAAGAATGGCAAAAACAAGCATTTGGGGCAGAAAAATAGTCAAAATCGGTATGACCAGCCAAGGTGTATTCGTAGGGTTATTACTGACCGCATGAACTCTTTTGAAGCTATGTCTAACACCGAAGTTTTCCTGCGGTACAGGTTCTCCAAATCCTGTATGCACTCTTAAACTGAATATTTAAGAACAAATGCCAGTCTTTAATAACAGAAGAGGTAAGAATTGCAAACACGAATAGATTATATTGTGTGTGAATCATAGAAACTGTCATATGTATTGTTTTTATTTTAAGATTTTAAATTTTATAACTAATCAGTGTTGCCAACTCTTTGCTGCGCCTACCCATACAAAGGGGTGCGCTCTCCCTCTTTCAAGATTACCACTTACGTTGAAGGCGCGAGCTTCCACCTCGAGCAGAGTGAGGGAAGGGTAACCCTTGCTCTCAGTTTCAAGACTATGGGCGTAAGTCAGTGGGTGTTCGTGATGGTCTTTCTAGGATTCCAGTCCCTGCCTCTTGCTCAGGTGTGGCGGGGTCTGGGTCTTTAGATACTCAAAGGCTTCGGTTGCTTGCTCTCTCTGATCCATCACCCAGCAGCCAACCTTTGGTTGATTCGGTTGGGAAGGGTTTGGTTGGCCCCAAGATGCCAGCTGGACCCCCCCGTGGGTGTGTGGACGAGGCAAGTGAGTCCTCCAGGAAGGTCTCTGTGCCTCAGGCTCGTTCTGGCGATGGGCAGGACGTGTCTCGGGGTAGAGGTCCTTCCACCCATGGAAACTCGAAATCCTTATTGTCTTCTTGGTTGGTGAGGAAGAGTTCCACACCTGGGAAGAAGGGCCTTCACACCCTTCCCAATGAGGTTGCTAAGTAGCCTTGGTGTTTCTCAATTCATATTATTTAACATTAATCAATATGGCTCAATCAGTACCAATCTGTCTTCAGTGGAACTGTAGAGGTGCCATGGCGAATTGGGAGGAACTGCAGTTATTACTCTCTGCTCTGAGCTTACTCTGTGTCTGTGTCCAGGAGACAATGGTGGGGGATAGACCGTTTCCTTCTATCGGGGGTATGAGGTCATCCATGCATCTCCTCCTGGTGGTCACAGCGGTGGATGTGTCATTTTGTGCTGATCTGAAGTCCCCTTTATTTTCTTTGCATTACAGTCTCCCCTTCAAGTTCTAGTGGTACAGATGCACGTTGGGAGGTGCTATACCATCTGTTGTCTGTACTTTCTACCTTCCATCCCTGTTATGCATGCTGATCTGGAGACCATTATGTCAACTTTTACCCCCTTTTCTACTCCTTGGTGACCTTAATGGTCGCCATCCTTTGTGGGGCGACTCATTTTCAAATCCCTGGGGTGATCTTCTTGCCTCTTTGGTTGGGGATTTAGATTTGGTTGTCCTAAACGATGGAAGGCTGACCCATTTTCATGTTCAGACTGGCACGTATTCTGTCATTGACCTTACCATCTCCTCTGATTGTGCCCTTGATTTTTCTTGGGAGGTTTTGGATGATCTGCATGGTAGTGACCATTATCCTGTGTTGGTCCAGACTACTCACTCTGTTCCTGCAGCCCGTATGCCAAGCTGGTGTCTGGATAGGGCTGATTGGTCTCTCTTTGAGGAACTACCAGTATGTGTATTTGCCTACAAGGTTACTGATTTTTCAACTATCGATGATGCTGAACGTTATTTTACTAAGACTCTTTTCTCAGCAGGGGTTCATTCCATCCCACGGACTTCTGGTGTTTTTTCCCGGAGACCTATGCCATGGTGGAATGATGACTGCTCTATAGCAGAAGGAGCTTACAAAGTGACTGCCTGTTGGTATTTTGCCAATCGTGATGTTGTTTTTCTAAAAATCCAATTTCACAAAGCACAAGCTCACCATAGATGGGTCATGAAGAATGCTCGCATGTTCTACAGTTACATCCTCTACTCCAATGCCTATGGTGTGGAAAAAGGTACACAAGATTACTGGCAGGTTTTCCCCCCTCCTCCCCACCGGTGTTGCAACTTCATGGAAATCTTGTGTCTGCACCAGATGCAGTAGCCTCTGCTCTTGCAAATCAGTTTTGTGCTGTTTCAAAAAAGGAACATTCTAAGTCATGTGCTAGCTTTCGTAGAAATCAGGAAAGGCTGGGTCTTGACTTTCGCTCTTGTGGCAGAGAGCCATATAATTTAGACTTCAGCCTCCGTGAGCTGCATGCTGCCCTCTCGGAGCGTGGTGACACTGCTCCTGGTCCTGGCGACATTCCATACGCTCTGCTCCGTCATCTGCCGACAGAATCAACACAGTTTTTATTGGACCTTTTTAATAGGGTTTGGAGTGAGGGCTTTATTCCCAAGAGTTGGAAGTTGGGTATTGCCCTCCCCATTCCCAAGCTGGTAAGGACCACTCCCATGTCTCCAACTATCGCTCTATCACCTTAACATCGTGCATGTGCAAGCTTTTTGAAAAGATGGTCAATGTCAGGCTTGTGTGGTTCCTAGAGAAGGGTTGCTTTCTCTCTCCTTCGCAGAGTGGCTTCCGTAAATTATGGCGAACTTCGAACAATCTTATCAGGCTCGAGGCATCTATCTGTGAAGCTTTTGCCTCTAAGCATCATCTTGTGGCTATGTTTTTTAACCTTGAGAAGGCTTATGACACTGCCTGGCACCATGGCATCCTCCAACAACTTCAAGCCTTTGGTTTACGTGGTCAACTGCCCGTGTTGCTTGGAGACTTCTTGACAGACCGTGTGTTTCAGGTCCATGTAGGTTCTACCCTCTCTGTGCCACTTTGCCAGGAGGAAGGTGTCCCACAGGGGAGTGTCTTAAGTGTTTCCCTGTTTGCAGTGGCCATTAATGGTATTCTTGACACTGTGCCTGCTAAGGGGTATCCTCATCCCTTTATGTGGATGATTTGGCTATATGGTTTTCTGGCTCCCACATGTCTGCTATTGAGTGGCATATGCAACTTGTCTTGGACGAGATTTCTGCCTGGGTTGCTTCCAATGGTTTTCGGTTTTCCCCTTCTAAGACTGGCTGTACACTTTTGTAGGATGAGAGGGATACACCCGGACCCTGATCTCCAGCTTTGTGGCAAGAGACTCTGATGTGTGGCAGGGACGAAATTCTTGGGCCTGACGTTTGACCACCGTTTGACTTGGGTTTCACACTTGGAAGACCTTAAAGCATCATGTATGAAGGCTCTCAGTCTATTGAGGGTTCTGTCCCATACATCGTGGGGTGCTGATTGGGGGACACTCTTGCATTTATTTCAGGTTTTTGTAACCTCCAAGCTGTCATATGGCTGCGAGGTCTACTCCTTTGCCACAGAGTCCAGACTAAGAACTCTAGATGCTTTCTATCATGCTGGTCTTTGCCTTGCAACTGGAGCTTTTTGGTCATCTCCGATTCCCAGCTTGTTGGTGGAAGCTGGTGTGCCTCCCTTAGATATACTGTGTCAATCTGTTGCAGCACGGTGCTGGCTCCAGATTCGTCACCTTCCAGACTCACTTGTCTGTGAGTGTGTGATGCAACAGTCCTGTTTTTTGTATTATAATAGACACCCTCGCATGCCTCATCTGTTTGGGGTTCGGGATATCATGAAGGAGTTTGGTTTGTCGGCAGTACCTGTCAGTCCTATTCGGATCCCAAGGGTTGCGCCATGGAACTTGCCCAAAGTAACTTTCTGCAGGTTTTTTGCAGGCTCAAATGATTCTGTCACTCCTCAATGTCTTTTACAGTTATTTTTATAACATTCTTCTAGTCATGGCGGTTCTGTGCCTGTGTATACTGATGGCACTAAATCCGCCTCTGGTGTTGGTTTTGGAGTGGTGTTTCCTAATTTTAGCCGTGGAGGTAGTCTTCCTTTTGCTGCCTCAGTTTTTACTGCAGAGTTATCAGCTATCATTTTAGCCCTGAAGTTGATGTTTGTTCACCCTAACAATTATTTTACTTTTTTTAGCAACTTTCAAGGGGCCCTTCTGGCCCTGGACTCTTTTAACTCTTCCCATCCTATAGTTTTAGCTATTTTGGAGTGGCTGTTCCTCATTCATCGTCGGAGGAAGAGAGAGATTTCTGCCCTCACATGTTGGTGTCATAGGTAATGAAAGGGTAGATGCACTAGCTAAGGCTGCGGCTTTGCGACCTGTATGTGCTCCTTGTCCTCTACCTGCTACTGATTTACGCACTCCACTATTGTCTGCTGTTCATGTTTGTTGGCAGTTGAGGTGGGATAGCGTTCCTGTCAGCAAGCTAAAGGAAGTCACCAAGTTCGTCTCTCAAAGAGTTTGTTTTATGATGCCTCGTAAGTTAGAGACTGTTCTGGCTCCCATTCGCATTGGACATACCAAGCTCACTCATGAATTCCTCATGTGTAGAGGCATTCAGGCATTCTGTGATGACTGTTTGGTTCCCCTTACTGTCAGGCATTTGCTGGTTGAGTGTCCCAGTTTGTCGACTAACGTCGGAGGCTGCTATTGAGGCACCGAGGGGAGGGTGGTGATTACTGTCTCTCTTTGATGCTTAGGGGAGACCCTGGTTCACCTGGGGACGATGTGTTTTAATTTCTGAAGGAGGCTAGCCTTCTTCACCTTTTATGATTGCATTGCTTTTACTTTGATGTCTAGTTTTTAATATGGAGATTTGCCTTTGTAATGTTTTTATGTTTCTATTGCTTATATTTTTTGCTTATACGGCACCATACGACCTTGTTGTTGCGGTGCCATGTGTTCTATCAATCAATCAATCAATTACACTCCCTCTTCTGTCTTTCTTTCCTCTTCCTTCTGCCTGTGGGTGACTCTACAGTACACTGAGTGACAAGTCAGATGGTTTCATGTACACCAGGAAACCATTTACTACGCTGGGTGGTAACCATATAACCAAATTTTGGCGTCTGGTGGTTTAGTGAGTATTTACGGCGCTTCAATCGGATTGAGACGGTGAAGGTTTATATTCAAGGGATGGTTGAGTTTATTGCTCACGTAATGCCACTCATGGTTGAGTGACGCTGGTCACACTCATCTTAAATGTCAGAACCAACTTGCCTAGCCCCGGGCTCCTACGTTCCTCGTGGGGCAATGCAGGATTGGATGATGAGACGACATTTCTCTAGCAGAAATTCTCTCTCTCTCTCTCTCTCTCTCTCTCTCTCTCTCTCTCTCTCTCTCTCTCTCTCTCTCTCTCTCTCGACCTGATTGCATGTGAATAATTGGTTACTTTTTTTAACATTCCTTGATAGGTTATGCAGTAGTAATCCTACCTTTCAAATTTTCCATGAAAACGTCCAGAGTTCATCTACCAAAAATTATGTTTCAGTAGTTTACAATAAATTATATCTTATGCATCTACAGTTCAAAGGACGGAATGTGTTCAAGCGAGAAAGCTTGCTAGGTTATTTTAGCCAAAGAAGTGTGGCATCCCACTTAACAGATACTGGTGGACGCTTTGAAATTACTCATCTTATTTCAGAATGTGCATATTATCAGCTAATGGGCTTTCAACCCGCAAAAGCATGGCGAGTCACATTTGTGCTCAGTTTGGCGCAGTTTGGCATTTTTGAGCAACAGGGTGATTTTTAAAGATATCATTAAAGTAACATTTCATACATTTCAGAAGATATCTACCGATATACATCGATCCGTTATACAGTAGCTTTAACCCTTCGTACGCCAGGTGGAAAAACGTAACCTGCAACGCCATGTGGGGGCTTGAAAGACCCCAACTTAATTGGTGGATTTCTGCCATATGTACAAAGTTACTAATGTTAAACTTAGTAAATATGTTGCCCAGGACACGGCACATGGAGCCAGTGCACCGTGTGTCCCATTTTTCTTTTTTTTTTTCTTTTTTTAAGTAAAATTTTTTTCTTTAAAATTTTTGAAAGTTTGCACCCGTAATGAATAATGTGGCACATATTTTTGCGGGGCATCATTCTTATGCATTCAGCATGCTCCTACCATAACAAATTAATGTATTATTAGTTATGATACCGCAGAAAAAAAAATAATATCCTGAGAATAAAATGACACGAAAAATTAGGTTGAATCTATGTTCAAAACATAAGATTGACATTGATAATCAGAAAACCCCTGAATGATTTACAATAACATCAGATAAATCACTGCAGGTGTCATTTTCAGCATCAGAAATGGGAGGATCTTCTACTATCCTCCCCCCCCCCCATTGTAGAATATCTCAACATTCAAGGAAATGGCCAGTAATGTCTACTGTAGAATCTTCAAAGAAAAATAAGTTACACGGAATGCTAGGTGGGATACCGGACGGCCCCAATGAAGTTTGCGCCCGTCTAACTCCTGAACTATAAGTCTTTCCACTGAAATGCTGTGTGCTTATACACTGGCCAAATACAAAGTCATGGTTCGCCAGATCGCTAAATCAATTACTGGCTACATGGCATCATTTTAAAAATGTGTTAGTGTCAGTCTGACCCTGCATGGTGTACGAATGGTTATTGGTCCTTAATATAACAGTTTTGGTACTGTTTGGTGATCAGTTGGTGCCATTTGGCTTTTTCAGCAATCTGGTGGTGGCCTTCGAGAAAATTCATTTAAATAATACCTATTACTTTTCCATAAGTTTTCTATATAGAAGTGCCGTCGCTTTAATTGTTCGAACAAGCGAAAAGAGCACGAGCACAGTGCTTCAGCCAAAATTTGGTGCAAAATCCTTGCCCCACATGACTTATTTGTAATATTTCCTTCCTTGTGGAGTACCCAAACTTTTTCTTCTCAACTATTAAATCAATCGTGTCATTTCATATGATTTTGAAATTTCCATCAAAACTACCTTCTAGAATTACCGCTTTTTCAACAACAACAAAGTTAAACATAACCCAAAAATTAAACACACACACACACACACACTTCCGTAAGGCAACAAGAGCACCAAAACTTTGTTCCTCAGTTATTACGCCAAAAAGTCATACATCATCATCATGGAGTGTCAAATGTAGGAAAAAAAAAAAAAAAAGCCAAATATACTGCATGCTCCTCGTTCGGTCACGTTCAACACCTGTGGTGTGGACATCTATTTGTTTTACACTCTCTGAGGTAACACAGCTTTGGTGCTCAATATGAACTTTTTTATTTTCTCAGCAATATGGTGGTGATTTCTTAGACGACACTGAAGTTGCGCCTAATACTTTTTCATAAGCTGTTGAACAATGTGCATAGATTCGCTCTAGCTTTGATACTTTTTTTTTTTTTTTTTTGTCAGGAATATTGTGCAGATCTTGAGAAGTCAGTTTAGTTTAACACATTACTTTTTCGTAAGTTTCCCAACGATGTCCGCAGATCCGCTGTAACTTTACAACTTCAGACAAGTTTTGCTGCCTTTTTTTTTTTTCCCCTACTATCTCTCCCCAGTGCTTCAGTATTTCACCACACACTCCTTCAATTCCTGGGGCTTTCCCAATTTTGACTTTCTTCATTGGTTCCTTTACTTACATCCTACTGATCTCTTCCTTCCTTCTCATCTCCCTCCTTTTCCCAGCCACTTATGCTCGCGTTCCATTCATTCCCTGTTTAACAATACCGTTCTCTCCATCTGCTCGCTTTTCTCCCTTCTCCACTAGCAATCTACCATTTTTATCTTTTTCCCCTGCTACCTTATCACCCAGTCTTACTCTCTTAGTCTCCTTCCAACACATTTTCTTACATTCCCTCCGCTTAAAACTCAGATTCCTTCAAAACTCCTCATCCAGTCTGTTTTTACTCTCTTATTACCCTTTTCACCTCTCTCCTCTACTCTACATATAACTAACTCTCTATTTTCAATGTGTCAGTTGACTCACACCCATATAATCTATTTCTTAGATATACAAAGGCTATACCCTCCTTTGCACTCTGCTCATCCAGTGGAACACATACACCATTTCATTCGTATATACTCTATATACGAGTTTATATATATATATATATATATATATATATATATATATATATATATATATATAATCATTCCTCTTAACCAGAGTTATATATATATATATATATATATATATATAATCATTCCTCTTATCCAGAGTTGCCCATGAGGAGCGTAGGAACCCGGGACTAAGCAAGTTGGTCCTGACATGTAAGATGAGTGACCAGCCTCACTCATCCCTCAGTAGAATTACGTGGGCAATAAACCCCAACCATCCCTTGGATATAAACCTCCACCGGTTCAATTCGACTGGAGTATCTTAATTGCCCACTAAACCACCACGCACCATAGTTTGGCTACGTGGTTACCACCGAGTGTCATAAATGGTTTCCTGGTGAACAGGAAACCACTTGGCTTGTCATTCAGTGTAGAGTCACCCATTGACAGAAGGAAGAGGAAAGAGGGAAGAGAGGAAAGGGCAGACACCCGAGAGCAGCACTACATCGAGTGAGTGGATGGTGGTAAGCGCCTCCACCAACCACTAATTATATATATATATATATATATATATATATATATATATATATATATATATATATATATATATATATATATATATATATATATATATATATATATATTATACATATATATATATATATATATATATATATATATATATATATATATATATTATACATATATATATATATATATATATATATATATATATATATATATATATATATATATATATATATATCGCATGTGTTCAATCTCATTACTCCTACATTCACGCATTTTATAGATAAGGTCACCATCCGCTGACACTCCACTATACAGTCCATCGATGTCAATTGTCTGTTCAGGTCTGTCATTTGTTCATTTTTTTTTAATTGAATATTTACTAGGTGAAGCACTAGCCAGTTGCAAATGAAATATGCAAGGAGACTAGCACTGAGGCTATGTGCCTCATGGCGTCTGCCTTCACCTTAACCTTTATGTAACTTCTAATGTCTCTTTTGAGACATTAGAAGTATCAACACATCATAAAATTACATGAGTTACCGTCTAGTTTCAGAGGTAAATATTATCATAATTGCTTATTCGGTATCCTTACCAACGTGTCGAGACTACTAATTTCCTCCTTTTACCTTCCTTTTTGTTCCAAACACTTTTTCAACTCAGCGTCATTTCTCTATTTCTTCATGAATTCTCTTCAAACTTGGCCCAATTGTTCCTTGAGTCAAAATATATATATATATATATATATATATATAGATTGTATATATATATATATATATATATATATATATATATATATTTTTTTTTTTTTGGGGGGGGGACATTTTAAAAGGATTTATGGGGTCAACTGTCAAATCATATAAACGCAGATTTTGAGATCCTGTACTGTATTTTGCAAGATCATTGAACATAATGGCAATTTGCACAGAAGCATGTCAGTGTACTGCAGCTGTGTGGAGCCCATCTTTCATTCCCTTTGGAATGTTGGCAATCTTATATGAATAATTCTTTTCCACACGAATACATTCCCATACACCAGCACCTATTTTCATAACTACAGTACTTATCGTTATTTCTGGGATATGAGCCATTAAAGCAGAATCTGTTAGAAATATTAAAAATCATAACGGAAAAACAATAATGGAAGATAACCTAAGTTTATTCCCTCATTCATACACATAAACATTAGCTAACAAGGTCCTATTATACGGCACTGGCAACCATAACACTCACAGCTGCTTAGTTTATATTGTCTTGGGTTGTCTACCAAATATTGCTGCCAAACATATATCCTATTATACAAAATCATTTAAAAATATTATATACATGTGTCTAATATGCAGGCAATAAGTAAATATCCTTATCAAAAAACTAAAACTGAGGCCTACAGGTCTCTGTCTTCTATATCACTGCAAGTTACTAAGACCATGTCCATCAAAATGACTAGAAAAATACTTCAGATATTTATGCTACATACCACTTTGCTTGGTTCCTTCCAGCAGCACAACTGGAAAACAGTTTTTCTTCCCTTCAGGAATGAGAAAGCCGATGACGAGACTGGCTTCAAGGCGATATTGATTAAGTCTGCTTCGAACAAATTCACTTTGTAACATGACCATATGCAGACAGTTTATCGTGTGTATACATTGGGAACTGAAACCAGTGTCTGAATATCTCTACAATGTACAGTGCACTAACCAATTCAGCACGAGGGGTAGCTCAATATAGTTAGTGATGACTAAACAAATCCTTCTATACAAAGCTCATTAACATGGTCTCATATGGGTACCCTTCTCGCAAAGCTGGCTAGTAGTCAATCTGAACACCCAAGCTCATCACGAAGTTCCTGTGACAAATTGACAAGAGCCATACATTCAGGACTTTCGTAGGTCAATCTACGCAGTCTGCATTATGTAATTATGAAAGTGGAAGACATACCGTACATGTAAGTGAACACACAAGGTACTGTAAACTGCCCTTTGTTAGCTCAGTATAAAAAATAATATCCAAAATTCCTGAGCTTCCCTGCTTTGCACACTCTTACAGGAAATAGCTATTTTGATTTTTAAATTTTGAACTCACATAATCCAAACTATTAGACAAAAATAAATACGACGGACATTTTGGTTACCTATCCACAGTCATAAAACCTTACTTGCAGGAAGGACCACTCATCTGAATTTCCTTACCGGTCAAACATAAACATATTACCACTAACTCGTTTCTTATTAATCTGATGTCTTTCCTTACTAGTAATCAAGTATCAATACAATACCAAAAATATCTCATCTCAAAAGTAACTGCAAAAGGAAAATAAATAGTGGAAAAATGCCATCTTTGAAACAAACAATAAGGAGAGAGATCCACCACGGCAGGTGCCCAATCATGGCTTTCCAGGAATGTATGCGAGGGACGCTATTGGCCAAGGTCAGCAGGACTATTCTCTTGAAGCCTCATGGCCAGATCTGTGATGAACGCGCTGTAAATCAAGGGATCCATGTTCTTGGCTGCAATACAGATATAGTACCCATTACCTTCCTGTATATTAAACATTTCACATCAAATTACAATCACATCAAGCTTTCTCTTTAAAAAAAAACTTGAACTGAGGATATTCTGGATCCTAGCTACCCACTCCTTTAATTCACAGCAAATACGAAGGTGATATGTAGTTTACCATGCTAGTACCTGGTTTATTAGCCTAGTCCACATACACCACATAAAAGCATTCTCTCTCTCTCTCTCTCTCTCTCTCTCTGTAAACTTGCAAATCATGTTACTTTTGATCCAAGCTTGGTGGCCGGAAGGCAGGCCGGTGGTCAGTTTGGTGGGTGGGTGGACAGGCGGGATGGGTGGTTGAGTGGGTGCATAGGCAGGGTAGGTGAGGTGGGTGGAGCGGCTGGGGTAAGCAGAGTTGGATGGGCGGGGGGAGGGGGGGGAGGCGAAATGGGTGAGGTGGGTTGGGTTGGGGTGAGTCAGTGGAGTGAATGAGTAGGATAAGCAGGTGGGGTGGGTGCGTGGGGTGAGTAGGTGGGGTGGGTGGTTGGGGTGAGTAGGTGGGGTTGGTGGCTGAGGTGGGGAGGGTGTGTGGGGTGAGTAGTTTGGGTGAGTGTGTACGGTGAGTGGATGAGGTGGGCGAGGAAGAAGGTGTTGGTGTGGGTGGGTGGGAGGAGTGGGTGGGGAGAGCGAGGTGGATGAGTGGTTGAAGGGGTGGGTGGATGTGTGACTTCCAGAGAACAAGGCAAAAGACGGGCTTATTATACCTGGTGAGTGGACAGGTAAACTATGTGAGTAGGTTGATGGGAGAGTGGGTAACTATACCGATGAGTGGGTCGCTGGGTGTATGAGAGAAAAGGAGTTTACTGGGGAACAGGTCCATGGGGTAAATAGATACATGGCTGAAAGAAGTCCATGGGGGGAAAATAGGTCTATGGTGGGATAAGTCCTTGGACAAAACGAACTGGAAAAACAGGTCCTGGGTAAAAGTGGTTCATGCAGAAAGTAGATTCAGGAGAAAATATAATCATGTGGGGAGTTGGTATGATCCTAAGAAGAGAATATAGGTCCAAGGGGAAACACAGGTCCATGAGAAAAATTAATTAATGAGGAACATGGGCCCTTGGAGAACATAAGCCACTGGATGGAATATACGTCCATGGACAGTAAATAGGTCAATGGTGGATACGTCCTTGTGCAAAATGAGCTAAGGTGGAAACACAAGTCCAGTGGGTAAAAGTGGTCCAGCCCCACCTCCGGCACATGACATAGCTACCAAGTAACAAAACACTTCCACATATTCAAGAGACTCACCAACAAGATCAATCCTATCACGCCTGACAACCTCCTCACATGCTCTCCCCGACACACCGCACACATGAAATCACATTAGGTGGTGAGGAGAAAACTCCTAGGTGTTGTAGCTCTAGACCGACTTATTATATGAAGATAAATAGATAGATAGACAGATAGATAAATATACACGAGAGGAAGTATCAAAGTATCAAAATGTTCCAGACTAGCTGGTTGGTATGATGCGGCAACACCACGACAAAACGTATCAGTTACCAGCTCATCCTGTTCGTTTTTTTTTTTTTTTTTATGCAAGGAAGAAGGAACCAAAGACTAGGAGCCTGCAAACTGTTCCTTCCAAGAAAAAACAAAAACAAGACAACATAGAGCCAAATTCAAAATCCGTTCATTTCGAGATGCCTGGACACACTGCGATTGAAAAACCGGAGATCATAGGCAGTACGAAATAAAGACAGAGGGAGACATCTCCAGGGTTGAACTGTTGCCTACATGAAGGACTGGGAGTAACGAGTAACTCTTGCATTAGAGAGCTGGACAGAAAAGGGATGAGAGTTTGCTGCTAGACAGGTGTTACGCAATCACCGTAGTAGAGGAGGGATACAAGCAGACAGTTCAGAGGAGCAGTGACCATTTAAGCAGCGACAGAAAAGAGATAAAGATGCAACAGTGCGAAGAGACAGAGGCTGAAGGAAGCCGGTAAAAGGAGGAAAGTTAAGGAGATGAAAAGCCTTTGACTTCACCTGGTTGAGAAGAGCTGTATGTGGGGAGCCTCCCCACACGTGAAAGTGGTACTCTACACAGGGGAGTATAAAACCCGTGTATAAAGTCAATAACTGTGCAGGGGTAAAGAAAGCACGGTGTCGGCTTTGCACACTTCATCTCTTGGATGCAAATTTTACAAGAAAGGTAATGTGATCTTTCCAAAATAAATCCCGAGAGAATGAAACCCCCAAAAGTTTAAGGATGATGCAGGATTGAGTTGGATATTGTTAAAAATTAAAGGATAATCCTGTGCAAGATTTTCTCTGGTTGAAGGAGGTAAGAATTGAGTTTTTGATGCATGAAACACAAGATTATTTTTACCCCAAATAGAAATATGAGTCAAGTCAGACATTAGGTGTGCCACAGCTTCATCCCTTGCTTGTTAAGTAATTGGTGAGATGGACGCTGCGGGAAGCGAATAGAAAGGTGAAGCGTGGAGTCACATCAGTTGGGTGTTAGTGTTGATGGAGTGAAGCTGCATCTAAGCTCCCCTTCGCGATACCTCTGTCTGAACAAAGGACCAACATTTCCCGATTTCGCACCCAGCGACTTCTCGCTCATAAGGTTACGATGTGAACGTTTTGCACCTACTGAATACTTCCATTACATTGCACAACCCATCCTGCAAAACATTCCAATAGATTTTTCCGTAACTGCTTCAAAGCTTCAGACCACTAGAGCAAATGTATGTATGTGTGTATGTATGCAAAGAGAGATGCTTTGAGAGTTGATCTGGCGTATATGTAAATGCATAATTCTACGACTGATCTCCCGGAACCCCTATATACTCGTGTAATTCACCGGGTCGGTCAGGATCACTTGATGGTCGTGATCGTCAGCTTTTACCCTCCCGGAAGGGAGCTGAGAGCTCATATAGTTCGATCTAAGGGCAAGGCTGTGACCTTCACACACGCACACACCCGTCCCCTTGCTCAAGGGGGACAGTAACCACCCACTTCGTCAGTGAAACTTTTCGCAACCTGAGCGAGGCGCAAACTCCCGTCCACCAGTTGGCAAGCGGGAACGTTACCACTGCATGAAATGCGACTCGATCTGGTAAGGGCGTTTAATTACTCAAGTGCAGTGACAAAGAACATAGGTATGTGTGCAAAGGAAACAAAAAATAAGGCAGCACAAGAAAGGAAAGCGGATGGCGCTACGTAGGCCTTGATATGAAAGAGAGGTCTGAGCGTAGCGGTTGCAGCTGGCATGCAGAGTTTAACAGCCTATATTGACAAATGGATGAGAAACTTTGGTGCAGCATGAAAATGAAGATGCAGGAGTAACGGTAATGGAAAATGGTTTACTGAAGAATGTGCAAGGAGTTCAGAAAGAGGCTGGAATAAGGAATAACTGATCTGTGAATGGTGTCGTGTAAGGAAGTCTCTGGGCACCTGCGTCGAAGAGAGTGTATATCGATAGAAAACGACATGTTGGGAGAACTAATGTGAACTGAGCTGTGAAAATGGTTTATCTGAGCTAGTTTGAAGGTGGGCGGTTTTGTGGTAGGCCAACAACAAAGGGAGTACGAGTAGATATGGTAAATTAGTGTGTGTGTGACAGCTAGGTTTCGATGCTGACAATGGATAAAGCTGTTTGGAAAAATTTTGTACACAGCAGTGCAAGACACGGGTTTGGCACCCATTCTTTCCCAGTCAGTTACCAGTCGTCCGACTCACTTAAGCTGATCGGTGATGTGACATGCCAACGTGTGGACGCTTCAGTCTGTAAGGTATGGTCACGATTAAGAGTCTGAATGTTAGTGAATAAGATTCTGACCTATTCAGCTGGACAGACGGTTAGTTCTCTCGATCAGGTTTTTATGCTCTTTGGACCCTATCTTTACACTCCATCCTTAGGTGGGAAAAGAGCGTTTTATAGGTGGGAAATGGGCGTTGTGTATAGATAGATAGACAGACAGATAGATATAGACATATACAGATATATATAAATATACTGTATATACAATATAGATAGACTGATTGATTCACTGATTGATAGATAGATAGATAGACAGATAGACAGACAGATACACACATATAGATATATATAAATATACTGTATATACAATATAGATAGACAGACTGATTGACTGACTGATAGATGATTTTATATATATATATATACATCGACAGATAAATAGATGTGTGTGTGTGTGTGTGTGTACCTGGTATATGTGTGGTGTATAATACGTATAGGTCTATGCAGTTCCACAAAGGCATGAGAAGTAACTCCATCTCATGCAGTGTTTGTGATACGTGAGTGCATATGAAATGTAGTGGTATTACTAGGAAAGCTCCTAAATAATGCTAATTTCGTGTGTACGGTGTCAAAGAGTGCATGTAGAGACTGTCATGCGTAAATGGACTAGTCTTGCTGCAGAGTCTCTTGAGTGTGTGGAGTGTTGTTTTTTGGGAGACATGTTATATGCTGGAGGTGGATCTGGAGCTAGCTCTGTGACTAAGGTAAGGACCGGTTGGAGGAAGTTCAGGGGGCTCTTGTCTCTCCTAACACTAAAAGGGCTCTCCCTCAATACTAGAGGATCTTTGAATGCGACATGCGTTAGGAGCGTATTGCTGTATGGCAGAGAGACTTGGGCAGCAAATGATGAGGATATTCGCAGGCATAAACGTAAAAAAATAAAAAATAAAAATGACAATGAATGTGTAGTGCGTCCTTGAATGCCAGATCAAGGGGGAGGGCTATGACTGAGACTGAAGAGTTGAAAGGAAGGATGCGACTGGATTGTATTGGTGATGTAAAGAGGAGGGGTAGACTAAGATGGTCTGGGCATATTGACAAGATGGAGGACGGTAACTGGGTGCGGAGGGTGAGAAGTGTGAACGTCGGGGGGTAGGATTGCGAGAGGCAGACTGAAAAGACCTGAGACGAGGTCATAGGGCTTGACCTCCGGGATGTGGGACTGATCAGGAAGGCTGCCAGAGATCAAGCTGCGTGGAGACACGACAAAACACATGTAAGCGTGTTGGAGCTTTTATAAACGATGCTATCAGTCTATCTCTCTATATATACTGGAAGCTTTCCAAACACAAGCTGGGGAAACCTGCAGATTTCTTTGAGGATAAATTAAGGGGGGAGGGGGGGGAAAGGCCTCCTTAAGACAATGCTTTCACTCAATATGCAGCTAGTCGTCACACACACTATTTGCGGACTATTACCTTTTTAAGATTTACAAACTGATATTATACTCACCTAACTGGTAAAGAATAAACCAGTCTCCAATCTGGCACTTTCGAGAAACGGTTTCCACATTTTCCATGGACGCCATACGGGAACGAGTCTTCAGTACAATTTGCCGGACAGCTGGATGGAATGTGGCCAGGCGGTACAGCAGACCCAGCCCAGATATGACTGCTACGATTATAAACCTATGCACAGAATTAACATCTGCAATCAGCAGCGTGGATGTGACATCTTTCCAGCAATACAGATTACTCACTGACTAGTATACTTCAGAGGAGCCAAAGTAATATCTGGTAGCCTTTCATACCATTACCGTATTTTACACTGGGCAAAACCCTCTCAATGGAAAGCATGGTATATTGCCAATTACCTGCACAGTATACGGAGAGTTCCCTTGAATATTTCTAATGAAAAACCTTTATATATCACCGATAAGGTACAAAAATGAATTAGTAATTGAACATGAACGCTATTATCACCAGTGACGTACAAAATTCATCACAAGTTTAAGTAGCCAGGAACACCAGAGACGTTATCACAGGCATATAGTCAAGGTATCTATACTATTCTTTTCAACAATCTTGCTCTGCTGCCTGTCTTCACGAACACCAAAACTCGAGAAAAAAATAAGTTCTGATCAAGATTAGTCAAGACTGCTTCCCAGGTATTCTGACTGGTACTGAGTGATCCTGACTTATCAAAAACAGTGTGTCAGCATCCCATATAAAGCTCTAGCAGGGGTACCCGGCGTTGCCCGGGCAAAATCCTATGATCATGCATACCGGCACTGCCTGGGACCCTGGACAGCCACTTCACAGCCACTTCCTCTGTGGAAGAAGACTCCCGGGCTCTCATTTTATTCACTGAACCTATGTTCCTCCTTGAATCCACTTCCCTAGGGATAAAATTCCCATGGACCAATTCCTACCACAGGCCTATTTTCCCACTACCCACCCAACCACCAACCATCCCTGCCCAACTTGCCAATCCGCCCACTCATCCAAGCCATTGTAGCTAATAATGATATGGTTACAGAAGTTAAAAAAAAATTCTACGGTAATTGGCTACCATGTTTCCACCATGCTGACTTGATTATTTCTAATTAGTTCTAACCTTGGCCATCAGGGGCACCACTTTAGCACTGTTATGCACACATCGAAATTCGTCGTAAAAAGCTGCACCTGTTGGACCTGTTTAGAATTCTATATGCATCCCCCTCAATTTCCACTGAAGACAGACATTATACTGTATATATACCAGTACATATATATATCCATCCATCCATCCATCATCCAATCCTACATTGCCCCAAGAGAAGCGTAGGAGCCCGGGGCTAGGCAGTTGGTCTCGACATTTAAGATGAGAATGACAAGCCTCACTCATCCCTGAGTGGCATTACATGGGCAATCAACCCCAACCAACCCTTGGATATAAACCTTCACCGGTTCAATCTGACTGGAGCGCAATAATTACCCACTAAACCACCAGGTGCCAAAATCTGGTTATATGGTTACCACCCAGAGTAGTAAATGTTTCCTGGTGTACAGGAAACCATTTGGCTTGTCACTCAGTGTACAGTAGAGTCACCCACAGGCAGAAGGAAAAGAAAAGAATGAAGGAAAAACAGAAGAGGGAGTGTTAAGTCACCCGTAGGCAGAAGGACAAGGAAAGAATGAAGGATAGAAAGACAGAAGAGGATGGAAGGAAAGAAGGATGTAAGAGAGGAAAGGGCAGAGACCCGAGAGCAGCAATACATCGAGTGAGTGAATGGTGAGCGCCCCCACCTACCACTTATATATATATATATATATATATATATATAAGTATACAGCTCATGGGGCATACATACAAGGAGCATACAGTTCACAAGACACCAAACCAATGTAAATAAATGGATGGTATTAAAACAGAATACGATGAATTCAAGCTTGTGATAACACTATCAACTAATTCCTTTTATGACGAGTCTTCTGAACTCAAAATCTGTCAAAATTTAATTTTACTTACAGTTCTTGCAGTAACACGCTATAATGCTGACTGTACCAATCATGAACTTACCAGAACCAAAGGATTATGTAGATTTTCTCATTCAAGATGTTGAGGGGCAATACACAGAGGCCATCATGCCTCTCCACTGTCCCTGATGCTCCGTACTGATGAAAAGTGCACTTTGTCACCTTGGGGAATACCTCATCCATGGGGTCGTGACGAGTGCCAAACTCTTGCTCACTGAAGGCTAAAACTCGAGTTCCGTACGTTGTGAACTCGTAACCCAGGAATCTATAAATCAGACAAATGTATTCAGCACTGTATCAGCAAAGAATATCAATGAAGGATATTTTCAATTAACCCTACAGATGACACAGGCAGGTAAAGAATCAACACACACTATTAAGCATTGCCTGAGTAGGCTAATATGAATACAACACAAAGTTCTCACAGGGTGAAACAGTAGTTCTAAATCAAAAGAAGTTATTTACCTGTCAGTGAAATAAATCTGGCCAATGACATTTATGAAGTTGAGGACTTCGCAGAGGAAGAACCTGTGGGCATATACGTTGTTATTATGGAGGTTAGCAACAAAGTAGTCAACCAGCATAGCCTTGCGTTCCTTTATCACATCATCATCATCCAGGATTGGTGCATGCATCTCTATCATTAACATCTCCAACTTCCCGCCTTCCCATATTTTCCACAAGTAGCGAGGCACGTAGAACAAGATGGCCTGCCGATAAGAAAGGGAAAAATAATCATCCTACATCCGACAAAAATTTCATCTAATCATTAGAAGCAAAACAGAATTATAATCATGAATCCTAAGGGAGCTCAGGGAGCACCATTTTGCCACCTTCAAAAATGCTTTCTGCTGCTTAAACAGAAAAATAAACTTTATAAGAAGGACAAAGGCCTCGGTACAATTGCACTGGTCTAATCACACCTGGTAGAAAAGAGAGAATTACGGCAACAAAAAATACAAATGTACCGGGTCCGGTATGTAGGCTACCGGGTGTGCATGCCACTTACAACACCGTTAACACGAAGTCAAATGGTATGAAAACAATACTGTGGGAAGTTTGATGAGCATCAGTACTTTAGTAATACGAGTAGAGTTCCGTACTTCACCCAAGCCACAATAATAATAATAATAATAATAATAAAAATAATAATAATAATAAAAATAATATAAAAATTATTATGAATGAGGTTGTGATAATGCGCTAGGAGAAACACACCGAGATGGTTTGACCATGTGAAGAGGAGTTACACACTGACTAGAAGAGTGTACCGTACGTGAGATGGAGCCAAGGAGACGGAGGGAAGACCAAGGATGAGATGGAGGGATGGAGAGGTTATGAGGCAAGGGAGTGCGAGTTGGGGGGAGCTAGACGGTAATGGCAGGGGTCAGGTCTACATTTGTGACCACCCCTTACGCAACTAAGGCGTCTGGATATATATAGATGGATACAAAAATAATAATAATAATAATAATACATTTCTTGTTCACATAAAATGAAACCTGTCTTGTACATTTTCACTGTATAAAATAATACACCATCCAAAAGATAATAATCTGTTATATAGTACAACCACACATGCAGGAAAATATTGAAACAAACCGCACTAAGCCTAAACAGAATCACAGCTGTCAAATCCAGGTCACCACTCTAATTATATCCTATCATTGTAAATCAGTCAATTCATTTATCTGTCTAACACTTGATGGTAACAAAGGGCCAATTATACCTGGCAGTAAGACACTGAAATCAAAGTTTCTTGCCTGACCACAATATCTTATACTTAGGGTTTAATGGTTATATGCTATCCTTAGGAATTACATAACATCTTTGAATGCTTGGCCGTTTATATAACTTCAGCAAGGACTTTTTTTTTTTTTCTTCTTTTTTATTTATATCCCATTTATGGATTATTGGAACGGGCCTGTGCCTTTAGGCGGCCCACGATTAGGTTTAACTCATCGTCTTGCCTATTGAGGTGGGGATCTGACAGAGACGAGCTTTACAAGCTCAGCTGTTGGTGTCGCTGCAATGAACCTGGCAGTCGCTGTTGATGTCTCACTAGCAGTGGTTGGTGGTGAAGTTGAAGAGCCTGTCCTAAGAGTGGTAGTATCAGGACACCTGAGAAGGTAGTGAAGCAGAGGTTCGTTGTTGTGGGAAATATTTTCCCCCAGAGCAGTTGCGCTCTCTAAATTTATCATAGTTTATCCCTGGTTAAAGGCAAAGGACGTAGAGACTGTTGTTAATTATTCAAGCGGTTTTAATAACCCAGAAACGACCTTCTCTTTAATAATTCTTGTTATTGATAAATTAAATGCTACTGCATTTAACCCCCGTGGACAACTATGCATTGTAAATACATGTAATTGTGGTATTTTCCACTGACCTAAGCTGCGTCTGCGCGATAGGTGACGTGGCAAGCAGGGAAAGATTCCCCTGTTAAGGCAGATGTGGAATTAAGATATTTACATAGTTAAAGGGAATAATTGGTCTAACTTTAATTTAAGTGGAACTAAGATTAATTTGTTAGATTTACCCTGTACATATCATGATGTAATTTAACTGTATTTAGTACTGTAATTAAATAAGAGTTGGTAACCCACAATGCGATGAAAGTGTTGGGGCTTGCCGCATTCACTCGCTCTGCTCCTAGTTCTCGTGGAGCTAACACTCTCTGCTCCCAGACCTTGTGGAGTTGTGACTCTGCTCCTAGTTCTCGTGGAGCTAACACTCTCTGCTCCCAGACCTTGTGGAGTTGTGACTCTGTTCCTAGTCGCTCTCAAGCTAGGTTGTACATACGCACCATAAGGACGCTTGCTTGCTCAAGCAATTACACTAAGCAGCCTCATCGTCATCGGTTATCGATCACTTCCTCTTCACTAGCTAAGTATCCTTTACGAATTGGCCAATTCAAGGGGGGATTAGCTATGAGGTAGAAGAGAAATAGTTATTGTAGGTGAGTTACGGTTAAGTTACGTTTCACCTAACTCTATGAGACTTGTTTGATTTACTTAAGAACAACTTTATAAACGAGTAACGTTATGCTTACTCCCATTTTCTTACACTGCCTGATTAAATTACTTCATTTTTGGACTTACCAGTAAAATTTCCTAACCAACATTTTGAAGCAAACGACATTACAGATTGTACAACTGATGTGTAGAGGTCCAATATTTTACAATCACCTTTCCTATTTACGCAGTTGCCTGACAATGTATACTGGTAATCTAGTATTGCTTTTTTGCAAACTGCACTGACATTGCTCACTAAAGTAAATCAATCGTCGACAATTGTTCCAAGATACCTGTATTCATGAATATATAGTGGCACAATGTGTTGAATGTTCTGTACTAAAACCAATAATTTCTTCAGTCTTGTTCATTAAAAGCTCTTGCTGTGTTTGCACGACGTATTAAACTGATCTGTTTCCTGTCTATGCTTCAAGTCATTATGGGAACGAATCGCACTAGTTGTGTCATCTGCATATTTAAAAATCTGCTACCTACAACCTTTACCCTGCAATCAGTAGTGTACAAGGTAAACAACACAGGTTGTAAAACCCTGCCGTGTTACAGTGATGGTGACTATCATGCTGGAGTGTGTTCAAGAATTTTACATACTGCAACAATTTGTCAAAAATTCATGTCTCCATAGTATAATACAGGCATTAATGTTCAATGCAGTGATTTTTTTTTTTTTTTTGCATCATATTGTACAGTTGAAGAGTATTTAGAGCACTGCTGAGAGCAACAAATAAAATTTTAACATATTGTTTGCTTCCTCCATCAATATGGCTATGTACAAAATCAATAACAGCCAATGTAGCATCTTTTGCACATGTTTCCTATATATGCAAACCGTGAAACATCCATATATATTTACAGCTTGTTTACCTATACCTCATACCCATTAATCTGGCCAGGCATGTATGGCAATACTGTTGCTGCCGAGATTCTGATTGGCTGGAGGTGTTTGTTCGATTTTGTTGTTGCTTAAACCGATACTCTCTTTATTATAACATGTGATACTGAGTTAGTCGACAATACAATCGTCAAAAACAATAAGAAATCCGTTATATACTTAACAACAATGAAATTTTCGTTGGAAGATAGAGATATGAGTCAACAAAGTATTATAACAGTCCAAGTCAAGGTCAGCATTCGAACAATTCCTTTATATCTCCAACACTTCATAATATAACACAAAATTAAGGAAACCTGCTTGATGTAAGCATTGGTGTAAAACACTTAAATTTTAAGATCAGTCCGTACAGTGATAACAGAGGTGATATAATGAAATAGTTTTCCTTAAGCCTACTTTGATTTTCGTGATTTTTTCAAACCTCCCTCCTCGGAGAACTCGTCTTTTCATTAGAATTTTTAATTATTCAGAGTTGTGGCACGATTTAACGATGCGGACTCATCTTATAACTTAAATGTGTGTTATACCAAAGCTTAGATTAGGCAGGTTTCCTTAATTTTCTTTTATATTAGGGAAGGTCGGAGATCTGAAGGAATTTTTCGAATGCTGACCTCGACTTGGACTGTTATAATACTTTGTTAACTTCCGACGAAAATGTCATTGTTTAGTATAAAACTGATTTCTTATTGCTTTTGACGATTGTACAGTCGACGAACTCAGTATCACATCTGATAATAAAGAGAGTATCTGTTTAAGCAACAACGAAATCGAACAAACACCTCCAGCCAATCAGAATCTCGGCAGGAACAGTGTTGCCATACATGTCTGGCCAGATTTTTTTTTTTTTTTTAGTAACTTTTTAACCATATGTTCGAGGGATTTCATAACATTTGATGTGGCTCCCATGGGCCTATACCCATAATCGTTACTATAACCAGTTCACTATAACCTGAACGGAAATTGCCATCTAAACATTTTGAATGCTGAGTCGTAGCAATAGATTAACATTAAAATACGGTGCTAGTCACAAAGAAAAGCTATGGAAGGGACGTTGAGCATAGGCAGCCAAAGGACGAAAATCTGGGCCAAATTAATATGAATGGATTATAGTAGGATTTTATTTCTTAGGTACTGGTACAATTTCTGAAATATTCCAGATTTTAGGTATACATGAAGTGTTAACTGGCTGTTGAAATACTTCCATACGTTAGAGTTGGTATCACAATACTATCATGTACCGGTAGTAACTTTTTCACTTCCATGCTCACTTCCATGCTTCTTATCACTGCTTTCAAGGAACCAACAACCTTTCTTCCCTGCTGTACCCTTTCAAGCCCTTCACCCTCCAAACTCCCATCCTTATTAATCACACTACCCAAGTACTTAAACGTACTTACATTTTCCAATTCCTCACCATCCAACCTCGCTGTACATTCACTGACTTCACCTCCCTCAAAGACCATCACTTTACTCTTCCCTACATTCACCTTTAGATTCCGTTTCTTACACACTCCCAAACTCATCCACCAAGCCTTGCAGCTCCCCTTCGTCTTCATTCAACAACACAGTATCATCTGCAAACAACAGTACAGGGAGTTTCCAAACACTACCCTCTCTCACCCCATGCATGTACAGATTGAACAACCATGAAGACATGACACATCCCTGTTTCAACCCAACTTTCAAAGAGAAAAATTCATCCTCTTGATGCCCACAGTGGAGGCGGAGGGACGTTGGTTACAAGATTGTGACAACGTGAGTTAACTTTTACCTGGTCGTAGTGTAGTGGTATGCTGCCTGGCTCTCACCTGAGAGTCCCTGGTTCGATTCCCAGCATATTGGTAATTTTCAAACACTTATATAGTTACCTTTCCCGATTTGAATGAATGTGAAATGTATTACTCCCCGAGCGGTGGGCATTAAGCCTGTAACTCCGTGTTCCTGATTTATTTGTTTCCCATGTTTTCAAATACAGATGCTCTAGTTTTGAAGACCAGTTAGGGAAAATTCTTGTGACTGCAATACACTGCCTTATTTTCAAATGCTATGGTGATAAACCAGCAACAATAAGGATGCCATAACAATGAAATTATTATTCATAATGATGCCCTACCTGCGGCAGCAGCAAGACCGTACTGCCTTTTTTTCCGTCTTTCTCTCGCCAATAATAATTATAATTAGTAACTTTATTCCCAACTGATGCAAAATTATTTTTACTTGTAAGGAGGTATTACAGATTCTGCCTTTTTTTCTTACACTAGGCAATAAACAGGACCAAAACATGAGATCATAAACTTTTGAAATGCAAAAGCACGCAGCTTTTAACCTTAGTATGTCTTTTTAAATAAACTGTAATGTCCTGCTGAACAGAAAATGCAGATCTGGAAGTTTTGAACTCAATTATTTGTTTATGTACCTCTGCATTTTATTACTCTTGCTAATCGATTATGCACTGAGGATATCAGACTATGACAAGTTGGCATTCTCCAAGGAGCTCCGACTCTAGGGAAATTTCGAGGTTCTTTTTTTATACTTCTATCACCGATAGCCCTCTGGCATATATTAAATAATCCAGATATTTTTTTTTTTTTTTTATGGAAAACTGGCCAAAGGCAGTGTAATAACTTCATATCTTTGAGTAAATGTTATCTCCTTTCGTGCGTGTTGATCAAAACATTTAAAATAGCTTACTGGCTTGCGCCGCCTTCCCGCTTTCTGTCGTCGTCCATGAAGACATTGGAAACGGAAATTAATGACTTTAAATTATTCCCTAGTATTGTAACGGAAATTATTTTATAAACAATAATTATTCATTTTAATTGTTTACTGAAGCACCCTTTTGTCCATTCTTACGCTACTATGAAATTATTGAGTGTTACCATACTAGACTTGAACTCCACAAATTATTCCTGACTGTCCCTGAGCGATAGTTGTGAAATTTCAATTAGTTCCGTTTAGGATTTCCTATTATCGTAACTAACGAACTGCTTCCCACAGTTTTGAAATATACAAGTACTTTAGCATTGATTTATTGTTTTTTGTAACAGTTTTACGTTATTAGGTTTCACTTCGTAGAGATATAAGCAAGTGGGAGAAGTGGAGTTCCCCCGAGCTAAGCCCTGTATTGGACTATATAGCCCCGCTAGGGTTACAGGAGGGAGCTACCCCTCCCGGCACGGCAGCCCGGGCGAGGCTCGAACTTGCAATCCCCCGATCACAAGTCCAGCGCGCTACCACTGTGCTACCGCGCCCCCCAGAGATGTAGGCAAGAGGATGTGCACCATCGCTGACCGAAAACTTCTGGATACTCCGCCGTCACTTCTTAGGCCGACTGTACACAAGATACCGATGAACTCAGCTCAACTGGTGGTGTACCATACCATAACTATTATTATTATCAGTTTATATATACACCTCTCGTACCATGACAGTAACTGGTCTGAATACATCAAATGAGAATTTGAATGGCACTATCACACTTCGATTCAAAATTTAAATTTACCTAATTTACATTTCGATCAAGGATTTTGTAACGTCCTAATACATGCCGATGGGACGTTGTGTGTGCAATTCACATGCAGAACGTTGGCAAACTCCTTGATACTAAGTTAACAAAACCAGAAATGTCCCATAATGGTATTACTTCTTGGACCAGCTGATACTCTCGCTGTACTCCAAGCAAACTACAATATACACTCAAATCTCGGCAGCTGAAACGTCATAAAATCAAACTGAATGCACCCATACACACCTGAAAGTAGAGGAAGAGCGTCACCCACTGATAGTATTTATGGTGCTTGATTTCATACTGATCATCGGGCCCGTGTAGACTTGGATTCGCGATGCCAGGGTGAGGGACTTCCTCGCCTACGACGCCCCCGGTCAGAGAAGGGATAGTGTATGTCGAGTGGATCCAGCAATATGTATCCATGATCTTAGAGTTGACGCCCTCCACGATGCAGTCGATGGGATCACCAAAGTACTGTTTCTGAGTAAGCAACAGGCTAAAGGCGACCAGGATGAACATGGTGGCCCTGTAATGTAATCGGAAGATGTTGTTGTCTGTGTTAACGAAGTCTACCTTTAATAGACCCTGTATGGAGCAGAACACATCATACATTTTGGCCGTTCGTTTATGCTAGCTTGAAACTACAACGAAAAACTTCGGACTAGCGGGCTGCGGAGTACACCCTCTCCTCCCGGTGTCAACTTTTATACTGCCGCGGTGCACAGCACTGTTGCCTGTTGGGTTGCCAACCCGAAAGTTCATGTTTGATCTACAGCAAATATCCATAAAGAAATCATGAACAGTCCCTACGTGTTCCTATCCCTACATGAATTAAACTTAATTTTCAACAAGAAATGCACGTTTCTTATGAAGTGAATAATAAGCATCATGGAGAAAGTATAACCAAATAATGAGTGCAATGACATTTATTTAATGTTTATTAGAGAAAAGTAAGCTATTTTGTTTCAATATGCATCCAAATTTCTAAAGTCCTCTTATAAATTAAGAACAGGAAAATATAAAGTTTACATAGCTTGTTTTCAATAGTTAATTTGATAATGTTTCATTGCCTAGGTAGGTCCTTCAATAATTCATGATCATGAGAGGGTCAAAATACAAAGTATATATTATATGAAAGAGGAAAGAGGCATAAATATTATTATATGGAGCGATGTCATATATTCTGCCACGATATTGGATGTGGATATTTATCATCTCCGATGAAACAGATTATAACACTTCCAGCTTTTCATAATCAGACTTCATTCATAATCAGCACAGCAGCATAACTAAACTGAAGGCCTGAATGAAAAGAAAACAGTAAAGCTTTACTCTTTGTGACCATACATTTGTTGGTTTATGAAGTACCAAAGTGCCTACCTTAATCTCCTTTGCAAACTCAAGACACTTTTCATCTTTGGATTTCATATTAGAATTGATAAATACTAAGGAATCTAATAACTCAGCTCCCATCCTATTCCTCTTTTTTTTTTTTCTTGCATCTGCCATTAGAGAGAAGATCCTCTCAATTTCTGCATTGGAATGTGACAAAGTTAGGATGAGCTTTGCTAGAGAGGCAAGATTCCTAAAAACATACCGGTCCAAAAGAGTCCTTCGTTTGAAAAGATACTACCAAAGTTCTTTTCTTTAGAAGCAGGTTATATTCATCAGCACAGAAATATGCTGGCAAATCCTCCCACCCTTTCTAAATATCACTGAGATTCTACTCGATGTCCATATTATATTATTATAAATTTTCTAGCTTAGTTACTTTTCTGAGAGAAAAATATACTAATTATCAATGAATGTCCAAAATCCCTAGCTTTTTAAGAATTTTGCTTAAGCGTCCCTACGTCCCAACGCCTGTGAAAATTAGTCAAAAGTCCCTAGGTTTTGGTTCGCAACATTGCCGCGGCGCCGTGGTCGTATTAACTGTTACCATATCACAGGAGCCACTTATGAAAATGCGCTTAGCCCAAAATGTCAAGCGGAATATTACAATATATTATGCTAAATATGTGCTAAATTGTCCTTTACCTTATTATACACTTCCTTAATACACTGAGTAAATCTTTCTAACAACTTTACCTCATCATCCTTCCCTCCTCTTTTCTACTCTGATGGTTCTGTAGCTATTTCTTCTACTGATAAAGCAGATCTCTTCGCACAGACTTTCTCCTCCAATTCTACCTTAGACGATTCCGGTGCTGTTCCTCCATCACTTCCCTCCTCTGACTTCCTCTTGGCTGACATTAAAATTTCTTCAGTTGGTGTATTTTCTGCCATCTCTGGCCTCAGTATTAACAAGGCATATGGGCCTGATGGGGTCCCTCCTGTTGTTCTCAAGAACTGTGCTTCTGTGCTTACACCCTGCCTAGGCAAACTCTTTCGCCTTTGTCTGTCAAATTGTACCTTTCCTTCTTGCTGGAAGTTTGCTCTCATTCAGCCAGTCCCAAAAAAGGGTGACCACTCCCAACCCTCCAACTATCGTCCAATTGCTTTAACGTCCTGTATTTCAAAAGTTTTCGAGTCAATTCTTAATAGAAAAATTTTAAGGCATCTTTCCTATCACAACCTTCTTTCCGATCGTCAGTATGGGTTCCGTCAGGGACGCTCCACTGGCGATCTTCTCACCTACCTTTCAGACTCCTGGTCATCCTCCTTTCGGGACTTTGGCGAAAGCTTTGCCATTGCACTTGACATCTCAAAGGCTTTCGATCGAGTCTGGCATAAATCTTTAATTTCCAAACTGCCCTCCTACGGTTTCTATCCTTCTATCTGTGCCTTCATCGCTAGCTTCCTTTCTGGTCGTTCTATAGCCGCTGTTGTAGACGGCCATCGTTCTTCTCCTAGATCTATCAACAGTGGTGTTCCTCAGGGCTCTGTCCTATCACCAACTCTCTTCCTTTTATTCATCAATGATCTTCTAAACTGTCCATCTAACCCTATCCACTCATACGCTGATGACTCCACCCTTCACCTTTCCATTCGCTTCCCGCAACGCCCATCTCAACAGTTACTTCAACAAGCAAGGGATGAGGCTGTGGCACACCTAATGTCTGATTTGGCTCGTATCTCTGACTGGGGTAAAAATGATATGGTTGTCTTTAATGCATCTAAGACTCAGTTCTTACACCTATCAACCTGACAAAATCTTCCACAGGTATACCCACTAATGTTTAATAATATTCAGCTTAATCCTGCATCATCCTTGAACATGCTTGGGGTTTCATTTACTCGGGACTTATCTTGGAAAGATCATATTACATCTCTTGTAAAATCTGCTTCCAAGAGATTGGGTGTGCTAAGCCGACTCCGCTCTTTCTTTACCCCTGCGC
This sequence comes from Coenobita brevimanus, assembly GCF_032717465.1. NCBI lineage: Eukaryota > Metazoa > Arthropoda > Malacostraca > Decapoda > Coenobitidae > Coenobita > Coenobita brevimanus. Next base: position 29,968,362 of record NC_137054.1, on the reverse strand, counting down.
AATTGTTGACTCTATACAGGGGTTTTATCCGCCCCTGTGTGGAGTACAACTCTCATGTGTGGGGAGGCTCCCCACATACAGCTCTTCTCAATAGGGTGGAGTCAAAGGCTTTTCGTCTCATTAACTCTCCTCCTCTTACTGACTCCCTTCAACCTCTGTCTCTTCGCCGCACTGTTGCATCTTTATCTCTTTTCTATCGCTACTTTGATGGTCACTGCTCCTCTGAACTGTCTGCTTGCATTCCTCCACCTCTACGACGGGCGCGTAGCACCCGTCTGGCAGCAAACTCTCATCCCTTTTCTGTCCAACTCTCTAAAGCAAGAGTTAACCGTTACTCCCAGTCTTTCATTTATGCAACAGGTCAGCTCTGGAACTGTCTCCCTCTGTCTGTATTTCCTGCTGCCTATGATCTCCAGTCTTTCAAACGCAGTGTGTCCAGGCATCTCAAAATGATCGGCTCTTGAATTTGGCTCTATATTGTATTTTGTTTTTCTCTTGGAGGGAACTGTTACTGCGGGCTCATGGCCTTTGGTTCCTTCTTCCTCCCATAAAAAAAAAAAATCAGTGATATAAAATACGAGTCGGAAGGTACATATTACAAACTAGGTACAAAAAAATCTACCTTGAGATTACTTATCCTACAGGCTAATCGTTAAGTGAACAGACTAAAAGAAATCAGCAAAGGAGTTCCATCATTTTTATGGCTGTTAGTCTGATACAACCAAGGTACAACAAAAAATTTTGTTCTTTAGGAAAAATAATAAATAAAAAGCATAGGCCTATCTCCACAACACTACATTAAATAACCTTCATTTTCATTTCTCCAAGAAATAGTACATAATGACAATGCCACCCAGGGTAGCCTATAGACAGAAGTAAGGCGAGCATCAAAGTCTACAAAACCAGGGTGCCTCGAATGTGCCGTGTTTGGCTGCAAACTTTTTCACCTTTTTCGTTATATTATGGCATATTTATTATTACTGGCAGAAGTAAAGTTTCTCTGTGCAGACATTTTTTTCTGACTTGCAAAGCTTAAGTCGGATAATATACTATATTATCGGATGATATAAGTACTGTACTATGGTTCTGGACAGCACACTAAAATTCAGGACCATATATTTGAAAGAAAGCTCTAAGTTAAGCAGTCAGGCTTATCAATCTAGCAGATACTGTAGCACCAGCTGTCTTTTCAACTGCTTAATATGATTTATTTTTTTCCCCAGTACAGTACGTTCACTGAGTCACACTGCTATATATACACTGTGCCCATTGTTTCATTTAGTATTATTTCATGTTGAATTGGTTTCATTAGGCTTTGTTTGCAGGCAAAGTTGCAATAAGTAAGGTTAGGTTAAGAAGTTCATATAATTAGGTCTAGTCGCGCGGTCATTATTAGTTAGGTCTAGTGGCAGTCCATGTTAGTTTTGCCTAGTGGCAGTCCATGTTAGTTTGGCCTAATGGCAATCTGTGTTAGTTTGGCCTAATGACTGTCTATGTTAGCTAAGTCAAAATTTCTTTGGTTAGGTTAGCACCAGCAGAAATCAAGGTTAGTCAACTAGGATGATCTGGTTTAGTCAGGATGGGTTTGGTGGTAGGTTTGTATTATGATGAGTGATTTAGAGTACTGCATTCTATTAGAAGGTATAAAACTTTTCCATACAGTTTTACCAAGAGTTTTGCATAGCACCCGAGACATGCTGATTTTACTGTATTTCAATATCTTCCTCATTTAAGCGTAAATTTGCCCTTTTCTTATGTTTTCTGTCCCCTGGACTTCTTTTTGCTATTTTTATTTCACTGACACTCAACTGTTTTTTAGTGTGGAATGGAAGCACAATTTTACAGACCCTTTCAGGTAGGTTTTTATTTTTATTTATTTATTTATTTTTTTTTTACGTGTCCGACTCTGGGCAAAGGTTTCAGGGTCTATTCCCAAGTCCCAGTATTCCTCCTTGGGGCCTGGTAGTCCTCCTATATCTCCACATGTCACCACTTCAGCGCTAACACCCACCATCCATATTGAATACATACTAGGGCTGTCACATACAGGAATGGTGTACTGGTATTAGCGGGGGTACTATTATGACAAGTCGGCGGGTCATCTGGTAGATCAGAAAAATCTGCTTTTTATGAAATTCAAACCCTTAAACTGTTCCGAACCTGGGTCCATTAGGACTGCAGATTGCAGGCCATCTCTCTACGGATTCTGCCACCGCCTTCCCCTAAATTAAGAAAAAAAATCTGCTAAAATGAAGTCCCTCAAAAAAGAGTTATTTTCTGCTAGCACTGATAAATATTACCATAAAATTACAAAACGGTATATATTAAGAAAAAAGTTTGCAGGTAAACCTGACAAACTCGAGACACCCTAGCTTTGTATTCTTTATGCTAGCCTTAACCTGAGAGTAAAAGAAGGCTGATATATGAACACATTTATTTTAATTTTCTCACTTATATATTGATTTCCTTCCACCAAGAAGAAGCATGAGACGATATTGAAAAAACCTCAGTGTAGTATGTTTGTTTAGAACCAGCACAGTGGTTGTCATGGTAACGTGACGTCATGACTTCGGCTCATGTTTTTGTCATTAACTTAGGCATTTGTGTTTTCATAGCGTCCTTAGTATTTTTGTACCACTTGACCGACTCATATTTCTTCGAGTGTTGCCTCCCTTAAATCACTGAATCGGACTTATATTTATAATATTGTTGAGAAGCGGGATTTGCTAGTTAGGAAGTACTAGAAGGTTCTCAGTATTTCTCATGTTTTGCAGTTACGTGTCAGCATTGACAGCTAGCCTGCTCTTGTGAACAGAGTTATTTTGTAAGTTGTACATTGATTTCTCTGCTCTTTTCCTCTGTAATGTTTTATTTATGTGATTGTTTGTTAAATTACTGTAAGTAATTTTGGCTCAGTATGTATGCTTCATAATTTAGAGTGTTATGCAGTGTATGAAGACTGGCATGTTTTGGATGTCTCTGATTTGATAACTGTAGGTGCTATAGAGTATACTTGAAGCTTCGAGAGTAATGCTAGGCTACAGTATACAAGGATGGGGAAGAGACTAGAGGAGTCAGTTCAGTTTGAGTTAGTTTAGTGTCAGTTCACTGTCAGTGTATACTCTATAGCTCCGGTACTTGTGAAAACAATGAGGCTGGCATGCATTAAGTGTAATTATTTGGAAAATAAAGACAGCAAACTTAAGAAGCCAGTGTTCTTTCCACGCCTGAGCCGATCTTGTAAACCAAAAGGCTGACCATAAGAACAACAACTTACTGGGCAACGTCCTTCCTATACTGTACTACTGCTGCTGGAGACTGTGGCAGTGTGGGACAGAGAGGTAACAGTGGTGTCAGGAGTGTGGATTTTTAGAAAGTGCTCCAGTGAGTCTAACCTTCGACCTGGAGATAGAAAGTGTACGGACAAGAGGCCAAGCTAGGCAGGAGGAGGCATGTCTGGCAGCAATTATGAAGCTATTACAAGCACAGAATAAAGGACAGAAGGAACTCAAAGAACAGTTACAGGCACAAAGTTTACAACTACAAGCACAGAGTGAAGGACACGAAGAACTCAAAGAACAAGACAGAGTACAAATACAGGCCCAAAGAGAAGAAGAGAAAGAGCTCAGGCATGAAATCAAAGAACAGTTATTACAAGCACAAAGTGAACAGCTAGAGACATTACAGGAGCAACAGAGGAGCTAGTTAGAGAAGAACAAGGGGGATTTAGGAAGGGAAAAGGGTGTGTAGATCAGATATTTGTTCTAAGATGTTTAGTGGAGAAGTATCTAGAGAAGGGAAGGAAAGTGTATGCTGCCTTCAAGGACTTGGAGAAAGCTTATGACAGAATAGATAGGCAAGGTATGTGGAAGGTATTAAGAATATATGGAGTGGAGGGGAAATTGTTGAGTGCTGTGAAGAGTATGTAAGAAGGAGCTAGGGTTACGGTGCGAGTGGATGGTGAGCTGAGTGAGTTCTTTGATCTCAATGTGGGACTGAAACAGAGTTGTGTGATGTCACCATGGCTGTTTAATATATACATGGATGGGGTTGTAAAGGAAGTGCAAGATAGAACAGTGGATGTGGGGGTGGCTCTTATGAATGAGGGTGAGATTTGGAAGATTCCGGTGTTGCTGTTTGCTGATGATACAGTATTATTGAGGGAAGATGAATGGGAGTTGCAAGGTTTGGCGAATGAATTTGGGGCAGTGTGTAGTAGGAGGAAACTGAAAATTAATGTAAACAAAAGTAAAGTTATGGTGTTTGAGAGGAATGAAGTCACAGAATGTACAGTAAGGTTGGATGGTGAGGATATGGAGAATGTGAGTGCATTCAAGTACTTGGGTAGTTCAATGAGGAAGGATGGAACTTTGGGGGATGAAGTGCGTGAAAGGGTACAGCAGGGAATGAAGGTTGTTGGTTCACTGAAAGCAGTGATGAGAAATAGGGAGGTGAGTATGGAAGTTAAGAAGTCACTGCATGATAGTATTGTGATCGCTACCCTGACGTATGGAAGCGAGGCGTGGACCCTGCAAGAGGGGAACAAGTCAAGAGTGAGAGCAGTAGAAATGAGTTACTTGAGAGGAACATGTGGAGAGACATGGAGGGACAGGTTGACGAATGAAGAAGTGAAGGAACGTTGTGGGGTGGATGTGGATGTGGTTGAGAAGATTAGGAGAAATACACTCACGTGGTTCGGACATGTGGAGAAAATGGAGAATGAGAGACTGTCTAAGAGGGTGTATGTACAGTAGGTGAGGTGGCGGGAGGGAGAGGGAGGGGTAGACCGAGGATGAGGTGGAGGGATGGAGTTGAGAGGTATATGAGGTAGGGGGGGTGAGTTGGGGGAGGGTAGTCAAATGGTGGGTGACAGAGCGACTTGGAGGCGTTTTGTCTGCGGCCACCCTTTGCTGGATTAGGGCTTCGGGCTATAGATAGATGGATATATATGCAGAGACTTCACTTCACCGTGAAGATATGTATGCAAACTAACCACAGGAGAAATGAAAGGAGCGACAGTGAGTACTTTCGTATATTACATCTTCAGACAGAGTGAGACAGAAACGTAAAGGGTAGAGGTCTTTTATGCACACCCGCAGCAGGTAGTGGCACACAGAACAATGGATGACCTGAATTTTTACCTGCGGCCTAATTTATGGTCACCTGCAGGAAGGAGTGGAACACAACAAAGGATGACCTGAATCTAAAAATGCACGTGACAAAGGAGGAGGGAGTAGGAGGGGAGGAAAGGGGAGTGGGAGGGAGGGAGAAGGGGGAGGGGAGGAGGGGAAGTGGGAAGGGGAGAGGGGGAGGGAGGAGGGGATAAATACTGCTGCTTAACTTAAGATCTAGAGGATTAATGCTTGGTGTGTCCCACACAGGTGTGACTACACCACAAGGAGATGACAGGGAACAATCACGTGTTAGTCTGGGGGATACTGCTTTAAAATCAATTCAGTTAACAATTTATCACACTTAAAATGACCATAGCTCATGTTTACGTTCTTTTTATATGTGCCAGAAATTAGACAAAATTCTATTACATTTCTCTCATCTAATCTTTTTGATCTTGCTAGAATCTTGTAGCCTGTCCAGTCAATATGGTGATCACTGGATGCTTTGTGCTGAAATAAACCACTACTCTGTTGGGCTGTCCTTACACTGTATTTATGTTGAGATTCTAGTTTCCAAATCTTTTCCAGATTGTCCTATGTAAAAATTGTTA
>NC_137054.1:29735137-29957637 GCF_032717465.1 Coenobita brevimanus | reverse complement strand
GGGGAACAGATTTCTCATAATCATATGGGCATTTGTCTACTTAGTGCAACTGGAAAAGTATAAGATAGGAAACTTACTGACAGAGTTAGGGAAATAACAGAGGAAGTAGCTGTAGAAGAGCAGGAAGGTTTCAGGAAGGGAAGAGGTTGTGTGGGTCAGCTATGCATCCTACGGTGTTTAGTGGAAAAATTTCTTGAAATGCCCAGGACAAGGCCACCTACCATAGTCCTCGCCCCAGCTACTACCACAGAAAACCCTTGCCAGACAGACGAGAGGCAGCCCCTCCCCATCGCCAAGATAGTGACCATACGAGCTCCCAAGCAAGAAGGGCACAGAAAGCGCGCCCACATCACCCCTAGCCGTCCCTCACGCTTGGAGCCGCAACCCACCAGCCATCGCAGCCCAAGCCCCAGGTACCACAAACAGTCAGAGCTCTTCAGTCTAGTACTGGCTCGACGTGATATGGAAGAGAAGGCTCGATGTTCCCCTGACTCCGGTTTGGCTTGACACAGACCGCTGACATTGGCTCAGTGCGATGCCCCTACTGAACTGGCTTCATGCGGTTCGGCACTGGAGAAGCCCCGACATCCCTCCTTCAACAACTAAACTGGCCCGACATGTGTCAGTGACAGAGAAGCCCCGATGTCCCACCTTGACGACTGAACCGGCTTGATGCCATTCAACTCTGGAGAAGCCACGGCATCTCCCTAGTCAGGACCAGCAGTTGCAAGACACTACAATCCCTGGCGTGACCACTCTCCCTGTGCTTCCCTTCTCTACGTCCACTCAGTCTCCTCCCCCCTACACTGGTAAAAGAGATCCTGGAGGCACAACTGTGTAACCTTGCTGTCCCGACTTTCCCGGATCCCTTCTAACCTCCTTGTATACCCACGTTGGGATCAACATACATTAACGTCTGTCCCCTAGGCCTTTAGGAAGAGTCAGATATCTCCCTCTTCCGGAACCAGGATCGTAATCTCTTCCTTTTGGTCTCCTGCTTGCCACATATACTGTAACAACAATACAGCATCCTGCAGAACAGATCTAGACTCACCTCCCGGCACGGTGTTGCTCCCGTAGTAGGGAAAAGCTGCACGTACAATAGCAGGGGCTCTTTACCTTGGTACGTACTTTGGCCGTAGCCGGGAGCTGATCTTCCCGACGAGAAGCAACTGAAGGGCATACAGGGCCGCTCCTTCCCCGCCACGTATAGGGACCGTCAGCGCGGTGTTGCTCCCGTAGGAGAGAACAGCAGGAGAGGGATGCACTGGGGCAATCTCTCTCAGGGGTGTACTAAGGCCATAGCCTTGGGTCTCTCTACCCTGGTACACTCTTTTAGGCCGTAGCCTTGGGCCTCCTGCCCTTGGGCCTCTTGCCCTAGAGGGTGTAACAATAGCCGTCAATACGGTGTTACCTGGGAGTGAATCTTGTTCAGTCCCACCCCAATTCTGACGATGGTTGCCCTGCCCGCAAGGTAGTTGACTTTCCCCGGTCACCTGGTGTTGAGGCAGTTGCGGGGAACAGGGGCTCAGGACAGTAGTGTCCCGGTGACCCTCTTGACCTGGGTCACTAACCCCACCATTGTATCCTCCTGGGGTGGTGGTGTGGTAGCGGCCCGGTGGTGGGGTGGGGGGTGGCGAGGTGGGAGGCCCAGCGGCTGGCATTTTACCACCCTCCGTGGTGTAAAAGTCACAACCCCGTGATTGGAGGTGGTATGTGGTGGAGGTGGATGTCTGGTGGGCCGGGGTGAGGTGTTGTAGGAGGCTGACCCAGTGGTTGGTGAAGGTGTTAGGCTCCTGGTGGGGGTTGAGAGTGAGCCGGAGGGAGGATGGGTGGTCGGTCCGGTGTAGGAGGTGGAGAATGTGGGGGGTCCCTCGGATTCTGGCATGTGGGCGGTCGTGGGGTAGCCAGTGTACTCTTGTCACTTTCATCTCGGGGAATGGTGCCTGGTGAGGAGATGAAAGCTGAATGCTGGAGAGTGATGGGAGATTGGTGGTTTTATGGAGGATGGGTCGGTGGGAGGAGCGTTGTACCTTGGGGAATTGGGACTTGGGAGGATTCCATTGTGCTTGGTGGAGGGGGAGGGTTATGGGGGAGGTGTTTGGGGTAAAGGGGGTTCGTGGTGGTGGGTGGTGGGATGAGCGTGCAATGGGAGGTGGTGTTGGGGTGTATCTGGAGGGTGGACGTGAAATGCGTCCTGATCTGGTGGTGGTGGTAGTGAGTGTGGGTGTGGGTGGTGAGGGTGTTTTTTTTTTTTTTTTTTATGTGACCGACTCTGAGCATAGGCTTCACAGCCTGCTTTCAAGGCTCAGCAGTCCTACGTCCCGTACACCTCTACATGTCACCACTTCGGCGCTAACACCCACTGTCCATATTGAATACATGCTAGGGTTGTCTAATACAGGACTGGTGTATTGGTTGTGCACGTGGTGGTGGTGTGGGCGTGCGGCCTTTAGGGGAGGAGGCGAGTGGGGATGCGGTGTGGCGCGTATAATGAGAATGGTCATGGGGGAGGGAGGTGGTGGGTGTACAGGTGGTAGGGTGGTGAGTGGTGAGGTGTGAGGAGGTGGTGGCTTTGGGCGGTGGTGGTGATGTAGGCGGTGGAGGCAGTGTGGTGCAGGAGGTGGTGGGTGGACAGGTGGTAGGGAGGTGAGTTGTGGGCTGTGAGGAGGTGGCGGTGTTGGGCGGTGGTGGTGATGTAGGCGATGGTGGTGGTGTGTCGGGATCGGGTGTGTTGGGGGGTGGGCTGGCCGTCGGTGAGGTGGAGGGTGGGGGTGAGAAGGAGTAGGAGTAGGAGTCTGGGGGGTAATTCGCGGAAGGGTCGGTATGGACAGGTGTCTGGGAAGAGGTGCGGGGTGCACGGGTGCGGGGGTGGTCATTGTTGGGTGGGTGGAAGGGTCACACGTGGCGATTTCGGTATGTGAGGTGTTGTCCTTGTTGGTCGATGATTACTTGGTAGGGGTTGGGGACTCGAATAATTTTGAAGGGGCCATTGAATAGGGGGGAGGTCTTGGTGGGGGCGGGAAGGTGCACAACGACTACGGACTGACCAGGTTTGTATGGGTTGGAGTGGTTAGTGTCAGGTGCCAGGTCTTGTTGAGTGTGTAGGTGGTGGAGGCGGCGTTTGAGGTGGTGGAGAGGGTTGGTAGTGGAGGGCGGGATGGGTGGATGGAGGTGGTGGCGGAGGGGTAGGAGGAGTGGGGTTTCCCCGAAAACTCGTTCATGTGGTGTTATCCCGTCTTCTCGTGGGCATGTATTTAGGCCCCATTGGATAATCTTGACATGGGCAGGCCAATCATCATTCCATGTTTGCATAATGCTGGTGTGGACCTTGTTCATGAGGGAGCGATGGCTCCTCTCACAGATGCTGTTACCTTGGGGCCAGTAGGGGGATGAGTGGGAGATATGGTATCCAAATATATTCACCAGTTCTTCCCAGACTTTGCCAGTAAATTCTGGGGCATTATCCGAGTGCAGTGCTTGGGGAATGCCAAAATAGGGGAAGACAAGGCAGGTGAGGGCATCGGCGACTGACACTGCACTGTGATCCTTGACGGGGCATGTGATGATAAACTTTGAATACACATCCACGAATGTGATAATGTATTTGTACTCTGCTTTGGGTGTGAGGGGGCCGACGACATCTAGGGAAAGTAACTGCCAAGGTTTCTGCACTGTTAATTTTCCTGAAGGGCCGGGTGTGCGAGTGATGTCCTTTCCCAAAGCACAGGCTCAGCAGGATTGTATGATGTTCTTGGCAATGGTGGATGGGTTAGGTGTCCAGTACATGTCACTAAAGACTTGTAGGAGTTTCTTAGTCCCCAGGTGGATGCCATTGTTGGCGTGGAGGTGCAGCATAGTGTCGTGGGCGGTGGTAGGGCTTAGGACGATGTGTCCGTTGGGATCGAACAGGTGCTCGCCGTGAGAGTGGAGTTTGGCGAATGTGTTCGGCGGAATCCAGGTAGGGCGTTGTTTGTTGTGCCACATTTGGATTAGGTCTGGCTCTGCTGAAATTGCATTGATTGGTAGATGGGACGGGGCATCGGCGTTTATGTGGAGCTTGCCTGGTCGGTATGAGATCTCGAAATCGTATTCCTCGAGTGTTTCTCACCATCGTATGAGTTGCACATTGGTGGTGTTTGACTGACGTAACCACTGTAGGGATTGGTGGTCCGTGATGACTATCACATGGGTGCCTGAGATGTAGGAACGGAAGTAATCGAGGGACCAGATGATTCCGAGGCACTCTTGTTTGGTGGCCGCGTAATTTCTTTCTGCAGGGTTTAAGGTGCGGCTGGCACAGGTGATGATATGCTTGCAGCCGTTTTGCATTTGGGCAAGGACAGCCCCTATGGCAATGAGCGAGACGTCGGTATATAGACGGAATGGGAGGTCGTAATCTGGGAAAGCAACGACGGGGGCAGAGGTTAACTTGGACTTGAGGGTGGTGAATGCGGTTTTCCTTGGTTCGGTCCATATGAATGGTTCGCCTTTTTTTGTTAGGTCGTGTAGGGGTTTGGCGATGTCTGCAAATCCTTTTACGAACCGCCTGTAGTATGAAGCTAGGCCTAGGAAGGCTCTAGTTTCGTGTACGTCGCGAGGTAGGGGGATGTCGGCAATCGCACGTAGTTTTTCTGGGTCAGGGGAGATGCCTTCAGCGTTAATTAGGTGCCCAAGGAAGGAGGCTAATCTTTCGGCCAAGACCCACTTTGTTGGTTTCAGTTTGAGCCCGGACTGGCGTATGCGTTGGAAAACCTGTTTGAGGCGGTGGAGGTGGTCGACCCAGGTGTGACTGAAAACAATGACGTCGTCTAGATATGCCAAACAAATTTCTCTAACTATCTACACCTAACTACATGCACAGTACACACCACACTTCCTATTAAAAAAAAAAAAAAAAAAAATGGCGTCTTCACCAAGCCTCGGAGTCCCCAGGGGGGGGACCATAAATGCCCCCACCATCCGCCCCTCTCCCGGTGACGACTCAAGGTGCCTGGAACCACTGTCTGACTCTCTTCTTCTTCATTTCTGCAACATTCGCGGCCTTTCCTCTAACTTTCGCTCTGTTGAGCACCACCTCTCCTCCTCTAAACCTCACCTTTTTCTAACGGAGACTCAACTGTCTGAGGCAACTGACAGCAAACCCTTTTCTGTATCCTCCTACTTTCTCTATGGTCATTTCAAACCCAAAGGTGGCTGTTGTGTATATATACGCAACGACTTATCTTGCTCTCGTGTTCCTGAACTCGATTCTTCTGAATTCTCTACATTCTGGCTTCGGCTTTCCTGTCATTCTCTGACTAAATATATCTGTGCTGTTTACTTATCCCCTAATTCTACTGACTATCAAAAATTCTTCGACTATCTTACTTCTACGATGGAACACATTCTATCTATTTCTCCTTTCTCTGAAATCTCCATTCTAGGAGATTTCAATGTTCACCACCACCTTTGGCTCTCCTCTCCTTTCACGGATCCACCTGGTGAACAAGCCTACATCTTTTCTATCCTTAATGACCTACAGCAGCTTGTACAGCACCCTACCCATTTCCCTGACCGCCTTGGAGAGAGCTCCAACATACTTGACCTCTTCCTCACAACTAATCCTTCTGCTTACTCTGTTAATCTTTTCTCTCCGTTGGGCTCCTCCGATCACAACCTTATTACCTTAACCTGTCCTATCACTCCGGTACGGCCTGTGGACCCTCCAGGAAAACACCGTCTGTGGCATTTTGGAGCCACGGACTGGGAGGCCCTCAGGCAGTACTTTTTTTATTTTCCCTGGAATGATTATTGCTTCCATGGCCAGGAGCCATCTGAGTGTGCCTTGCGCATTACGGGGGTTATTCTCTCGGGCATGGAAGCATACATTCCTTTCTCATATCCTTTGACTAACACAAGAAAGCCTTGGTTTAATCACGCTTGTTCTAATGCTGTCCGCAACAAGGAGAGGGCCTACAAAAGGTACCGGAGCCAACCCACCCCTGAATCACATCATCTTTACGTTTCTGCCCGGAATCATGCTAAGTCTGTTCTTCACTCTACTAAAAATAATTTCATCCATACTAAATGCTCTCAACTCTCCAACTCGAATTATTCTCGCTCCTTCTGGCACCTTGCCAAAAATCTTTCTAACAACTTTACCTCATCATCCTTCTCTCCTCTTTTCTACTCTGATGGTTCTGTAGCTATTTCTTCTACTGATAAAGCAGATCTCTTTGCACAGACTTTCTCCTCCAATTCCACCTTAGACGATTCCGGTGCTGTTCCTCCATCACTTCCCCACTCTGACTTCCTCATGGCTGACATTAAAATGTCTTCAGTTGATGTATTTTCTGCCATCACTGGCCTCAGTACTGACAAGGCATATGGGCCTGATGGGGTCCCTCCTGTTGTTCTCAGGAACTGTGCTTCTGTGCTTACACCCTGCCTAGGCAAAGTCTTTCGCCTTTGTCTGTCAACTTGTACCTTTCCTTCTTGCTGGAAGTTTGCTCTCATTCAGCCAGTCCCAAAGAAGGGTGACCACTCCCAACCCTCCAAATATCGTCCAATTGCTTTAACGTCCTGTATTTCAAAAGTTCGAGTCAGTTCTCAATAGAAAAATTTTAAGGCATCTTTCCTATCACAACCTTCTTTCCGATCGTCAGTACGGGTTCCATCAGGGACGCTTCACTGGTGTACCAGGGTAGAGAAGCCCTTGAAGATAGCCTCCGTACGTACCGGAGAGAGTGTGGCCTCTGTGCCCCCTACTCCTGCTTTTCCCATACTTCAGGAGCAACACCGCGCCGACGGTCCCTATACGTGGCAGGGAAGGAGTGGCCCTCTACGCCCTTCAGTTGCTCCTTGTACGACGGGTAGGCTCACTGCCACAGCCAAAGTACGTACCAGGGTAAGGCGACCCACGGCTCCGGCCTCAGGACGTACCGGAGAGGACTCGGGCTACGTGAGTCCTTCTCCTGCCTCTTCCCCCTGTGGGAGCCCTTCATCACCACCCGGGAATATTGCCCCGGAGGTGTCACTAGAGTGGTGGCAAGGCCCAATATCGGACCTACCTCATACGCCTGGGAGATCCTTGTTCCTGCCCAAGTCCCGACGGAGAAGTTGCCACAGCCCAGCCCTGTCGGCGCCTCTCCCCATAGGCGCCCGCAGTCCCAGGACCCCCAGGCCAGACCCACCGGCTCCCGACGAAGGCAACCCAGGCTCCCTCACCCCACGGAGCCGGAGACGACAGGCCCAACTCCTCCAGCTGTTCGGCCCCAGTCCCGAGGGCCACCTCTCAGGTTGAGGCCCCCAGACAGGAGGGCCTCCCTGCACCCCACCGATGAGGCTCCGACTCGAGGGCCACCTCTCAGGTCGAGGCCCCCAGACAGGAGGGCCTCCCTGCATCTCACCGATGAGTGTGACCCGGGCAGTGACTCCCCTGCAGGTAATACCTTGCCCTCTGCAGGCCGGGTCCCCCTAGAGTTCTCCCCGCACGCCCTGTCACGAAGTGAACATTATCCAGGAGATACAGGTAAATAGTGACGCCCCTTGTGCCAAGAACAAACCAGGGGAAATAACAGTGAACAGTGACCGAGTGAAGACCAGTGTAAAACCAGTAACAGTTACTATTAGTCCAAAACAACTCAGTGCCCGGCATGACAGAGAATGAACCTTAGTGTAATTATATGAGTCCCCCCAATAAAAGAACTTTCTGTGAATGAATAGAGACTAGGGTGCGCGGGTAGATTAAAAGCCTGTGTGTAAGTGTCGCCGCGACTAAGTGACTGTCAAGTATCGCGATCCGCACCCTGTCTTATTTATAGTAGTATTTCCCCTATGGACTTCCAATCTTGCTTATTCCCTTTGTTGTCGACTCATTGTATATCCTGCCTAAAAGTGACATACGGATAATAACATATATAATTCAAGACATCCATGTATGTGCATTGTATTGTGTACTAAGTGTGACTGTATCTTGTGGTGCTGAAGATTAACTCTGTGTCCCTGTCCCCTGTATCTCAAATATCACTCTGTGTTTTATTGTAACGGTTAGAATTAAGGCAATAGATGTGTTAAGGTGTACTGCCTGGTTTTTATGTCCTGTTCCTTTGTGGATGCTTTACTTCCGGTCCGGAAAGAGGACCCCGCTTCAGTCGCTAGTGTTTTTAGGACGAGAAGTCGCCTTAAAAACACCAGCATAACAGGCATTACATGAACAACAAACCCCAACCATCCCTTGGATCTAAACCTGCTCCGGCTCAGTCCAACTGGAGCGTCGTAATTACTAAACCATCAGGCGCCATTGGTTACATGGTTACCACCCAGCGTAGTAAATGGTATCCTGGTGTACAGGAAACCATTTGGTTTGCCATTCATTGTAGAGTCACCCATAAGCAGAAGGAAGTGGAAAAAATGAAGGAAGGAAAGACAAAAGAGGGAGAAAGGAAGAGAGGAAAGGGCAGATACCCAAAGCAACACTACATCGAATGAGTGGATGGTGAGTGTCCCCCACTTACCACAAACATCATTATTTATTTATCATATTTGGTTCTCCATGCTTGCAGATATGATTTCACTGTCTTGAGGCCCCTCTTCACACCAAGAAGAATTTTCATTACTCAAGCTGTGGAAGCACTCCAATCCTTACTATGTTGATTTCTTTCTTGTACTTTTCCATGCAAAAAAAAATTAATTTTTCAAAGATTTTTTTCAAAAATTAGTTAAAAGTACATAGAGTAGAGGAAACTTTATTTTCTTAGCAGGTTTTGGTAGAACATACAGCAAATGTTATTTAGTTTTCAGGAATGGATGAAATAAAGAACTTTTTTCCCGTCATTTTTTATTCCCGGGTCTGTGAGGAAGGGGGGTAAAATACCCGCCGCCGCCAGACCACTCACCTCGCCAACCCCCACCCCACCACCAAACCACCACCACACCACCACCCCAGGAAGACACCATGGCGGGGTTAGTGACCCAGGACAAGAGGGTCACCAGGACACCTCTGTCCAGAGCCCCTCTTCCCAGCAACTGTCACAACACCAGGTGAGCGGGAAGAGACAACGACCCTGCAGACGGGCCAGCCTGCAGCAGGTTCGGGGTGGGGCTGATCCAGAATCAGTCCCAGGCAACACCGCGGTACGGCCACCGTACGTACCGGGGAAGGAGCGGCCACCGTATGCCCTTCATTTGTTACCCCCTGTGACACCGCCATCACGGCCACCGTACGTGAAGGGGGAGGGAGCAGCCACCGTACGCCCCTCACCGTCACAGCCATCTCTGGGGACGGCCTCGGGGAGTTAGTTATTGAACGCGCCCCGACTAGCAGAGAGAGGAATAGTGGAACCGCCTTCACGGCCACCGTACGTGACGGGGAGGGAGCGGCCACCGTACGCCCCTCATCCACTATTACCTCCTATGGAAGTAACACCTCAGTTACTTCCCGAAGGGCAGGCAGGCCCATGGCTACAGCCTTAGTGCGTGCAAGGGTAAGCAGACCCTCGGCTACGGCCTCAGCACGTACCGGAGAGGGCACTGCCTCTGTGCACCCCTCTCCTGCCTTTTCCTCCTGTGAGGACAACAACACGTTCACGGCCACCGTACGTGACGGGGAAGGAGCAGCCACCATACACCCTTCATTCGCTTCCCAGCAGGTGGGCAGGCACACGGCTACGGCCTTAGTGCGTGACAGGGTAAGCAGACCCTCGGCCACGGCCTCAGCATGCACCGCAGAGGGCGCTGCCCCTGTACACCCCTCTCCTGCCTCTTCCTCCTTCGGGAGCAGCACCGCGTTCATGGCCACCATACGTGACGGGGAAGGAGCGGCCACCGTACGCCCTTCAGCTGTGAGCCCTAGGAGTCATGGAACCGAGTTCACGGCCATCGTACTTGACGGGGAGGGCGTGGCCACCGTACACCCCTCATTCGTGACTCCGAAGGCTCTTCCAGAGCAGGAGGTCCCTTGCGCGGCCGACCCCTTTCCTCTCGGCTGCGTGGGACGCCTTTTGTCTCCCCACCGGAGCGATTTCCCAGAGGTGCTGGTGGAGTGGTGGCGTGGCCCAGTCCAAACCCTACCACTTACCCCTGGGAGGTCCTTGTCCCTGACGGACACCCGACGGAGGCGATGCCGCAGTCCAACCCTGACGGCGCTCCTTCCTGCAGGCGGCCGCAGCCCCCAGACTCCCAGGTCTGGCCAGCAGTCCCCAGGCCCAGACCACCCAGGCTCTCTCTCTCCTAGGAGCCAGAGGCGCCAGGCCCGCCTCCTGCAGCTGTTTGGCCCCAGTCCCGAGGGCCACCCCACAGGTCGAGGCCCCCAGACCGGAGGGCCTCCCTGCACCCCATCGGCGCGGCCCCAGTGTGAGGGCCGCCTCTCAGGTCGAGGCCCCCAGAGTGAAGGGCCTCCCTGCACCCGAATGACGACTACCACCCGGGCAGTAACATCCCTACAGACAGTGCGCTGCCCTCTTCAGGAGGGCTCCCCGTAGGGCCTCTCTCTCACGCCCAGGACGCGGGTACGTAGTGACATTGATACAGTGAACAATCACCACAGTAGTGTATAGTGAGAGAGAATAGAGCACGGCCCGAATGATAAGTGAATAACTATAGACCCATTCAGTGTACAATGACCCGATACCTGGTAGAACAGAAAAGACCATATACAGCAGGGCGTAAAGAAAACGTGGGTTAGAGCAGGTGCGCGCGGGGTTCATTAGAAACCAGTGATTCAGTGCTACTGGGACTAAGTAACTCCCGCGAGTGACGTGTCCCGCATTCTACCCACTTATGGTACTATTCGTTTCCCCCACTCCTGGTCCCGTCCTCCCACAGTGAAACAGACGAGTGAATTAAACGCCATCTCTGCCAAAGTGTATTATTAGGGTACTGTAATATCCATACTAAGTATCCCTATACAAGTGAATAGTGACTTACTGTTTGTGCCATTTTGTCTACTGTATTAAAGGCTAATTCTGTATTCCCTGTCTTTTACCAGTATCCAATATCTCTTTGTGTATATTGTCACGGTGTCATAATTAAGGTAATAGATGTGTTAAGGTGTACTGCCTGGTTTTTATGTCCTGTTCCTCTGTGGGTGCTTTACTTCCGGTCGGGAAAGAGGACCCCGCTCAGTAGCTGGTGTGCTTAAGACGAGAAGTCGACTTAAAAACACCCAGCATAACAGGGGGGGGTGAGTTGGGGGGAGGGTAGTCAAATGGTGGGTGACAGAGCGACTTGGAGGCGTTTTGTCTGCGGCCACCCTTTGCGGGATTAGGGCGTCGGGCTATAGATAGATAGATAGACTGTGAGACCCATATCTACCTGCGGTGGTTGGTGTTCTCTGATCTTCCTGAGCCGGGTTAAGAAAGAAACAAAACACAAGATTTGGAGAAAAGGAGGAGAGATATTTAAAAACTCAAGAAAGAGGCGTAGAGAACAATAAACTACAGGAACAAGAGGGGCTGTTGGAAAGGCACTATCCTCCGACCGATCGTCATCGTGTCAACAAATGTCTTCAGTTTACTGTTTGGTGTGTAGACCCATAAAGTGGAGCTGTGAAGAGAGCTTTCTTCAAGGTATGTACACATTTATAGGCATGTATTATCGCCATGAATGTAAAAATAATCAAAGAAAAGGCAGCCCCTTTTCGTACATAAATTCTCCATGTTGCGGTTCATCCGAGAATAATAAGTTACAGGGTGCTTGTTTGGCAGGTACATGAAGATGGGTGTCCTGGAAACTGAACTAGCAGAGCTGAAACAAGTTGTTCCCAAAGTAATTTCGGACAGCACAGTAGAAGCATGTGTCCGTGCCATGGTCCGTGTGAAAATTGAGTAAGTACCTACAGCTCAGTTACCTTAGGATTGTACGGTATAGCATGCAGTTGGCATCTTAGTAGAGAAAATCTTAGTAATATTACAAATTAGGAACATTTTTAGGTACCTCCAGCTGTATATAAGATGAAATTGCAGAAGTGCTGCCATGCATAAAATTTCAGTTGTAATTTTTCCTTAATATGCTGTAAAAAAATCATTTCTGTGATAGCTTTGGGAAATGTTGAAGATATTGACTATACAGTTGCACCAGATTCACTTGCAAACAGCCATCCACCTTCTCAGACTTTCAGGCTGATTTGTCCTCAAGGTCAATCTATTACTGATCATTCATCCCCACTGACCTAACCTAATTTAGCCTGACCTTAACCAATCGGAATGATTTGAGGAAAAATGAGCTTCTAAGTTCGAATCAACCAACTGCACGTGTAGGATGCCACCGCCAGTGTCAACAAACCTAATTTGGTGATCTTTAGTAACATAAATGTTATTCCTGCACAATCTGGGTGTCATAAATGAATTATAGGCTACAATCTTAAGTAACACAAAAAGAAGGATTACTGAAGTTGGCCCAAGCTAGGGAGCTCCTAAAAGTGACTAAACTACTAGAGTAAGGTAAGGATAGCAAAGAAGACGTTCCCCCTCCAGTCGAAACTGGCAGGAAAGAGAACACACACTCACACACTTTAGTATTCCTAACCAAAATTTTTGACTCTGTATACATTTCACAAAGTTTTTATTACTGTGATGCCTTTAGTATCTGTTGGTTAGTTTTAGCCATCTTATTAATATCTGCAGGAGGACCAAGTACAAGCAGATCACAGCTTGCTTCCAGTTTAATGAAGATTACCCCCAGAGTCGTGCTTTGGTGGAACTGAAGAGTCGTTATGTGTCTGTTAAGCTGTTGGATGGCCTCACCAAATTGTGTGAGAAGCATGCTGATGAATTTCTTGGCAAACCACAGGTGAATCTACAGTTTTGTTTACTTTTTTTTTTTTTTTGGGAGCATGTTATTTTGCATTTAGTGCTAACTATTCTTGTTGATTGAAATCAGTGGTAGGTGGGAGCACTCATCATCCACTCACTTGATGTAGTGCTGCCTTTAGGTGACTCAGCACTGAGTGACAAGTCTAATGGTTTCCTGTAACCCAGGGAACCATTAACAGTGTTGGGTGGTAACCATATAACCAAGTAAAGGGGTGGTTTGGAGCCTACTGTGAACCTGTTAACTGGGTGAAGCGTACTCTGATGCCCCTGTTAACTGAGTGAAGCTTACTTTGTTGCCCCTGTTAACTGAGTGAAGCCTACTATGATGCCCCTGTTAACAGTGTGAAGCCTACTATGAGGCCCCTGTTAGCTGGGTGAAGCCTACTATGACGCCCCTGTTAACTGGGTGAAGCCTACTATGTTGTCCCTGTTAACTGAGTGAAGCCTGCTATGATGCCCATGTTAACTAGGTGAAGATACACAAATGCAATGTCGGTCTTTGAGCCAAACCTTCATGCTCTTCCTAGCACCTCACTGTGGTATGGCATTGTCTACCACAAAGAAACGTTGATTTACTGCACAGGACGGTCCTGGTGGGGCTTGTGCTTTCTGGCAGTTAACCTCTAAAGACTGCATTTTTCTGAAGCTATGTTTCACCCCAGCTGCAATTCGGGGTCGATTTTTTAACTTTTACTAAGGTAACATTTTTCCCTATAAATTTGAAGAGCTTGAATTTACACACCTGAAAATACCAGTCTCAGTCCTCTAGGCCTAATGGTTAGTGCAAAACAACCCATCAAAATTATAAAAGTCTCCGCTGGTGGTAAGAGAGAAAATGAAAAAATCAGCAGAGACCTAATTTTCCCTAGAGAACATTCCCAAAATCAGTTAAATCAGTGTAAAATATGTTTCTGTTGATGAAACTAGGTGTAGGGGTCAGCATGAGAGTAAAAAAAAAAAAACGCAAAATAAAAATCCAAACTGGAAAAATTCGGCAGAAACCTAATTTTTGCTAGAGAACCTTACCAGAATCAATGAAATCAGTGCAAGATATGTTTCTATTGACAGAACTAGGTGCAGGAGTCAGCATAAGAGAGAGAGAGAGAGAGAGAGAGAGAAAAAAAAAAGAAAAATTGGTGAGAGTAGAGACATTGGCCGATCATGGCAGGGAAATTACCCTGTCATATTCGGGACAAAGGATAGGAAGGTGGAGGTGGGGTGGGAGGTCTCTGGTGGGGGTGAGGGGGAATGAGACACACCTTCAATGTATGGGAGGTGGTGGTGGGGTATTATGGTGGTAGGAAACACACACATAAAGCGAACATAACAGAGAAATTACTGCGTCATTGGATATAAAGGATGTGTGGAGGAGGGGGGGGTGGGCGGGCATGAGACATCCCCCCATATGATGTAGATGTGGTGTTGGTGAGTAGTTTGGGTGGGAAGAGAGAGAGCAGGCTGTATCCAATCAGCCAGAGGGAGATCAAGAAGTGGCTTGGAGGGGGTGTCCCTCCCACAGACCTGGTAAGGGGGTGGGATCTTCTTTCCCGCCACCTCATCCCCAAGTTCTAATTGGGTAGGAACCATTTACATCATAAAAGGGGCTGGCTTAGTGCTGGGCAGTTTTTGACAGACCTGCTACGATCATCAGTCATAGGACTCTACTTGGCAACTTTCAAAATGATGATTGTCAGTCATAGTACTTTAGGGGTTTAAGGATCTGCTCAGCCATTCTGACTGAGATTACTCAGTGACGGCTGCTTGATACCATTTTATAAGGTACAATGTAGTTTACTGAAATATAGTGAAGTATGATATGAAATTTTTCTTCATTGCCGAATAGCTACCCTGTACAGTAACCTCTCAACTAACACGAGTTTTAAAAATGTGTTTTCGTTTTAACACGAGCAAATATGTAAGGAGATATGTTTAACTAACAAGGGTTTCTCGATTTAACGCGACTTTACTTGTACGTGATGGTTTCAAATTAGCCGCGCACGCCTTGGACAGTTCCAAGCTGACAGACCGTGTGTGGCAGTTTATGCATAAATACAATTTTTTATTTGTCTGTTGCTTAAACTGGTTTTATTCAAACTATAATATTCGAAAATGAAGTTTGGCCCCTTTCTGAGCAATTTGGCTCATTTTCGGACAAAATTTGGCCAGGAAAATGATGGCATATCTAAATTGTTACAACTTGATGCTGCAGAACAGAAAGAAGAAAATCACTCAGACCAAGGTAGAGCAGTTCTTTATGAAGAAGACAGAAAACTTAAGGGAGTTATCTTCATCACCAGTAGCACGGGATTCAGAGGAAGAGGAAGAGGAAGGACAGCAGAGCGAGATGGGACAACAAATTTAGGGTGGGGAGCGGCAGGAAGTGGGGTAGCGGGGTGAGGAAGGACAGCAGCAGACGACGAGTGATGCATAGATGAAGTGAGGCGGTGTGTTGTTATTGTTTGTGACCGACTTACTGTAATGAAAATGTTGCTTTTACTCTAGTGTTTTTATGACCTACTAATGCATTAATGATGTTGAGGAACTTTCACAGTGCCGTGAATGAAGCAGACTTGAAAGAAAATCCACGTAAAAAACGAAAACAGTATGTATTTGGGGAGAAGTAAACAACACTTTGGCCCAACTAGGGCTCAAATGTTGTTTATTTCTCCCCAAATATACTGTTTTTGTTTTTTACAAGGATTTTCCTTCACATTAATATTGTTGCTTTTAAGTTTAGAGTAGCATAACTCCCCAAATGGGTAGACTTTCCCAGAGTCCAGGAACGTAACCCCCAATATGACCATTGTTTCTTATGGGAAAATTACGTTTAAAAAACACGTTTTTAACTAACGCGACCTCTCCTGGAACCTAACCCTCGCGTTATTTGAGAGGTTACTGTACATTATTTAGTTTTAATTTAGAGTTGCCACAACTCATGTTTACATCATTGCTTTACTTCATCTCATTCCTGATAGTAACTTTTCTCATCCTAGTACTTGAGCTTAAACATAATCTTCAGTATACTTTCAGTTATCTGTCGTCACAATATCCGGCCGAACGCAATATCCAGTGCAGCTCTCTTGGCTCTATTAGCCCTTTCATGTCTCTTGGCCACTATCATGGCTTTATAGATAGGGGTCTCCTGGGCACTATCATGGCTTTATGGATAGGGGTCTCCTGGCCATGATCGTGTCTGCATATTTGCACGCGAGTCAGAACTGTGGCGGGAAGCTGGTGAATGGTGTTAGCATACGAGCCACTCCCCCAAATCCCTCTGCGACCACCAGACATGTGCACATCACAAGATGTTAATTTTCCCGGTTTAGGAAAGCCAAATATGATATGCGTCAGAAGGTCCAAACCTAAATTTATCTTTTAGTATGTCTAGTATTTACTCATTTCCTGGGTATTAGACAATCCAGTTGAGAACACAGATTTATGATTTTTTGGTTAGTAGGAGTGTTTCTTTATCATTTTGCAAACAGAAATACATTTGTTTGTGACCAAATAAACATATACGTACAGTCACCATCCTACCACACAGCACTTGCTCCGCCCCCAATTACCACCCCACCCATCACCTCCCCACCCCTGCCCTATCCCCCACCCCCACCTCCCCTCCCCCAAACATCCAGTCCCCATCCCTGTACTACCTCTTAACCCCTCCAACCCCCCACACCTCCCCCCACAAATTCCCCACATCGCACCCACCAATTATTCCCGTCCTGAGCATCTGTCAGAATATTCAGATGCCTGTCTTTTAGGGGATAGGGAAGCTGCCAGAGATCGAGCAGCATGGAGAGCCGCCATTAGGTGACCAAGGCCAAAGTATGCAAGCATGTTGGAGCCTTCAAAAATTAAACAAAACCATTCCAAAAAAGGCAATAACTTTTGGATTATCTTTGTAGCTATTCATTGCATAACAGACTGTTGTATAATGAGACTTGATTGTATGTGAGTGCTCGCACCCAGATGAAACTGAATGGAAATTTGAGTGATAAGTTTTCTATGAATGTTGGCATGCATCAGGGTTTAGTCTTGAGTTAACTATTATTTGTCATGGTGCTTGTAGACCTCTCGTATGATTTCAGAAATGGACTACCATGGGAGATGTTGTATGCTGATGATTTAGTGTTGATTGCAGAGAATGAAAGGGAGGCAGAGGAAAAGTTTAGGAAATGAAGAGACATAATGGGGCATAAGGGTTCGAGAGGAAATGAGTATAAAACAAATATGATGATGTCTAGGGCTGGTGGTCGTACTCCTAAAGCAGAGGGAGTGTGGCCATATGCAGTTTGTCACAAGGGTATGGGAAGTAGCTTCAACTTGTGCAGTGTTTGTGATAAGTGGGTGCATAAGAGATGTAATGGTATTAGAGGTATTCTGTAAAATAATGTTGATTTCGTGTGTGCGTTGTGTCAAGGAGGGCATGTAGAGATAAGCATGAAAAAGATGATCTTGCAGGAGTCTCATGCGTGTATGGAAGTGTATTCTTTTCGGAGGGACCTCTTACGTGCTGCAGGTGGGGCTGGATCTATCTCAGTGGCTAGTGTAAGGAGTGGTTAGAGGAAGTTCAGGGAGCTGTTACCTCTCCTAACATTGAGAGGGCTCTCCCTCCCTTCAAAGGGAATCCTTGTATGCAGCATGTGTTTGGAGTGCAATGCTGTATGATAAAGAGACCTAGGCATTAAATAAAGAGGATATTCATAGGCTCAGATATACAGAAATGACAATGATTCGATGGATATGTAGTGCATCATTGAATTAATGCAAGGCCTAGGGATGCTAGGATTGCAACTAAAGGTTGAGAGGAAGGATAGGTCTTGAATGTATTGGTGTTGTGGTGAGGAGGGGTAGATTGCGATGGTTTGGGCATGTTGAGAGGATGGAGGACGACAGTTGGGTGCGTAAGGTGAAAGGTGTAAATGTCAAGAGTAGGGTCATGAGAGGCAGACTGAAAAGACCTGGGACAAGATCATACAGTGACCTTAGGGATAAGGGATTTAATAGGTAGGTTGCCAGAGATTGAGCAGCTTGGAGAGTTGCCTTTAGGTGATTGAGGCTTATGCATGCAAGCATGTTGGAGTCATTATAAATGAAACAAACCATCATGTATGAGGTCTGTTCAAAAAAACAAACTTTTTAAGCAGCTCACCAACTAATCGACATAGCATGATCATGATGAGAATGCTGTGTAGCAGTGAGTTTGAACTTCAGTCTAACACTAACCCCTTTTATTACTAGTGGAAAATGGACTGTTGATTTTGCTGTAGGGTAGATCATACAGATTCTGTAATGGAAAGATTTGTGAAAAGTAGAATATAGAAGAGTGTGCCTGAATGTGGTGTTGCATCACTGAAAGGATAAAGATTAATACATTGAGAGGTATATTTAAAGAGTGGTCATTGATAGGATACCAAAGATAGTCTAACTGAGATTTTGGGTATCCTTTGTAGAAGACCAGTGTCTAGTATGGAAGGAGAGAGTGGAACAATGCATTAGTGACTGAGAAGGAAGAGGACAAGGAGTGAGTGATAGAGTGTAAAAAGTATGAAAGGAAAATAAGATACGAGGCAGTTCTGTTGCCAGTCACTGTTGAAGAGTTCCTTTGAGGAAGCACAGTGTTGGAAGGTAATGATGATAAAAAGGTACTAGAAGTAGTAATACCTTCATCCTGAGAATATTTATTTTATTTCATTCTGACTACAATAATACCAGATGATTTAATGTAGCTGAGAAAAGATATCAGCTTGTGAGAGATGGCCCTGGTAGAATAAGTTATGATAGGTTTAATCCCCTTTGGAACAGTGGAAATGAAAGTGTTGAGAAATGTGTTTGGAGTGCATATAGAGGGTTCGATAAAAAACTTAGTGATGTGCAAAAGTTGTGGAGTAAGGAAATCTGTTGATGATATGGTAGAAGAATGTATACTTAGGTGGTGCCTGTATAATCATTTGGAGAGATGGGATGTACATGGGTGATGAAGCAGGTACTGAATACAGTATGTGGGCGAGTATGAAGATGGGAAATGTAAACCAAGAAGAAGGTGGATGATTATGGTTGTTTTTGTTATCGTTGTTGATGGTGTGCTACAGCAGTCTGTCTAATTGAGCAGACCCATCATCTGCAGGCAGGCAACTGCTCCTGCAGAGCCATCCCATGCAGTAAGGTAAATGGATATGTGAGAAAGCAAGGTACAGAAGTTGATGGGCCAAAAACTTATTGGGGATAGAGTTGCTTAGATGTAATATGTACAGAGAAACACCTGGCAAGGGTATACAACCCCCCCACTTTTTTTTTTTTTTTTTTTTTTTTTTTTTTTTTTTATAGACTTGTCTTTGCATTTATAAAGAAAATTGTAAAATGAGTAAATGGTTGTGCATGTAATATGGAGTCAGGAGTTAGAGAAATAGCAGAGGACTTAATTGGAGAAGAACAGAGAGGTTTTAGGAAGGGGAGAGGTTGTTTAGATCACATATTCATCCTTAGGTCCTTAATGGAAAAGTTTCTAGAGAAGGGAAAAAAGTTGTATGTGGCCTTCATGGATTTGGAGAAAGCATATGACAGAGTGGATAGACAAGGAATGTGGAAATTATTAAGAATATATGGAGTGAATGGAAAGTTGTTGAATGCCATTCGGAGTATGTATGAGGGTGCTAAGGCTGCAGTGTGTGAATAAATTTTTCTGTCTGAATGTTGCATTGCGACAGGGATGTGTCATGTCTCCATGCTTGTTCAATCTGTATATGGATGGGGTTATAAAAAGGATACAAGATAGGGCAGTGGATGCTGGAGCAGCCCTAATGAGAAAGGGCAGCATTTGGAAACTTCTTGTAATGTTGTTGGCATATGATACTGTATTGGTAAGTGAAGATGTAGGAAAACTGCAAAGCTTAGTGAATGAGGTTGGGAGAGTGTAAGAAACAAATCTAAAGGTGAATGTAGGGAAGAATAAAGCTATGGTCTTCGAGAGAAATGATGTCAATGAATGTACAGCGAGGTTGGATAATGAGGAAATGGAAAATGTGAGTGCATTTAAGTACATGGGTAGTGTGATGAGTAAGGATGGAAGTTTGGAGAATAAAGTGCTTGAAAGGGTGCAACAAGGAAGAAAAGTTGCTGGTTCTTTGAAAGCAGTGATAAGAAACAGGAAAGTGAGCATGGAAGTAAAAAAGTCACTGCATGATACTATTGTGATATCAACTCTAATGTATGAGAGTGAAGCTTGGACCTTGTTGGAAGGACACAAGAGTGAGAACAATGGAAATAAGTTGTTTGAGGGAGCATGTGGAGTTACATGGAAAGACAGACTGACGAATGAGGAAGTGAAGGAGCGATGTGGTGTTGATGTGGATGTGGATGTGACGGAAAGCGTTAAAAGAAATACACTGAGGAGGTTTAGCCACGTGAAGAGGATGGAAACTGAACGACTAATGACGAGAGTGTGAGTGCGGTGGAGGGGTGGAGAGGGCGGGGGAGCCGAGGATGAGATGGAGGGATGGAGTGGAGAGGTATATGAGAGAGGGGGATGTGAGCTGGGGGGAGGGCTGTGAAATGGCAGGGACACGGCTACATGGAGGTGATTTTGTGGCCACCCCGTACGAGATTGAGGCATCTGACAACACTTAGATAGTTGTGCAAATTATTGTATAGTCCATTTCCCTTGTCATTATGTTGCTAGTTCCATTATTTCCTATTCTCTCATTTGGTTTCTGGGTCTGCCTCACACAGTTTATAGCTGGGAAAAAGGGTCAGAAAGGGTGAAGGTGTTAATGATTCCTCACTCGAAAATAATATTGATTTAGCCAGACAACAGTTTTGGTAATTGATCTTAGAACTCAAAGAAGCAAACAATATAATTGAAGATATAAGTACAGTATCTCCAGCTTAACTTATACTGACATCTCTTGGCCCTCCATTGTATGTCTTCAAATTGTATTACTCCAATAATTTCATATTTAAGTCAAAATCTTCCTAGATATGGCACAGTCTCAAGCCCAGTAATTTTATGTTAAGTACTCTGCTGTATTACATTAGGTGAGAGTATGTTCATTGTTGGCATTACTTACTAATCAGTTTTCATTTTGATGAATGCAGGTCTTACATGTGCTGAGGTTTGTGCAAACTTTTATTGATGAGAACCCTCTCTGCTGTTGCTCAGAAGAAATATCCAACATCAAGAAAAAGCTAATTGTAGGGTCAGATGAACTGAAACTACGGCAAAAGTCATCATCAGTAGTGCTGACGGTGCAGGATGGACGTTATTGCCTACGTTACAACATCGTTGTGCCGCAAAACTACCCAGACACATGTGTTGGGTAAGCTTGAATCACTGTTCATTGTCTCTATCTTTTCTAAGCTGAAGTACTACTCATATAAACTTTTGATATATGGTAGTGTATTCTATGTTTACATTATGCATGCATCCATCCCAACTGTATTTTGTGATATGCTGGTTCTACTTCCATTTCCCATTATGTTGTTACTGTCTTGTTACATCTGTAACTGTTGCAGCTAACACCCTTGCATGACACACACACACACACACACACACACACACACACACACACACACACACACACACACACACACACACACACACACACACACACACACACACACACTAGACGCGAAAGTGAGAAGACGTGCCTGCGCATCGCTCTGCACGGGGCCAATCTCAGCCCTCAAATGGCTATACCTAAAAAGTATCTTTATATAAGTCAGGCTCTATACTAGGTCCAACTAAATAGTGTTCTAATATAAAAGAGGAAGTTTAAGGAAAAGTGTTGTTCCAATAACACAATACAACAAAGTAGGCAGAAGTGCCGAACAAGCAAATCAGCTGTTTCAGTGTTGACTTTCGTCTGCGACGGAGAGGAATGCAAAATTGTAAGTAGAAGCTTTCTGTTAGTACCGGAAGATGACCACCAACTTTAACAAATCAACTTTGGAAGGAGTTAAGAAAAGGGACAAAGGTAGAAAGCAGGATGATTTCTGCCAGGAACTGGTGGAAATGGAGATAATAAGCTGGTAGAACGAGTGTGCAGATTAGAGAAGGCATTTCAGACTGAAATAGATGAAATTAAGAAGCACTTGCACGTGCAGAAGGAAGAAAATGAAAATTTAGTAAAGGAGATCAATAAGAAAGACACAACAATAAATGAATTATCAGTTGAGGTGGGTACACTTAGAAGGAAGATTAGTGAAATGGCAAGCACAGTTGTCAACCTTGAGAGTATTATGGAAGAGTTCAGAAATGATAGAGACAATAAGGCAGCAAAGCACTCTGATAAATCACAGCAGTGATATTTTGGAGAAGATCTCCCAGGTGATTGAAGCGATGCAAAGCTACAAAACTGATGTGGAAACCACGTATGCTGAAATGGTGAAAGTGAAGAAAGATTTAGAAACGAGTTGAAGAAAAGAGCATTGAAAAGGAAGTGAAGAAAGTAATCCAAAATTGGTCAGAGATTCAGCAGACATCAACAAATGTATAGTAATCATTGGTATAGAGGAGGAAGAAATAAAAAACAAGATTTTGAGAGAAAAAGGAGATGGCAAATGTAATGAACATATTGAAGGAAGTGTCAGATGTAATCTGTAGTAAAGACACAGGAACACAAAAGGCTAGGGAAATATGAGAGATATAAATCAAGGCCCCTGAAAGTAACCTTCCAGAGTGTAAAAGTTGTGGAGGAAATACTGAAAAATGCAAACAAACTTATGAAAAAAGAGGACTTCAAAAATGTATGGATAAAAAGATGCCTAACTCAAGAGGAACTTGGATTACTAAAAGAGAAGAGGGAGTAGGCAAGAACAAAAAATGAGGGAAGATCAGAGGAAGAGAAAACCACATATTTTTACAAAGCAATTGGATTGTAGGTTCAAAAGTGGTACATAAACGGGAAAGAAGGAGAAAGATAGTAGACCCAAGTCATGACAAGTATGTAAATAAAATGATTAGGTTAATGTACTCTAATGTAGATGGAATGGTATCTAAATTACTAGAGATGAATTATTATATCAAAGAAAAGGAATCACATATTGTTTGCCTAACTTAAACAAAATTAACACCAAGGATATCAAACGATACACTAAACCTAGAGGAATGCAATATATGGAGAAGAGATAGGAGCTTAAAAAAAGGAGGAGGAATTATAATATTAACAAAGAAAAATCTGCAAGTCAAAGAAATAGAGCTAGATGTACCCTCACAGATAGAACTGATCGCAATAGAGATTAGTACGTCTGAAGGGAAAGTATTTGTGGCAAATTTATACATGCCACCCAGATCAAACATTTGGGAAAAAGGCGAATATGAAGACCTGGCAGAGAAAGCAATTCATAGTTTAAGAACACAACTACATAGAATGGAGGAGAAATCTGAAAGAATTATACTAACTGGAGATTTCAATTCAAATATAATTTGGAATACTCTAGATATAAAAAGCCAGAAAAGCTGTTGGGACCAAAAGCTCCTGGATCTTGTGCAGGATTTTTTTTTAACACAGCATGTAAAAGAAAGCTGCAGAAAAAGGGGAATTGACATAACATCAGTTCTAGATCTTATATTTACTAGGCATGAAAATGATATTGACAATATAATGTATCACTCTTCATTTGGCAAAAGTTAACATGCAGTATTAAATTACAACTTCAGGATTGCATATGACATAGTTAATAGTAATGAAAGTTACAAAAAGAGCCTTAACTACAAAAAGGGCAATTATCATGACCTAAATAAATACTTCTTAGAAATAGATTGGGAAAAAGAGCTTAGAGGACAAGATTTAAATGTTATATATAGAAAATTCTGAGAACTTTATGAAATAGGAGTCCAGAAGTACATCCCACAGCACAAAGAAGCAGAAAAGAAAATAAAGAAATGGTTTAATACAGAATGTAAAAAAAGAAAAAGAGATTTGTTGTAGAATAGATACAGAAGACACAATAGTGAAAGGACATATAACAACTATAAACAGGCAAGAAACGATTATACAACAATAAGGAGGGAAGCCCAAAAACAGATTGAGGAGGACATCATAAATAAAAGTAGTTTTCAACCGAAGCTATTTTACAGCTACATCCGAAGCAAAACCAAAGTACAAGATAAAATACAATCCATTACAGATGAGGAGATCACCTATACTCAAGAGAAGGATATTTGTGAAGCACTAAATAAGAATTTCCAATCAGTTTTTACAGAAGAAAATAATTTTGAGAGGCATGATATGGAACATGCATACCTACACATACTGCCAGATATACAAATATCAGAAAAAGAAATACAGGAGGAGTTAAGTAAATTAGACAAAGGAAAAGCGAATGGTCCTGATGAAATTTCATGTTGGGTGCTACATGGATGTGCAGAGGAGTTAAGTAAACCATTATCTTTAATTTTCAAGGAATCCTTGGGACAAGGTAAACTACGTGATATTTGGAAGAAAGCAAACATTGTTCCCTTATTGAAGAAAGGGAATAGACAAAATCCACTCAACTACCGACCAGTATCATTAACCAGTTTTGTAAGCAAGGTATTAGAAAAGCTGGTAAGAAAAGTTTGGGTAAATCATCTAGAAGAACACAATATGGTAACAGAAAGACAGTTTGGTTTCAGAAAGAGAAAATCTTGTGTTACTAATTTGTTGAGCTACTATGTTTGAGTAACAGAAACATTACAGAAAAGAGAAGGATGGGTGGACAGTATCTATTTAGATTTCAAGAAAGCATTTGACAGAGTACCACACCAAAGACTTTCATGGAAACTATACCATCAAGGAGGAATCCGAGGCAAACTGTATTGTTGGATGCAAGATTTTCTCAAAAAAAGAGAAATAAGAACAGTACTAAGGGGAAATTATTCATCATGGAGGGACGTGACTAGTGGAGTTCCAGAGGGCTCAGTGCTGGCACCAATTATGTTTTTAGTGTATATAAATGATATAGACAGTAACACTGGAAATGAAAGCTATCTACATCTGTTTGCTGATGATGCAAAAATACAAAGGAGAATTACTAACACAGACTCTTGTAAAGAGCTACAAGAAGAATTAAATAAACTTTATGAATGGAGCAATACATGGCAAATGAAATTCAGTGTGGACAAGTGTCATGTAATCAAGTTTGGTAAAAGTGGAGAAAGACCTGATTAGAATTATAAGTTAGGAAGTAAAACCCTACACACATCAGAAAGAGAGAAGGATCTTGGTGTGATTATCAGTACCAGTCCATCTCTGGCTGACCACATCAGTGAGAAGGTACGGAACATGTATACACTCTTGCAAATATGAGAATAGCATTCACATGCATAAATGAAGACATGCTAAGAAAGATAATAATAATAATATGGCTTTTTGTTTCTTAAAAGCACCAGTTCTTCCTTTGGGAATTCACTAACGCTCGACACCCATTTTTTTTTTTTACAAATACAAGAATTGTGACAATTCTTATATATAGTACAAGCTACATCATATATACATGAAAGTGGCAATAATTAAGCCCTATAATCATCCGTCATAGTACCTCTCTCCAGCATTTTGAAAACAGAAAGGCTTTTAGCAGTCTCTTAAAGGATTCAACAGTAGAGAGTTGTCTTATGGACAATGGCAATGTTATATAATCTAGGGGCTCTGTACGCAAAAGAACGATCAGAGAAAGATGACTGGTGAATGACTCCTGGCTCATCAAGACGCAAGGAATCATCTTCACTGCGTAACATCACACCTGGGCGTGCCGATGGGAGTTTTAACAATTCAGCAAGATACTTCAGTTCACCAAACTTAAGAACCTTGAATGTAATAAGACACAGTTTAAATTCAGTTCTAGCCTTTACTGGTAACCAATGCAACTCAATCAGAAACGGGGTAGTTGAGGTTCTCGGTGGGAGACCAAGGACAAGCCGTGCTGCCCTGTTCAACACAGACTGAAATTTTGTTTGTATATTATTTGGAAGGCCAATCCACAGAGAATTACAATAAAAAACACAAGACAAGACCACTGCATGGGCCCATGTTAGGAGGCACCGTCTATTCAGGAATTTTCTTACAGAGTACAGATTTCTGATATGCAAGTTACACCCTCTTACAACCTGATTAATATGTTCTTTGTAATTTAACGTAGAATTAAAATAAACACCCAGATTTCGAACGGAACTGACTGGATGAAGCTGTGACACACCAGTGTTCAAAGCCAGGGCGTTGTCAGTGTCATCACCCCTTCTGTTTCCTCTGATGATGATTATCTCAGTTTTACCATCATTCAGCTTTTAAGTTTCCTCTAGCCATCCAAATCTTAATATCAGACATTAGAGATTCAGACTTTGTCTTAGTATCGTTGACATTTGACATCTTAACATAGAGCTGGGTGTCATCAGCATAAAAATGATAGGACACATCATGAGCTTCAAGTAGAGACGATAAACTACTTGTGTAGATAGTAAATAGAATTGGACCCAAAACTGATCCTTGAGGGACTCCAAATAGAAGGGGAGCAGAATCAGAGCTAGCATAACCAACAACCACCCTATGAGATCTGTCCAACAGATACGACTTAAGGAGCAAAAGGGCACTATCACGAACGCCATAAAAATACAGGTCGTCCAACAATAGTTTATGATCTACTGTATCAAAAGCTGCAGACAGATCCAACAGAACTAGGAGAGAGGATATCCCATTACAAGTGTTTGCCACCAAGTCACTCTGAATCCTTGTTAGTGCATTTTCAGTTGAATGGTATTTTCTGTATGCTGATTGAACAACAGGAACAACTCTGTTGTGTTCCAGTAGTGGTACGAGTTGATCGAGTATGGCCCGCTCAATAATCTTGGATAAAAAAGACAGGTTAGAGACAGGATGATAATTTGTCATGCTCTCGACATCAAGGCCAGGTTTCTTAATTAGGGGCCTAAGCAAAGCACGTTTCTCAGAGTGCACAAAACTACTTTTTAACCCTTTAACCGCGGGTGTCATTCCAGAATGACGTTGCAAAAACTGGACCAAACCGCGGGTGTCATTCTCGAATGTTTGTGAATATTTTGAATACCCCGCGTTTTTTCCGTGCGCCAATTGTTTCAAGGGAGAGTAGCTATTAAGTTCTTTCACTCCAGCCGACCCCCACCTCCCTCTTCCCCCCCCTGAGGCCCCACCTCCCACCCCCTGGGCCCCCACCCCACCCCCACCCCTGACCAAGCACGCGTCAGTATCTGTCCAGCTGTGTGAGTGACAACACATGCTGATGTGGCAGTGAAGTGCAGGCAATTACAGTGCCTTTTACCTGTCTCAGTGAACACAGAGTGGGTGTTTAGCGTATGTGCAGTGTTCATATATGTTTACAGTATTATTATCAGAATGTGATTGGCATTTGGTAATGGTGTGTGAGCGAAAAATAGTGATTACAACACCGCTGATGTGGCAGTGAAGTGCAGGCAATTACAGTGCCTTTTACCTGCCTCAGTGAACACAGAGTGGGTGTTTATCGTATGTGCAGTGTTCATATATGTTTATAGTATTATTATCAGAATGAGGTTGGCATTTGGTAATGGTGTGTGAGCGAAAAATAGTGATTACAACACCGCTGATGTGGCAGTGAAGTGTGGGTAATTACAGTGCCTTTTACCTGCCTCAGTGAACACAGAGTGGGTGTTTATCGTATGTGCAGTGTTCATATATGTTTATAGTATTATTATCAGAATGAGGTTGGCATTTGGTAATGGTGTATGAGCGAAGGTAATGGTGTGTGAGCGAAAAAGTGATTTTACACCCCTCAATTCTAACGGCACTGCCCGTCCTGTGAAAGTCAACAAAGTCATGAAACATACATCAATGGAAAGCTGAAGGTTAGTACTTTCTAATGGTACCTTATTTTTTTCTCTAGCTTTATTCTGTGCAGAGTTATTAAGGTTTAAAGGTTTGTTTACATTTGGCTGAAACCCCCGCGGGAGAGGACAGTCAGACCAAAACAATACCCGCGGTTAAAGGGTTAAGAAGCATCTATTTATTATGTTGCAGATAAAGTCTGCAGCGTGTTCATACACATCAGGTAATTGTGACATGTTTCATGGATCGAGTGAGCAAAATGTTTTATTAAGTTTTCTGATATAACATTTGACTTTGTTTACATCCAGCGGATGAAATGTTGAAAGTAAGTGATCCCCGGTGCACCGTGGCTGGAAGTCAACTGAGTACACTTCACTAGGAGAACTGCTGTCTAAATCACTTCTTATGCGAGATATCTTACTTGTAAAAAATGAAGCAAAATCAGAAGCCAATTGGGTATCAGATACAGAAGTTGGTTTAACAATTACATTCCTCCGACCAACCAAATTGTTCACAACTGCAGACAGTGTTTTTTTTATCACCATCACATGAATCAACTTTATTTTGATAATATCTAGCCTTTTGGGCTTTTACAGTGTGAACAACTGCTTTTCTCGCAAAAACATAATGCAAACGAGTTACTTTGGTCCGCTGCAAGCACCACTCACGTTCTGCCCTTCTATGTTGTCTACGCAAAGAATTAATGGATGGACCATACCACGGAGAATCATCACGTACAGTGTTTGTTATTACTACCTCAGGACAATATGGTCAAATATTGACCTAAGCTCGTTGTTGTAAATATCAACCAATTCATCAGAAGAAAGACTGGAAGAATCAGTGGAGTTTAAACGTTGATCAGTTTCAAGACACATCATCTGGCGGTCAACATTCCTGTAATTTCTGAACCTGATGACCTTTATATATGAAGGGGATTTTGGGACATCAAAACTAAGAGTGATCAGAGCATGATCAGAGGTGAGGGGGTCAAATGAGTCAACCTCCACATCTGATATGCGTCTGCAACCAACAGGGGACAAGATCAAGTCAAGGACATGTCCTGAGATGTGAGTTGGATTACTCACATGATTGAAAAAATTGTTATGGGTGATCAACTCGAGGAATTCTGAAGAAAATGGTTTTGACTCTGGACTGTCGACCCAATACTTGAAATCACCACAAACAAGAAGTCCTCCAGGATTAAGAGAAAATCCTTCAAGAAACTGCCCAAACTCCTCCATAAAACCTCGATCTGTGCCCGGATGACCTGGTCGATGGACAGTTGCAATTCTAATGGTATTCTGATGGAAATTTATTAATACAGTAATCCCTGTACTATGCGGACTCTCACTTACCGGACATAATCGTCCTGGGATCCAATATTCCCAAAATGGTCCGAAAACCACAAAAAATTCGAAAAAAATCCAACTTTTTCCCGCCCGTAATTTGAACTTGGCACGCGCGGCGCAGGACAGCTTTGTTTTGGTGCGTCATTCCTCCGAAGTCCGCTAGAGCTCCCCTGCATCCTCCCCACTTTCCGCCCGTCTCTTGTCGTGAGTGAATGCTCGTCATTATGGCTGCCCACGTGCTCGCTTTTGTGGTGGTGCCTTACCTGCTGCAGGCACTCCTGCTGCTCTCATGCCTTTCCTTCGTGTGTGTGATGATGGCCCTGCCGCCTGAGAAGAGGAAGAGTGTGGTTTTGACTCTGGAGAAGAAGAGGGAGATATTGGAGAAAGTAGATGCGGGATAGTCTTCGTCACGCATCCTTCGTGAGTTCAACCTGACCCTATCTGCTTTGTTTGTTATTCAACCTGGCCCGATCTGCTTTGTTTGAGATCCCGAGACAAACTCATGCAGTACACGGCTGACTTCTCGTTGAAAAGCAAATGCAACGTGGAGAGGAAGATGATGTTTACTCCCAAGTTTGCTGAAGTCGACTGCTCCACATTGATTTGGTATCGACAGCAACGTGCTGCTGGTTTGATGGTACGTGGTACGGAGCTGAAGGCTGCTGCTGAGAAGTTCGCAAGGCTTCACGATGCCCTAGACTTCAAGGCATCCGAGGGTTGGCTCTTCGCGTTCAAGTTACGACATGGCCTTACCAACCGTAAGTCTCATGGCGAAGCTTTGGACGCTAACGAGGATGGAGTAGAGAAGTTTTGGCACGAGATGAAGGGTTTGATCAACAGGGAGGGCCTCGCTCTCGGTCAAGTCTACAACGCTGACGAAACTGGTTTATTCTATCACTCTTTGCCTACGAACACTCTAGCCGAGGAGACGGAGAAGCGTGTACCTGGCCACAAGCTCTCCAAGCAACAGCTATCTGCTTTGTGTTGTGCTAATTCTAAGGGCATGGACCGGCTTAAGCCCGTTATTGTTGGCCGTGCAAAGCATCCTCGGTGTCTTCGTGGGGTGATGGATGTCCTTCCTGTCGTCTGGTACCATTCCTTGAAGGCATGGTTCACAGCCTACATCTTCAAAGACTGGTTCCACTGCCATTTCATCAAGGAGGTCATACATTACCAGACGGAGAAACTGGGAATCCCACGCCACCAGGTAAAGGCCCTCCTTCTCCCCGACAATGCACCTGCCCACCCGTGCGACAAGGACTTGGTAGCTGAGAATGGCCGCATTAGGTGCATGTTTCTGCCACCTAATACTACTGCTCTCATCCAACCAATGGACCAAGGAGTGATCGTAGCAATGAAGCGCCTATACTGACGGAAGTTCCTGAACGAGGTGATGGTTGTTCTCGAGGACGAGGACGAGCGCAGGGAGGGACGGGACACGCGAGGCCAGCGGACTCTGGAAAACCTCGCCGCTACAACATCAAGTCTGCCATTTACAACTGGGCCAGTGCATGGAAGGAAATCCCTGTCAAGACTCTAGAAAATGGTTGGTCTCGTCTGCTTCTCGGAACGGATGTGGAGCACAATTTCCTAGGTTTTGACGTGGATGACATCCATGCACGTCTACGTGTGCATGGGGACGATGTTGATGTGGACGAAGTGCTTGAGTGGTTGGATGACGACGAGGGCGATCCTGGGTATCAGACCCTGTCTGATATCGAGATTGCATCTTCAGTTGCAGGTGTCGGTACCCAGCTTGAAGATTCCGATGAGGATGGCGATGATGATGCGGACTCCTCTCAGCATGACACTACACCAGCCATCCCCAAGCTGAGCGCACTCCGGGAACACCTAGAGTTCGTTTTGGACTGCCTGGAACACCCTGACTGTGACAGGGAGATGGAGCCCTTGGGACTTGTGGAAGAAGTGAGTGCTTTCAGGCAGCGCATCATTAATTGTCAGAATCGTCATTCCTTGCGTTAATCAATGATTGACAGCTATTTCAGGCCCGTGACCCCCGCTGTGCCCAGCCCTGGCTCCACTCCGTTGCCTCCCCAAGACAGGCCCTCATGCTCCGAGCCACAGCCCAGCACATCAGCCATGGTGGAGTCACCGCTCGACGTGAGTTTGCGTCTATCTTCTGAATTGTCTGCAGTGGGTACGCCATCACCATGACCCTGCGACGCACCCCTAGGTCACCTCCCAGTGACCTCAGACTCTGACAGTGATTAAATGGCAAGAACTTCTCCACTAGACCACACGGGAATTTAGTGTTGTGCAGTGTAAGAAAAACAGTGCATATAGTATTGTTAAGAAATTAGAAATTTGAGTGAAAAGACAAACAATTTTTGGACTGTAAATTTAATGTAAAATAACTTGAGTGTGTTTTGTTTAGAAAATGGTTTTATGAGTGGAAAGACTTAAAGTGCAGAGTGCAACACTTATTAAGTTACAATGGAACATAAGTAAGACAAGAGTGTGCAGTGTGAAGAGAATGGACTTCTGAGTGCGAATGACTAAGTTAAGTGCAAGACTTCATGAACAGTGTACTGCAAGTGCTTCAGGAAATCCTTCGTACTATCAGAGTCTGAGAGGAGGCGGTTATTCATCAAAATGGCCATGGACTCGCTGCAAGTACGCAGAATGTAGTAGTAGTAGTAGTAGTAGTTGTTCCCTAGGCAGTCTGGCCGAACAGCCCCGAGTCCTTTAGGAAGGCCATGGCCGAGACCGGGCTTTCCCACAGAGCTCTCAAAGAGTGTATGTTGTGTTGTTGGTGTAGGTGAGTGTGTGCAATGCAGTCTTCCATAATGTGCTTAATAGTATGGGGTGCTGTGTTGCATCCTGGACAGGCATCAGCGACGGAGTCATCCAGCCTCTTCTGGTAGCTTAAGAGGGCTGGATGGTGCCCACATCTCAGCCTGACCAGGTGGACTCTGTCCTTACGAGGAAGATAGGGTTCAGAAGGGTGGATGTCAGGAGGCCGTGCATGCAGCTGTGTGTTGTCTTTAAGTGACTGAATGGAGCGGCGAGTGATCTGAGTGTGGATATGCTTCTGGAAGCTGGTCTGAGGTGGGCAAGGGGGGAGGGATGACAGTATTTGTGTATGGTATCATGTGCAGGGTGTTGTTTTGATGTTCCTTGGTGTGGGTGGATGTGCTGCCATGTACTGTAGTGGATGTTGTGGGTTTGTGGAGGCTGCAACAAGAAACTGGGTGCCTCTCATGTCTAGGTGATCCTTGACTTTGAGGACTTTGGTTTCTTGAGGTAGGTGATCTGTGGGTGTAGTAGCTGTGCAGCCTGTGATTATTTTTAGGGCCTTGTTCTGTATGGTCTGTAGAGTGTTGTATTGTGTTTTGGTGAGGTTAGAAGCCCAGGCAGGGCTTGCATAATTCATTGCTGAACGTATGTATTGTTTGTATACTGTGGTGGTGGTTTCTTTGTTGTGTCCAAATGTTGTATGGGCAAGTGACCTTAAGGCATTGAGTCTTGGTGTTATTTTATTTTTAATGTTTGTGATGTGTTGTGTAAATGACATTGATGTATTGTGTGTTACACCAAGGATTTTGGGTGTGTGTGTGTGTGTGTGGTAGGGGAGTGTTGTTTATGGTGAGGTGTGGGATGTGACTGTGTTCTGCTGTCTAGTTTGTGAGAAGAGTCACTGTAGATTTGGCTGGGGCTATTTTGAGTCTGTTTGTGGTGAACTATTCTTGTGTGTTGAGGTAAGGTTGAATGATGTGTGCAGCTGTGTTTGCATTTTGGTGCATACATGTAAGTGTTATATCATCTGCATAGGAAGCTATGTGTATCTGTGGTGTGTGGGATGTGGGTACGTCGTGCATGTATATATAGGTTAAAGAGTGTAGGGGATAAAACAGATCCTTGGGGGACGCTGTTTGTGAAGTTTCTGATGTTAGAAGACTGACTGGCAAATGTTACGTGTGCACATCTGCCTGCTAAGTAGTTTGCCAGCCATCTTTTTGTGTTATTGTGCATGTTTGTGTTGAGTATTTTGTTTGTGAGGTTGTGGCGGGGGATGGCATCAAAAGCTTTGCTAATGTCTAGTGTGATTAGGAGTGTTCTGTGTGGTGGCCTAGCTGAATTCATGCCATCGAAAACTCTGTGTAAGGTCTGTAAGAAGGGTGTTTGTGGAGTGTAGTGGCCTAAAGCCATGTTGTGATTGGGCTAGGGGAATGTGAGGTGTGACTAGTTGTAGTACCAGTCGTTCAGTGACTTTAGAGGGGGTGCAGAGGAGTGTGATGGGGCGATGTGAGGAGGGTAACGAGGGGTCTTTGTTGGGTTTAGGGATAGTGATGATATTGCTATGCTTCCAGATGTTGGGTATTATGTTGTGTGAGTAGCTGTAGTTTGATATGTTGGTGAGTGCTTGTATGCCTTGTGGTCGTAGGTGTTTAAGGTGAATGTTGCTTATGTTGTCTGGTCCACAGGCAGATGAGTGCTTGAGGTTGTTAATGATGTGCTTCATCTGGTTGTAAGTAAAAGGTGCGTAGTCTGGGTCTGTGGGGAACTGTCTCTTACGTCGGATGATATGTCGGTCTTCGGGATGGGAGTTTAGATGGCTGACGTGTGAAAAGTGATTGATGAGAGTGTTTGCTTGTTGTTTGTTTGAGGGTATGGTGTCTGTTGTTGTGATGGCAGCGTGTGATTGTGTGGTGTTGCTGTTGGAAAGTGTGATGCTGTTTAGTGTTTTGTAGAGTTTGCTGATGTTTGTTTTGTGATAAAGTGTTTGGGGGTAATTTTTCCAGTTTAGTGTTTGCTGATCTGATATTTTATTATTTATTTGAGTGTTGAGTTCTTGTATTTGTTGTACGGTGTCTTGTGTATGGGGTGTTGGGGAGTGTCGCAGTGTGTCCCGTTGTCTGATGAGGCCTTGAATTTCTGGTGTGAAGTTGGGGTTGTGTCTCTTCCTGTTGCCTCTAGGGATGTGTCTTTTATCTGCATTTTTTATAATTGTATTGAAAGTGTGGACAGCGATGTTGATGTTTGTGATGGGTGTACTGTTTAGTGTTTCGAGAAGTTGTCCTGTTTCAGTTACAAAGGCCTCCCAGTTGGCTTTCTTATAATTAGTGTATGTGTGTTTGTGGCCAGCTGGGGTGATTCTGGTTTTGGTAGTGATGATGATTGGGAGGTGATCAGAACCTAGGGTTTTGACCACTCTCCATGATGTAGTGGGGGCGAGGTTTGGGGAGCAGAAGGTGATGTCTGGAGATGATGGGAGGAAGAAGGCTTGGTGTGGGATCTGGGTATGTTGGTCTAGATTGTTTAGTATGAAAAGGTGGTCTGTCTGGGATTGTAGCACCAGCCCTCTGTCTGTGTCAGGGTTGTTGACATGCCAGGCCTACGACCTGGCGTTGAAATCACCACCCAGGATGATGTTGGGTATGTTAGTGATGTGGTGTATCTGTGGAGAGTAATTGTGTGGTACCGTGGGGGACGATTGGGGGGGAATGTATGTGTTAGCGATTGTTATGTGTGATTTGTTGCCAGTGCATATTTTAATTGATTGTATTTCTGTTGTGGTGTCACATGGGGGGAGAAGTGACTTTGCGTGTGCATTGGTATCTGCAAAGTTGATGGATTTGTGTACCAGGGTGATGAGGCCACCGCCACCGCCGTCGGCCCGGTCTAGTCGAATGATGGTGAAGTTATGAAATGTCGGCGTTTTCTGTGCTCTGTGTGGTTTTGTTTCTTGTAAGATGGCAATGTGTATGTACTGTTGTTTGATGAATTGTGTGAGTTCATGTATTTTGGTGTTTATGTCATCTATGTTTAACTGAAGGATGTTTATGTTGTGTGTGTGGTGTGTGTTGGGTGTTGCAGCTCGGGGGGGGAAGGTGGTGTGGGTGGAGGGAAAGGGGTAGGAGGAGGTTGTGATGGAGGTAAGGGTTGAAGTGGATTAGGATGGGTTGGAATGGGAGGAGTTGGGGTACTGGATGGTGTGGTAAGGGTCGGTGGGTTTGGCTGTGGAGGTGTGAAGGAAGTAGGAGTAGGATTGGAAGGGGGGTTGATGGGTGGGGGGAAGGAGCATAAGCAGGTCCAGGTGTTTGTGTAATGTTTTCTGGATGCAAGTGTTGTGCAGGTGTAATGGGTCCAGTTCTTGCATGAGTTGCACTGAACTGAACCCTTTGTCTGTCGGCTCGACGTGATAAGTTTTGAACATGTTGGACATACGTATTTGTTGGTGGGTCCTGGATTGCTCTCAATGTCCCCGGCTAGAAGAAGTCGTCGAGAAAAAACAGTGTTGTTGTGTTGGGAGATGTGGTACTTGCCCGGGCGACCGAAGCCACTCCCAGGTACTCGAGCCCCATGGGGGGCCGGATGAGTTTGCGGTGGTTTGGCCCCCATGCTGTCCTTCTCTTCTCTTCGACAGCCTCTGGGGGGTAGATCCACGACGAAGACGCCACCGCTTCAGATCCACGCAGAATGTTTCATACTGTACTGTACTGCATTTTCCATGCTGTACTTACCTCAAACACCTCATTTCACTCTTTTATGTCTCTTATTGGTGTGAATATGTAGTGTCTTAGGTGCTATGCATTTGCAGTAGTAGGGAGGTGTTTTTCTGAGTTAGGCTAGGTTAGGGTCCATAACTACCAGTCCAGGAGCCAGGGACTTGTAAATACCCAGAATGTTTAATATTGTATAAACCTACCTCAAAAACATCATTTTATGGTTCTTTTGCATTTATTTCAGTCTTTTATGTCCCTTATTGGTGTGATTTGGGTCTTAAATAGGTGCTATGCATGTCCAGAGGGAGTTGTATAGGTGTTTTTCTGAGTTAGAGTCCATAAGTACAAGTCCAGGAGGCTGGTGCCCACTATCCGGACAGGACCACTTTCCGGACATGCCTTTGGCTCTATTACGTTGGATAGTGAAGGTATTACTGTACTTCCATAAATTCAAATGAAGATGGGGTCAGGTCTGAGTCAATAAGAGAAACGTTTGCAAGTGCTGCCGAGTAGATGAGTTCTACGCCTCCTCCCGGATAGTCAGCAGCAGGCCTGGGAATACTAATAATAGAATGTGTCTTAGGCAAAGCATTAGGAATGATATCGATATCAGACTCATACAACCAGGTTTCAGTCAAGGACAAAATATCAAGCTCGTGCTGATTTAGTTTCATTAATACAGTATAGTCTATCTTATTACGGATAGAATGAATATTTAAAAGACCCATCCTTAACTGGTTCAAGAGGGACGTAGTCAGTTTTTTGAATGGTCAAAATTGGTGTTTTCAATCGATCTATTCCTATGAGAAACCATAATTGGACAGTCTACTTGATGCAAAATGGGCAGCGGACTGTGAATTTGAATTAGCATCTTGATGTCTTAAAGAAGAGCAGTTGATACATTTGGGAGAATTTCTGTTACTACAATCCTCAGATTTATGAGTTCCAGCACAAAAGACGCATTTAGGTTCGTCATTTTTTCTAGAACATCTCTCAAATGTATGACCAAAGCCTTGACAGTGATGACACTGTGTAACCCAGAATCTATCAAAAGCACGACATCTTGTAAGATCCACATAGATGTACTTGCCCTGTTCTACAATGGAGGATCTCACCTCTGGCGACATCTTCAAGACAGCAGTTTTGGTGTCATTCCTTGTTCTTGTGAAGAGAAAGTTGAGGGTACAACCTCGATCAACGAGCATCTTAATTTTATTGTTTATTCTCAGAATGTTTGGGATGATGTCAGAGTCACCCAAGGAAGAGGAGAGGCCTGTCACGGTCATTTTAGGCAACATTTTCTTTGGCTGTGATATGCAAAAAGTGCCCTCAGAGCCAAAATGATCACTCAGCACCCCAGTTACCTCACCTTTGGCCTCAGCTGATGGAAACTCCATTACCAACCCACCAGCCTTGGTCTTAAGGCAGCTATCAACCGGTATCGAGTTAAGTACACCTCTGATGTCTTCTGGTCCCATCTGATTTGTCAGGGCATCAGCACCACTCTTTGGTTTCACAATCAGTACATACTGACTATGAATGGCTTTTTTCTGGCCATGAGCACTGATTTCAATCACGCCCCCAGGCAGATCCTTCCCCTCCCCCACAAGAGACCTGCGAACAGCATCTGCAAATGACTCGGCCTGATCTTGCGTGACTGCCATGTGTGATGAGACCTTGGTGTCTAGTGCCTCCAGTCTATTTGAAACGTCTCTAATTGCCTGAAAGATTGGCCCAATAACTTTATCTTCAAACTCCTTCTTGGTACTACTTCCTCCACCAGCCAAGACCTCATGTGCTGGTGCAATACATTGTCTACACAGCCAGCGAAAGCCCAGCTGGTGGCTCTTCTTCATAAATGGATAGTTGCCTGCGTCCAAATTTTCACAAGCTATATGAACCCACTCACTGCAGTACGCACACTTCAGTGCTTGTGCACTTTTTGCTACAGACCTACTGCAGCGATGGCACTGGTGTTGTTTGCTCATGGTAGAGGAGAACAAAAAATAAAACAAAATGACAAGAACAACAGCAAAAAGTATATACAATACTACCCGGGATAAACCCGGGTAGCACCGCCCCCGTTTGTGTCACCCTGATTTAGGAGAAAAAAAGAAAACTGAAAAAAACACAAAGAACAGAATTAGAAAAAAAAAAACAGGGTGTCTGTGAGGTCACCACGAGCAGGTGGGGTACGACTTGACTACCCTTCTAGGAAAGGTAACCCAAACCGAGGTGCCGCAAAAGTGCTGAGATGGTATTGACAACGTTTCCCAATTCGAGCTTTATAGCAGCAGCAAATACGTCACTTAGGCAAGACCTCATTGGTTACGATACTGCCACTCCGCAAAGCAGCAGACCAACCCTGGAGTATGCATCAGTAGTCTGGAGTCCTCATCTCAAGAAACACATAGATAAGATTGAAAAAGCTCGGAGGGTCACTGCAAGATGGGTACCAAGCTTAAGGGATCTAAGCCATGAAGAAAGACTAGAAAAACTGAATCTACCTACACTACAGGAGAGAAGGAAAAGAGTAGACATGATTATGCTATATAAATGCATATCAGGGAAGGAGAAAATAGACATAAATGATTACATAACCTGTGGGGAAGCATCAGCAAGAGGATACTGCAATAAACTGGATAAAAAGAGAGGCAATAAAGACATAAGGAAATTTAGTTCCCCAAATAGGGCAGTTGATCAGTGGAATGCACTACCGAATGAAATAGTGTGTGCCAAAACAGTTCATAAATTTAAGTATATGTACGATAAAAATGGTTTAAGACATGGGACAGTACGAGCTTGACTCATTCCTGTAAAGATACAATTAGGTAAGGTAAGTACAGACACACACACACACACACACACACACACACACACACACACACACACACACACACACACACACACACACACACACACACACACACACCGCTCGCTGGTGCAGTGGTAACGTTCCCGCCTGCCAACTGGTGGACGGGAGCTCGCGCCTCGCTCAGGTTGCGAAAAGTTTCACTGACGAAGTGGGTGGTTACTGTCC
This sequence comes from Coenobita brevimanus, assembly GCF_032717465.1. NCBI lineage: Eukaryota > Metazoa > Arthropoda > Malacostraca > Decapoda > Coenobitidae > Coenobita > Coenobita brevimanus. The sequence continues at coordinate 29,919,174 of NC_137054.1, read as the reverse complement.
CCCTTGAGCAAGGAGATGCGTGTGTGCATGTGTGAAGGTCACAGCCTTGCCCTTAGATCGGACTATATGAGCTCTCAGCTCCCTTCTGGGAGGGTAAAAGCTGACGATCACGACCATCAAGTGATCCTGACCGACCCGGTGAATTACACACACACACACACACACACACACACACACACACACACACACACACCTTCATGTTTCTGAGCTCAGATACACTTGACATGCACTCCACAATTTTGCAATTCCCATTACCAGTTCTTTAACTACACTGACCCCAATTTCTCTTCTGTTCTGTGACATACATGGTCAGGACTGTCATTATCATCATTAATAGTAGTAGTAGTATTCTCTCTCTCTCTCTCTCTCTCTCTCTCTCTCTCTCTCTCTCTCTCTCTCTCTCTCTCATTTTTATACTATTTTCTGTATATTATATGTAAGTACATTAATCCTTGTCCTATTACTGGTGTGACTACTATTTGTAGGTTAAAGAAGTCTCCATTTATGTAGTTCTTCTCTGAAAGCTTAACCTCTTATTATCTGTTTGTAGAATTTCTGTTCTTCAGCCACCTTTTAACATTACACTTGCTCTTTTGTACTATATACTGTACATTGTGATGTTACACTTTTGCAAGTATTCCACAATTTACAATATTTAGGTAAAAATTATCTCTGATGGCGTGAGGTGTGACACCATGGCTCCTCCAGAGCTGCTGGGGCTTGCTCCACACTTCTCGCGGAGAATGCCCTTTGTCCCTGTGGTAGTCTCAGAGACTGCGAGTGAGGGAAATGAAGCTGGTGGGTCTTGAAGAAGGTGGTCATTCCCACCACATCCCTATGGTATTTTAGGTTTTGCAGATGTGGACTCACAGCACCGTCTTCAGTAATCCATTTTGCCTGTGCCTCAGCTTTATCAAGGAGACTGAGGTGCTTGTTGGTTGTACCAGCCCAGGCCAAATGGGAGTACTCCATGCCTGACCTGATGTGGGTCTTGTGGAGCACCTCCTGTCCATTACTTTCCAGCAGCCTTGATATCCTCCTCAAAGCTTTTAACTTAGAAGCATATCTTGTAATGTTTTCTATATGGGGTTTGAATGTTAATTATTTGTCATAGGTGACCTCTAAAATGTCCATCTCATCTTGTGATGTTGTTACTGGAGCTCCAGAGTTCACCTGCATTTTGTATTCAGATCTTGCGATAGCATGAATTGTGTTTTGTGAGGAGCAAACTTGACCTTCCACCTTTCCCCCCAGGCAGTTATGCCCATCAGCCTCTCATTCACCTGTATCCTAGCAGTGCCTTCATGAGCTGGATCGTAGTTCACTGTCAGCATCCCATCATCAGCAAAGGCTTGAGCCTCAGGGATGAGATAGAGCAGGTCATTCATATAGACATTTCGCATCAGAGGTCCTGAGACATTTACTTGTGGAACTCCTGCCCATATGCTGTAGGGAGCAGACTTACAACAATTCAACACATTAAGGTGCCTGTTGTTTAAATAATTGATGAGCAAATCTTGCAAGTCCCATCCATTTCAGCTGCTTGGAGCTTCACCAACAGACTTTCATGCTACACTCCATCAAAAGCACCCTTGATGTCAGGAGCCAGCACACAGGTTCGCTGGCCCCTGTCAAGTGCATCAGTCCACTCAGAGGTCAGCTACAAATGAAGGTCAGCAGCATAGTGATTCTTGTGGAAACTGTATTGACTTGTGCACAATAGATGGTTCTTTGTCAGGTGTTCCGTTATTCTTCATGCTGTTATCCTTTCTAGGATATTACTTTACTGATGACCAAGAGCAATGATGCTGGATGATAATTCTTGACCTCTCTCCGACCCCTTTTCTTACAAATAGGTATAACATTGCTAGTTTTCCAGACCCTTGGCCATGTGTTTGAATGCAGAATGCTATTAAACATGGTGGTGAGGGGTGGGGTTAGTTCTTGGGCACAACAATGAAGCAAGCATGAACTCAAACAGTCATATCCCTCCCCCTTCTTCTCATCTAAACCCTGTAACCAGATGTAGACTTTAGACTGTGATGTTATTTGTCTTAGATTATCATGTGGTAGCACCAGTATCTGGGATGGGTGATGATCTAGCTATTGATTTATTCATTTTGTTAGCAAACTGCTGAGCAAGAACAGTCACTTCATGGGCCATATTGAGAGCCACTTCTCTGGTTTGGGATGACAGAGATGGAATTACTGTGTCACTTGTGTGTCCCTTGTATTGTCAATAAAGGCTCCAACATGCTTGCTTGCATGGGCCTTGGTCACCTAATGGCAGCTCTCCACGCTGCTGTTTTGTCTCTGGCAGCCTCCCAATATAGTCCCTTATCCCTGGGGTCACACTCTGTATTCTCATCACAGGTCTTTTTTGGCCCTTCTCTCGCATCCGTACCCCTGATGTTCACATTTCTCACTTTCTGCACTCAATTGTCCTCCTATCCTCTCCACATGTCCAAACCATCTCAGTCTACTTCTCCTCATCACAGCATCAATACACTGCAGTTGCATCTTTCCTCTCAACTCTTTATTCATAATCCTAGCCTCCCCTCTCCCCCCAGAAATTGAATGATGCACTACACATCCATCTATATTCATTAATGTTTCTGGACAGTTGAGCCTACAAATATCCTTTTCGTTTACTGCCCAGATCTCACTACCATACAGCATTGCACTCCTAACACTTGCCACATACGAAGATCTCTTGGCATGGAGGGAGAGTAGTGTCAGTGTCAGGCGTGGCAAAAACACCCTGAACTTCTTCCAATCACTCCCTGCCCTAGCTGTGTCCAGCAGTAACAGAACTCTTCCACACATTCAAGAGACTCACCAACAAGCTAAATCTGTTTTATGCCTGAAAATCTCTACATGCTCTCCCCAACACACTGCAAACATGAAATCAGCATTATCGTGCACTGTACCTCTGATACTACTACATCTCTCATTCACCCACTTATCACAAATAATGCGCAAGAGGGGGTTACTTCCCACACCCATGTGGCAAACTGCACATGGCCACTCTGCCTGTGCTTTGATAGTACTGCCACCAGCCATAAATTATATTCCCCTACATTTTGCTTTCAGTATTTGCATCTCTTACCTAACGTCTTGTGCTCATCTCCCACTGGCAAATTGTCCACTGCTGGACTTGTTCCATTTGTTTAGTAGCTTGCTTGTGGAGAAATTTATTCTGTATTGTATGATGGTGTTTGTACCAGACACACAAACGGTATTTCTTGTCTAAGGCTACCTTACATCAAGAACCAAACCAAGGCTGATCTGTTGTTCTTGATAACACCAACATGTGTGGTACAAAGTGGTGTTGGATATCCTGTAGTGATGAAGTAAGGGTGTCAACTTGACCATTACTGGTAGCCAGTATTACACGTTTCCAGTCCAGCTGTAACAAGGTGTGTCCAAGACCTTCCCGGTTCACTGCTTCCCACTTCCACGATATGCATTTGATGGCTTCTTTCCCCGGCAGGATGAGCCTGATTCTGGTCAGCACTGCTTCATGATCAGATGTGCCAACAATCCCAAACGTTGAACAGTGTATCAGATGGTCAGAAATATCCAATACAACCAGATCTAGAGATGAGCCCAAGCTATGTGCAGGAAAGTCGACATAGTTAAAGAGAGCATACAAGGCCAAAGATTAATCAGATTTATCCTGAACTCCATGCTGGTTGAGGTCCCTGAACACAAGTACTTGATGACAGTGGTTGTCATTTATCAGTTGGTCCAAATTGTCGTCAAGGAAGTATAGCAGCTCTGTTCCCTGCGATGGAGGATGGTAGCGGCCACAGCAAAAAGATCCTTGTCCCCCAGCATCAAGTATCTTGAACAAGAGTAGTTCCAGTCTGGTAGGGACTGGGAACTAATGATCTGCACTTGTAGCCCTTCTTTTTGGCAAAGTGCAGTTCCTCCACCTTGTCAGTTTGTGTCCTTCCTAATCCACTGCATATAACCAGGAATTCTTGCATAGTTATTAGAAACTGTATTGTTTAGGAATCTTTCTTCAAAGAAAATGGCATCCGTCAAGTTTCTGTTGACAGGCCGATGCGTTAGCTCTCCCACATTGATATGGAAGCCTCGAACATTGATGGAAAAAATTTTGATCTTGGTTCTGCATGTGGCCTGCAATGTGTCCTGCCTGTTGCCTGGTATTGTGATGTTGGAGGAACTGGTATGGACTTGCTTTGCCAAATGATGGGTTCACAAGATAACTCAGTTGAATTTGTGGGCCTTGCAGCTGCCAGAGTTTCTAGTGTACTTTGTCTGAAGCCATGAGCAGGTCTTCCTGCCGCTGTTCAACGATCCTATCGCAACGGTTCTGAGTGAAACGGTACCGTCGGTTGCAGAACTGCTGTCTTGGACACTAATCCTGTGTCTGATCCACTTGGCAACACAGGTTGCACCTCTCAGATACTGGATAATCCTGGTTTCTGGTTCTGCCTCTTTGTTCAGCATAAGTACAGGCAAATCCTGATTTATGATACCCATAGATGCAATACCTCGGAATAGTGATGGGGTAGAAATACCACCCTACCCCACCTATCGTAAGCCTACCCCCAGTTTTGCAATGGGTTTTGATTTTTCTTTACTGATTTTGAAGATATGTTAGACTTAAATTTTATGTTTAGATTGATTTATAAATTGCTTTTAGACTTAGATTAATGTGTTTTAGTCATAGATGGAATGAACATTGTCATTTGAGATACAGATTCTCACCCATCAGACGAGGTACAAAACAGTGTGGACAGCTAGGCGACCCAACAAAGAATACAGTATTCCCTCCAAGATCCGATGTAATATAGCCAAAGGCATGTCCGGGTCTTGGGTTTGTCCAGGACATGGGAAAATGCCCCCTAGACAGGTGCTTATGGACCCTGACCCAACCTAACTTAGAAAACCACCTAAATAACTCCCTACCGGACCTGCACAGCACCTATTTAAGACCCTGTTCACACAAATAAGGGACAGAAACCATGAAATAAATGAATAGGAACCAGAGAATGAGGAATTAGAAGTCTATCTATCTATTGCCAGACGCCATAATCCCGTAAGGGGTGGCACTTGACTTTGAGTTACCTGTTTTACGGGGAGGGGCACTAACCCTCCACCAACCCACTTGTTGACACGTAGGGAGCACTTATGGGTTGGTTATATGGTAACCACCCAGCGTTGTAAATGGTTTCTTGGCTTACAGGAAACCATTTGGCTTGTCACTCAATGTAAAGCCACCTGTGAAGGAAGGAAAAGCAATAAGAAGTGACAGGAAAGATGGGAGAAATAGGAAGAGAGGAGGACAGACACAGAAAAAGAATGATAAAGGCTAAGGAAGAGTTAGGTAGCACTACATCAAGTGAGTGGTGAGTATGGAAAATATTTAGCAGCATACAGGGTACTTACAATATGTCCGTGGCCATCGCAAAGATTAACCCCCCTCCTGTCAGACTCGGACAGTATGAAGGTGCACTTGAAGCACGTACAGTAATACAGTGTTGTGCTGCACTTAATCCTTTGCACTCTGAATTCTAATTTCTTAACACTGCACATTCTGTTCTTAACACTGCAAGACACTGTAAATTCCCATGTGGTCTAATGGCGAGTTTTTGCCGTTTATTCACTATCAGAGTCAGAGAGTAGGTGTTGCAGGTAGCCAAGGGGCGCATTGCTGGGACATGGTGACGGGCTGCCCACTGCAGACGACTCTGAAGATAGCCGCAAACTCACATTCTATGGAGACTCCACCATGGCCGATGTGCTGGGCTGTGTCTCGGTGGTGGAAGGCATGTCTTGGTGAGGCATTGGTGTGGAGCCAGGGCTGGGCACAACGGGGGTCACGGGCCTGAAGATGATGTCAGTGGTTGCTTGACGTAAGGAACGGCGATTCGGGTGAGTGATGACGCACTCCCTAATAGCGTGCATGTCTTTCAGAAGTCCCAGGGGCCCCATCTCTCTGTTGCAGTACGAGTCTTCAAAGTAATCAAGAATGAGCTCAACATGCTTCCAGAGTGCGCTTAGCTTGGGGATGGCTAGAGTAGTGGCGCGCTGAGAGGAGTCCGCATCATCCTCGCTGTCCTCATTGGAATCTTCCTGCTTGATATTTGTACCTGCAATTGAAGATGCGATCTCGATATCAGACATGATCTGATACCCAGGATCGCCCTCGTCATCATCCAACCACTCAGGCACTTTGTCCACATCCACCTCATTGCCAGCCACATGAAGACGCGCATGGAAGTCATCCACGTCAAACCCTAGAGTGTCGTGTACCACATCGGCTTCAAAAAGCAGATGAGACCAACCACTTTCCAGAGTCTTGACAGAGACTTCTCTCCATGCACTGGCCCAGTTGTAGATGGCTGCCTCGAAGTTGTAGTGGCGAAGGTTTTCCATTGTCCGCTGGCCTCACGTGTCCTGTCCCTCCCTGCGCTCGTCCTCGTCCTCAAGAACAGCCATCACCTCATCCAGGAACTTCCAATGGTACAGCCTCTTTGTTGCCACAGTCACTCCTTGGTCCATTGGTTGAATGAGAGCAGTAGTATTAGGTGGCAAAAACAAGCACCTAATGCGCCCATTCTCAGTCACTAACTCCATGTCCGACGGATGCACAAGTGCATTGTCCAGAAGAAGGAGAACCATTACCTGGTTGCGTGGGATTCCCAGTTTCTACGTCTGATAATGGATGACCTCCTTGATGAAGTGCTGGTGAAACCAGTCTTTGAAGATCTTGGCTGTGAACCAAGCCTTCAGAGACTGGTATTAAACGACAAGAAGGACATCCATCGCCCCACGAAGGCACTGAGGCTGCTTTGCATGGCCAACAATAACGGGCTTGAGCCAGTGCATGCTGTTAGCATTGTCACAACACAAAGCTGAAATCCGCTGCTTGGAGAGCTTACATCCAGGTACACGCTTCTCCGTCTCCTCTGCTTGGGTGATCATGGGCAGCGAGCAATAGAAAAGACCAGTTTCATCAGCGTTGTAGACTTGACCGAGAATGAGGCCCTCCCTGTCAGTCAAGCCCTTCACCTTCTGCTGAAACTTTTTTAGTCCATCCTCGTTGGCGTCCAAAGCTTTGCTATGGGCCTTACAGTTGGTAAGTCCATGTTGTAATTTGAAAGCAAAGAGCCACCCTTCAGATGCCTTGAAGCCTGAGGTGTCGTGTAGCCTTGCAAACTTCTCAGTAGCAGCCTTCAGCTCTGTACCACACACCAGCACATCAGTAGCACGTTGTTGACGATACCAAATCAGCATAGATCAGTCAATTTCTGCAAACCTAGGACAGTACATAATCTTCCTCTGCACGTTGCATTTGGTTTTCAATGCGAAGTCAGCCGTGTACTGGGTGAGTTTGTCCTGGGATTTCTTGATATTGAACAAGCGGGCCAGGTTGAATTCTTGAAGGATGCGGAAAGTCGACCATCCTGCATCCACCTTCACTATCTCCCTTTTCTTCAGAGTCGGAACCACTCGTTTCCTCTTCACAGGTGGCAGTGCCATCATCACACACACAAGTAAGGGGCAGCAGAGGAACGGCAGGGCCTCCAGCAGGTAGGGCATCACCACAAAAGCGAGCACATGGGCGGCCATGATGACGAGCGTGCAGTCACGATGGTAGGTAGGTGGGAAATGGGGAGGAGGCATGTGCCCTCTGCCAGACTTCAGAGGAACTACGCGCCAAAACACAGCTGTTCGTCAACACGCAGCAAGTTCAAAGTAGGGTTGAAAACGTGTTCCTCCCCCCCCCCCCCCCAAAGACCCGATCCCAAAATGTTTGGGACTTGGTCGTCCGGGTTGAACATCTAACCTATCATGGAATACTTAATAATAATTTTAAATAAATACTAATAATTATGGAAGCTTTGAAAAGTAAATATTTCATTCATTGATGAAAGCTGACATCAGTAAAACATGTGTTTACATTCAGGCTGGTCACACTGAGGTGGTTTGGCCATGTGGAGAGGATGGAGCGTGAAAGACTGACGAAGAGAGTGTATGTGAGTGAGGTGGAGGGGGAAAGAGGGAGGGGGAGGCCAAGGATGAGATGGAGGGATGGGGTGGAGAGGTATATGAGAGAGGGGGGTGTGAGCTGGGAGCAGGGGAGTGAAATGGCGGGGGACAGGGCGACTTGGAGGCGATTTGTTTGTGGCCACCCCAAACGGGATTGAGGCGTCTGGCAATAGATAGATAGATAGATGGTCAAGGAAAAACGCTTTGAAAATTCAAAGGAATTTATGAATAAATATTGGAAAATAAGAGAGAAAAAAATAAAGGAGCACAGCAGCCGGAACAGGAACTAAAACAACATAAAGAGGGGCCATTGAAAAGGCTATCCCAGTCGCATCAATCAGTAAATCATGTGTTAACATTTGGGCTGTTAAGGGGAATATGCTTTGAAGATACAGTGGAGTTTCTAAATAAATGTTGGAAAATAAGAGAGAAAAAAAATAAAGGGGCTCAGCAACCAGAATAGTAACTAAAGCGACATAAAGAGGGGCCCTTGAAAAGGCTGTCATGATTGCATTATCGATCAATAAATCATGTGTTTACGTTTGGGCTGTTCAAGGGAAAACGCTTTGAAAATACAAAGGAATTTCTAAGTAAATGTTGGAAAATAAGAGAGAAAAAAAATAAAGGAGCTCAGCAACCAGAACAGTAACTAAAACTACATAAAGAGGGACCGTTGAAAAGGCTATCCCAATCACATCAGCGATCCCATTCCCCGTCAGGAGAGTTCCCCATCAAGATATCAACGATTCTCTGTCACAACAGTTCGCACCTTGGACAATTCTGCATCATTCATACGTTATTATTATGCATAACAGATATTTGTTTAATTGTGCCGGGACCCTCTGATGGTCGGATTGTACTATATACAGTGCTGCTGCTGCTTTACTGAATTTGAATACGAGTTGGAGATACGTTCTCCAGTGACCTTGACTAGGTACAAGCGAGATGAGCTCTGGTTTTAGGCTTAGGTTAGCTTCTTTTACAGCTGTTAAGCCATCTAGATTGGCTTTAAACTTTTTTCTGGACTCATGTGGGTGGATTTAGGACTTGGTTTGGGGGGAAACCCAATGCTCAAAAGTGCATCCCAATACTTTACGTGTTAAATCTACCCCAAGGTAGAATACCCCGCCTAGCGATGGGTTTTTACTTAACCATTTGCATCGTCAAACTGGGGTTTGCCAGTATGTGCACCATGGTCACACATCAGCTCAAGAAGACAATGCCCTTCCTCTTCGCTGTATTGCTGCTGATGTACGTATTGTCTTCTGTGCCTCTGCGGTTGTCACAGCTGCCAACAGGAGCTGTGTTGTGTGAAATATTCTGATTATGAGCTGCCTGCTGTCAATGTGACGGCTGCAGATTTGTTGTTTGCTGACATGGTTTCAACACACACACGCACACCACACACACACACACACACACACACACACACACACACACACACACACACACACACACACACACACACTCTCTCTCTCTCTCTCTCTCTCTCTCTCTCTGAGTGACTCTACAGTGAGGGACAAGCCAAGTGCCGCCTTAGAGTCTCTCAATGATTCCAGGAGAACTGGAGACTGCGTGGGGAATCTGAAGGGCCCAGGTCATGTGTCCTGGCATGGGCCATTGCTGATAGAAAAAAAAAAATCAAATCCTTTACACAAAGGGGCATGTCAGTTAGAGTCATATCAATATTATGTTGTGAACAAGATAAACTGGTCATATCTACTGGAGATTTCAATAAGACCTGCACAAGGAATCTGAATATCCCAGGTTATGTGTCGTGGTATGGGCCATTGCTGATAGAAGAAAATCTAAATCTTCCTAATGGGGTCAAGTTCATTGTAAGAAACAGTCAGTGGAGACTAGTGTCTGTTCACAGAAGTGTTTTTTTTTTTTTTTTTTTTTTTTTTTTAATGCGAGGAAGAAGGAACCAAAGGCCATGAGCCCGCAGTAACAGTTCCCTCCAAGAGAAAAACAAAATACAATATAGAGCCAAATTCAAGATCCAATCATTTTGAGATGCCTGGACACACTGCGTTTGAAAGACTGGAGATCATAGGCAGCAGGAAATACAGACAGAGGGAGACAGTTCCAGAGCTGACCTGTTGCATAAATGAAAGACTGGGAGTAACAGTTAACTCTTGCATTAGAGAGTTGGACAGAAAAAGGATGAGAGTTTGCTGCCAGACGGGTGCTACGCGCCCGTCGTAGAGGTGGAGGAATGCAAGCAGACAGTTCAGAGGAGCAGTGACCATTAAAGTAGCGATAGAAAAGAGATAAAGATGCAACAGTGCGGCGAAGAGACAGAGGTTGAAGGGAGTCAGTAAGAGGAGGAGAGTTAATGAGACGAAAAGCCTTTGACTCCACCCTATTGAGAAGAGCTGTATGTGGGGAGCCACCCCACACATGAGAGTTGTACTCCACACAGGGGCGGATAAAACCCCTGTATAGAGTCAACAATTGCGCAGGGGTAAAGAAAGAGCGGAGTCGGCTTAGCACACCCAATCTCTTGGAAGCAGATTTTACAAGAGATGTAATATGATCTTTCCAAGATAAGTCCCGAGTAAATGAAACCCCAAGCATGTTCAAGGATGATGCAGGATTAAGCTGAATATTATTAAACATTAGTGGGTATACCTGTGGAAGATTTTGTCGGGTTGATAGGTGTAAGAACTGAGTCTTAGATGCATTAAAAACAACCATATTATTTTTACCCCAGTCAGAGATACGAGCCAAGTCAGACATTAGGTGTGCCATAGCCTCATCCCTTGTTTGTTGAAGTAACTGTTGAGATGGGCGTTGCGGGAACCGAATGGAAAGGTGAAGGGTGGAGTCATCAGCGTATGAGTGGATATGGTTAGATGTACAGCTTAGAAGATCATTGATGAATAAAAGGAAGAGAGTTGGTGATAGGACAGAGCCCTGAGGAACACCACTGTTGATAGATCTAGGAGAAGAACGATGGCCATCTACAACAGCGGCTATAGAACGACCAGAAAGGAAGCTAGCGATGAAGGCACAGATAGAAGGATAGAAACCGTAGGAGGGCAGTTTGGAAATTAAAGATTTATGCCAGACTCAATCGAAAGCCTTTGAGATGTCAAGTGCAATGGCAAAGCTTTCGCCGAAGTCCCAAAAGGAGGATGACCAGGAGTCTGAAAGGTAGGTGAGAAGATCGCCAGTGGAGCGTCCCTGACGGAACCCATACTGACGATCGGAAAGAAGGTTGTGATAGGAAAGATGCCTTAAAATTTTTCTATTAAGAATTGACTCGAAAACTTTTGAAATACAGGACGTTAAAGCAATTGGACGATAGTTGGAGGGTTGGGAGTGGTCACCCTTCTTTGGGACTGGCTGAATGAGAGCAAACTTCCAGCAAGAAGGAAAGGTACAAGTTGACAGACAAAGACGAAAGAGTTTGCCTAGGCAGGGTGTAAGCACAGAAGCACAGTTCTTGAGAACAACAGGAGGGACCCCATCAGGCCCATATGCCTTGTTAGTACTGAGGCCAGTGATGGCAGAAAATACATCAACTGAAGAAATTTTAATGTCAGCCATGAGGAAGTCAGAGGCGGGAAGTGATGGAGGAACAGCACCGGAATCGTCTAAGGTAGAATTGGAGGAGAAAGTCTGTGCGAAGAGATCTGCTTTATCAGTAGAAGAAATAGCTACAGAACCATCAGAGTAGAAAAGAGGAGGGAAGGATGATGAGGTAAAGTTGTTAGAAAGATTTTTGGCAAGATGCCAGAAGGAGCGGGAAGAATTCGAGTTGGAGAGTTGAGAGCATTTAGTATGGATGAAATTATTTTTAGTAGAGCGAAGAACAGACTTAGCACGATTCCGGGCAGAAACGTAAAGATGATGTGATTCAGGGGTGGGTTGGCTCCGGTACCTTTTGTAGGCCCTCTCCTTGTTGCGGACAGCATTAGAACAAGCGTGATTAAACAAAGGCTTTCTTGCGTTAGTCAAAGGATATGAGAAAGGAATGTATGCTTCCATGCCCGAGAGAATAACCTCCGTAATACGCAAGGCACACTCAGATGGCTCACGGCCATGGAAGCAATAATCATTCCAGGGAAAATCAAAGAAGTACTGCCTGAGGGCCTCCCAGTCTGCGGCTCCAAAATGCCACAGACGACGTTTCCCTGGAGGGTCCACAGGCCGTACCGGAGTGATAAGACAGGTTAAGGTAATAAGGTTGTGATCGGAGGAGCCCAACGGAGAGAAAAGATCAACAGAGTAAGCAGAAGGATTAGTTGTGAGGAAGAGGTCAAGTATGTTGGAGCTCTCTCCAAGGCGGTCAGGGATACGGGTAGGGTGCTGTACAAGCTGCTCTAGGTCATTAAGGATAGAAAAGATGTAGGCTTGTTCACCAGGTGGATCCGTGAAAGGAGAGGAGAGCCAAAGGTGGTGGTGAACATTGAAATCTCCAAGAATGGAGATTTCAGAGAAAGGAGAAATGGATAGAATGTGTTCCATCGTAGAAGTAAGATAGTCGAAGAATTTTTGATAGTTAGTAGAATTAGGGGATAAGTAAACAGCACAGATATATTTAGTCAGAGAATGACAGGAAAGCCGAAGCCAGAGTGTGGAGAATTCAGAAGAATCAAGTTCAGGAACACGAGAGCAAGATAAGTCATTGCGTATATATACACAACAGCCACCTTTGGCTTTGAAATGAGTATAGAGAAAGTAGGAGGATACAGAAAAGGGTTTGCTGTCAGTTGCCTCAGACAGCTGAGTCTCCGTTAGAAAAAGAAGGTGAGGTTTAGAGGAGGAGAGGTGGTGCTCAACAGAGCGAAAGTTAGAGGAAAGGCCGCGAATGTTGCAGAAATGAAGAAGAAGAGAGTCAGACAGTGGTTCCAGGCACCTTGAGTCGTCATCGGGAGAGGGGCAGATGGTGTGGGCATTTATGGTTCCCCCCCCCTGGGGACTCCGAGGCTTGATATAACGACGCCATTTTAGGTAAATTTTGAATAGGAAGTGTAGTGTGTACTGTGAATGTAGTTTGGTGAAGATAGTTAGAGAAATTTGTACTGGAGAGCATGCTGGCCTACTCTCTGTGTAACTGAGACACTGAAAAAGTTCAGGAAAGGGGGATGGTCAGGAACTAGTCCTGAGGGCTGATGAAACGGGAGCTCCAGCACTCCCTGTCATCAGCTTTCCATCCACCTCGGGAGTACTGCCCTGCTCGACTGGTGCTACAGTCTACTCCACAGATGAGTGCGTGAGAAAGTTACGGAGTTCTAGTTACTCATCATAATCATTCAGACCTCCTCTCCCACCCTAGGACAGGGTGAGGAGTAGCAATGTCTAGACAGCCCAAATTTGCCCTGTCCAATGGGCCACGCTTCCATTCACTTATCATTCAAGCCCCCGGAATCCTGGCTTTATCGGATACGCCAAAAACATTCACTACATTCTGTAGCTTTACAAAAACGTATCCGATAAAGTCAGTCCAGTTGCTGCCACATTGAAAATGGGTGCCAAATCCCTGATCACACACTTCTTCTCACAACATTCATCCAGCCAGCTCAATCTGTTGTCAGTTCTCTAGCCTCACAGACTTCCAAACTTCTCTTTCTCACACACTCATCCACCACATCTGTCCACCTTCTTCTTGGCCTACCTTGCCTCCTCCCTTCTTCAGATTCGCTCAGATATACCTTTTTCACCATTCTGTTTTGTATCCATTCTTTCCACATGACCATACCATCTCAATACACTCTCTTCGATTCAGGTGTCCACCGACTTCCTCACTCTACATTTTTCACGAACCACATTATTTCGTATCCTGTTCACCCTTTGTACTCCACGTACATTCCTCAGCAGTCACATCTCCACTGCTCTTATTCTTGACTTTTCATTTTCATGCCACACCATAATCTCACATCCATAAAGTTGGCACTAACACTTCTTCATGTAAGTTTTGTGCAACTGTAACACTCAAGCTTCTGTTTCTTTTCAAGGCCTTCTTTCTACCAGCTACATTTCTTCCCTGTTTCATTCTACTTTGCATGTTCTTTGCACATTTTCCTCTCTTTTCTATCACTGTACCCAGGTATTTGAACTCTCTCACCAGTTCCGGTCTCCCACCATTCATTCTAACATCGCACAGGGAGTCACGTTCTCTCTCAATAACCATCACTTTACTCATTTCTACATTTACTCTCAAGGCACGACACTCACAGACATCGGCAAAACTCTGTCCTAGTCTACCAAGTTCTTGTCCGATATTTGCAAGCAGTAATGCATCATCAGCATACAACAAATTTGAGATATTCCATTCATCACCATTCAGTACCAATGCCATCCCCCTCTCCATTACTCGTGTTTTTGCTTCTCTCATCATCCCATCCATATATATATACAGTATATTGAACAAGCACGGGGACGTCACACAACCTTGTCGCATGCCCACACCAATCGTGAACCCGTTCACTTAGATGCCCATTAACCCTTACACATACTTCGCTACCATCATAAAAACTCATGATGGCACGTAGCATCTTACCATCTACACCGTACATGTGCTAAACTTTCACGGTCCTTCTGTCCACTTTGTCATATGATTTTTCCAGATCCATGAATGCCTTAAACACCTTATGATCCATCTCACAAGCTTTCTTTGCTATCTGTCTCACCTCAAATATTTGATCCACACATCCTAAAGCCACCCTGTTCATCACTTACAAACACTTCTGATATCTCTCTTACTTTCTCTATAATAATTCTTCCACATACCTTCCTAACCACACTCAATGAACTTAGGCCACAATAATTCATGCACTTACCTCGCTCACCTTTATTTTTGTACAGGGGTACAATCACAACCATTTTCCACTCTGCTGGCATAGTTTCACTCATCCATGCCTTCTTACATATCTCCAACAAGCACTTCATTCTACTCTCTCCACAACACTTAATCATTTTTGCATACACCTCATCAACCTCAGCTGCTTTGCCTTTTTTCAGCTACTTCACAGCACTCTTCATTATTATTATTATTATTATTACTTATTATTATTATTATTATAATTATTAGCAGCTGCAGCAAGATCTTCATTATTATTATTATTATTATTATTATTATTATTATTATTATTATTGCTATTATTATTATTATCACTATTATAATTATTATTATTAGATATAGTGCTGCCTACTTCTTCCTTCACCTTTATCATTATTTTTCTATGCCTGCCCTCCTCTCTCCCTATTTCTCCCATCTTTCTTGTCACTTCTTATTGCTTTTCTTTCCTTTACAGGTGGCTTTACATTGAGTGACAAGCCAAATGGTTTCCTGTAAGTCAGGAAACCATTTACAACGCTGGGTGGTAACCATATAACCAAACCATACATGCTTCCTACGTGTCAACAAGTGGGTTGGTGGGGGGTTAGTGCCCCTCCCCGTAATACAGATAACTCAAAGTCAAATGGCCACCCCTTACAGGATTATGGCATCTGGCAATAGATAGATAGATAGACTATTATTATTATCATCATCATTAGTAGTAGTAGTATCATCATTATTATTACTGTATTATTATTATTATTATTATTATTATCATTATTATTTTTATTATTATTATTTGCAGCAGCTGCCCTTGGGTCGGAGAGGAGGTCCGAATTTTGATGATGATGATGATGATGATCATTATTATTATTATTATTATTATCAGTAGTAGTAGTGGTTCTAGTATCATTATTATTATTATTTTTATTATTATTACTGTTATTATTATATTTCTTATTTATGTTGTCATTATTATTGCAGACATCCATATTAATAGTTACTATTACTTTTTTAGTGTCACAGCATTTAAACCCACATTCACAACAGTAAGAGCAAGATCAATCTATCTCCATCTATTGCCAGACGCCTTAATCCCGTTTGGGGTGGCCACAAACAAATCGCCTCCAAGTCGCCCTGTCTCCCTCCATTTCACTGTCCTGCTCCCAACTCACACCTCCCTCTCTCATATACCTATCCACCCCATCCCTCCATCTCATCCTCGGCCTCCCCCTCCCTCTTCCCCCTCCCTCTTCCCCCCTCCACCTCACTCACATACACTCTCTTCGTCAGTCTTTCACCCTCCATCCTCTCCACATGGCCAAACCACCTCAGTGTGTTCCTCATAACGCTTCCTATCACATCCACATCCACACCACAACGCTCCTTTATATCCTCATTCGTCAGCCTGTCTCTCCATGTGACTCCACAGGCTCCTCTTAAATAACTCATTTCCACTGCTATCACTCTTGACTTGTGCCCTTCCAACAACGTCCAAGTTTCACTTCCATACGCTAGAGTTGGTATCACAATACTGTCATGTAGTAACTTTTTCACTTCCATGCTCACTTCCCTGTTTCTTATCACTGCTTTCAAAGAACCAGCAACCTTTCTTCCCTGCTGTACCCTTTCAAGCACTTCACCCTCCAAACCTCCATCCTTACTCATCACACAACCCAAGTGCTTAAACGTACTCACATTTTCCAATTCCTCACCATCCAACCTCGCTGTACATTCACTGACATCACCTCTCTCAAAGGCCATCACTTTACTCTTCCCTACATTCACCTTTAGATTCCGTTTCTTACACACACTTCCAAACTCATCCACCAAGCCTTGCAGCTCCCCTTCATCTTCACTCAACAACACAGTATCATCTGCAAACAACAGTACAGGGAGTTTCCAAACACTATCCTCTCTCACCAGAGCCACTCCAACATCCACTACCCTACCTTGTACCTCTTTTATTACCCCATCCATGTACAAATTGAACAACCATGGAGACATGACACATCCCTGTTTCAACCCAACTTTCAAAGAGAAAAATTCACTTAGTTCACCATCCACACGCACTGCAGCCTACGCACCATCGTACATACTCTTCACAGCATTCAACAACTTCCCATCTACTCCATATATCTTAACACTTTCCACAATCCTTGTCTATCCACCCTGTCATATGCTTTCTCCAAATCCATGAAAGCCACATACAACTTCTTTCCCTTCTCTAGAAACTTTTCCACTAAAGATCTAAGAATGAATATCTGATCTACACAACCTCTTCCCTTCCTAAAGCCTCCCTGTTCTTCTCCAACTAATTTCTCTGTTCTTTCTCTAACTCTGTCAATAAGTATCCTACCATACACTTTTCCTATTATACTAAGAAGACAAATGCCCTTATGATTACCACACACTTCTTTTTCCTCTTTCCCTTTGTACAAGGGAATAATTACACCTGACTTCCAATCCTCCGGGACTCCACCTTCCTCCCAGGCCAATCTGCACATCTTCCACATCCATTCTACTACTATCTCTCCCCCATGCTTCAGCATTTCATCACACACTCCATCAATTCCTGGGGCTTTCCCCGATTTAACTTTCTTCATTGCTTCCACAACTTCTGTCTTACTGATTTCTTCCTGTCTTCTCACCTCCCTCCTTCTCCCAGCCATTCCCCAGCCACTTATACTCGCATTACTTCCATCCTCTCTGTTCAGTCTATCTATCTATCTATTGCCAGACGCCTCAATCCCGTTTGGGGTGGCCACAAACAAATCGCCTCCAAGTCGCCCTGTCCCCTGCCATTTCACTGCCCTGCTCCCAACTCACACCCCCTTCTCTCATATACCTCTCCACCCCATCCCTCCATCTCATCCTCGGTCTCCCCCTCCCTCTTCCACCCTCCACCTCACTCACATACACTCTCTTCGTCAGTCTTTCACCCTCCATCCTCTCCACATGGCCAAACCACCTCAGTGTGTTCCTCACAACGCTTCCTATCACATCCACATCCACACCACAACGCTCCTTTATATCCTCATTTGTCAGCCTGTTTCTCCACGTGGCTCCACAGGCTCCTCTTAAATAACTCATTTCCACTGCTCTCACTCTTGACTTGTGTCCTTCCAACAATGTCCAAGCTTCACTTCCGTACGTTAGAGTTGGTATCACAATACTGTCATGTAGTAACTTTTTTACTTCCATGCTCACTTCCCTGTTTCTTATCACTGCTTTCAAGGAACCAGCAACTTTTCTTCCCTGCTGTACCCTTTCAAGCACTTCACCCTCCAAACCTCCATCCTTACTCATCACACTACCCAAATACTTAAACGTACTCACATTTTCCAATTCCTCACCACCAACCTCGCTGTACATTCACTGACTTCACCTCTCTCAAAGACCATCACTTTACTCTTCCCTACATTCACCTTTAGGTTCCGTTTCTTACACACTCTCTCAAACTCATCTATGTTCAACAATTCCTTAAAGTGTTCTCTCCATCTGCTCACTTTTTCTCCCTTCTCCACTAGTAATCTACCATTTTTATCTTTCACTCTCCTGCTAACTTCACTTCCACCCTGTCTTACTCTTTTCACCTCTTTCCAGAACATTTTCTTACAGTCCCTCCACTTTACACTCAAATTCCTTCCAAATTCCTCATCCACTCTCTTCTTACTCTCTCTTACTAAACTTTTCACCTCTTTCTTTCTCTCTACATATGACTCTCTCTTCCGCCTCTCAACTTCTTCCATGCCCCTATTTCTCATCCATTCATTGTATGCTTTCTTCTTTTGTGCCACAGCCTGTCTCACCTCTTCAGTCCACCACGCTGTTCCTTGCACCCCCCTCCGTCTTCTCTTCACCCCACACACCACATCACATGCTGCACATATTTCTTCTGTAAATATCCAACACACACCTTCCACGTCTCCCATATGCTCCAATTCATATTTGCCCAATCGTTCCTCGACTTCTCTCTTATACTCTGCCTTTTTCTCATCCTCTTGTAACCTTTCCACTCTCCTTACAACTACTCCTTCCTCTCGTCTTTCCTTTCTTCTATTCCTCCATCTTGCTTGCATTTTAATTCTGGCCACCACCAAGTAGTGGTCAGAAAGTCCACTCCCCCAACCTCTATAAACTCTTGCATCCATTACACATCTTCACATCCTTTCATCCACACACACATAATCAGTCATTGCTTTCCTTTCATTCAGTTCACCACCCACCCTTCTCATCACTCACCATGTATACCTGTGGATCATTTTATGCCTGAAGAGGGTATTGGCTATCACCAACCCCCTCCCAGCACAAATGTCCACTAACGCACTCCCATTCTCATCTATCTCAGCAGGCACACCCCACTCACCAACTATTCCATCCACCTTCACATTCCCAACTTTACCATTCATATCACCGATCAAAAACACTCTTTCATTCCTTCCAAACTTTTCCATTCACACTTCTACATTTGTCCAGAACTCTTCTCTCACTCTTCTAGCACAATCTTGCGTTGGCGCACACACACACACAATTGCCCACATTTGTATTCCAACTTTCAACTTTACCCACACAATCCTTGACCCAACTAAGCCATACTGTCTTATGCTCTTCTTCCATCTTTAACTCACAACTATACATACTCCTTCCTTTGCCCTCTCATTCTTACCTACTCCTGCACATATACCCCATCCATACTCCCATTCTCTTACTATATTGTTTTGCTTGGCCTTTATACATGCTTAATTGCATGCATGGGGGGGGACATGCAGGTGCATGCATGCATGGGGGGGGACATGCAGGTGCATGCATGCATGCATGTGCACCCAGTTGTATTTGTTGTATTAATGTACTTGGTGTATACAAAATTTCAGGTAAGTTAATGTTGTGTCTCCATATCTACAGTTACCACGATCTGGTCTGCTATTGAACCCACTGGTGTTCTTTGCCTATGCAACCTAATCTTCCAAAGTGTTGCCAATACAGTATTCATATACTTTCAGTACATCCTGTTTGCAGGAGTAGGTGAGAATGAGAGGGCAAAGGAGGGAGTATGTATAGTTGTGAGTAAAAGATGGAAGAAGAGCATAAGACAGTATGGATCAGTTGGGTCAAGGATTGTGTGGGTAAAGTTGAAAGTTGGAATACAAATGTAGGCGATTGTGTGTGTGTATGCGCCAACGCAAGATCGTGCAAGCCGAGTGAGAGAAGAGTTCTGGAGAAATGTGGAAGCGTGCATGGAAAAGTTTGGAAGGAATGAGAGAGTGTTTTTGATCGGTGATATGAATGGTAAAGTAGGGAATGTGAAGGTGGATGGAATAGTTGGTGAGTGGGGTGTGCCTCCTGAGATAGATGAGAATGGGAGTGCGTTAGTGGACATTTGTTCTGGGAGGGGGTTGGTGATAGCCAATACCCTCTTCAGGCATAAAATGATCCACAGGTATACATGGCAAGTGATGAGAAGGGTGGGTGGTGAACTGAATGAAAGGAAGACAATGATTGATTATGTGTGTATGGATTAAAGGATGCAAAGATGTGCAATGGATGCTAGAGCTTATAGAGGTTGGGGGAGTGGACTTTCTGACCACTACTTGGTGGTGGCCAGAATTAGGATCCAAGTAAGATGGAGGAATAGAAGAAGGGAAAGACGAGAGGAAGGGGTAGTTGCAAGGAGAGTGGAAAGGTTACAAGAGGATAAGAAAAAGGCAGAGTATAAGAGAGAAGTGGAGGAACGATTGGGCAGATATGAATTGAAGCAGATGTGGGACGTGGAAGGTGTGTGCAGGATATTTACAGAAGATATATGTGCAGCATGTGATGTGGTGTGTGGGATGAAGTGTAGACGGAGGGGGGTGCAAGGAACAGCTTGGTGGACTGAAGAGGTGAGACAGGCTGTGGCACAAAAGAAGAAAGCATACAATGAATGGATGAGAATAGGGACATGGAAGAAGTTGAGAGGCGGAAGAGAGATTTATATGTAGAAAGAAAGAGGTGAAAAGATTAGTAAGAGAGAGTAAGAAGAGAGTGGATGAGGACTTTGGAAGGGATTTGAATGTAAAGTGGAGGGACTGTAAGAAAATGTTCTGGAAAGAGGTGAAGAGAGTAAGACAGGGTGGAAGTGAGGTTTGCAGGGGAATGAAAGATAAAAATGGTAGATTACTAGTGGAGAAAGGAGAAAAAGTGAGCAGATGGAGAGAACAGAGAAAAAGTGAGCAGATGGAGAGAACACTTTAAGGAACTGTTGAACATAGAGGATGGAAGTAATGCGAGTATAATTGGCTGGGGAATGGCTGGGAAAAGGAGGGAGGTGAGAAGACAGGAAGAAATCAGTAGGATAGAAGTTGTGGATGCAATGAAGAAAGTTAAATTGGGGAAAGCCCCAGGCATTGATGGAGTGTGTGGTGAAATGCTGAAGTATGGGGGAGAGATAGTAGTAGAATGGATGTGGAAGATGTGCAGATTGGCCTGGGAGGAAGGTGGAGTCCCGGAGGATTGGAAGTCAGGTATAATTATTCCCTTGTACAAAGGAAAGGGGGAAAAAGAAGTGTGTGGTAATCATAGGGGCATTTGTCTTCTTAATATAATAGGAAAAGTGTATGGTAGGATACTTACTGACAGAGTTAGAGATAGAACAGAGGGATTAGTTGGAGAAGAACAGGGAGGCTTTAGGAAGGGAAGAGATTGTGTAGATTAGATGTTCATTCTTAGATCTTTAGTGGAAAAGTTTCTAGAGAAGGGAAAGAAGTTGTATGTGGCTTTCATTGATTTGGAGAAAGCATATGACAGGGTGGATAGACAAGGATTGTGGAAAGCATTAAGAATATATGAGTTGATGGGAAGTTGTTGAATGCTGTGAAGAGTATGTATGATGGTGCGTAGGCTGCAGTGCATGTGGATGGTGAACTAAGTGAATTTTTCTCTTTGAAGGTTGGGTTGAAACAGGGATGTGTCATGTCTCCATGGTTGTTCAATCTGTACATGGATGGGGTAATAAAAGAGGTACAAGATAGGGTAGTGGATGTTGGAGTGGCCCTGGTGAGAGAGGATAGTGTTTGGAATCTCCCTGTACTGTTGTTTGCAGATGATACTGTGTTGTTGAGTGAAGACGAAGGGGAGCTGCAAGGCTTGGTGGATGAGTTTGGGAGAGTGTGCAAGAAATGGAATCTAAAGGTCAATGTAGGGAAGAGTAAAGTGATGGTCTTTGAGAGAGGTGATGTCAGTGAATGTACAGCGAGGTTGGATGGTGAGGAATTGGAAAATGTAAGTACGTTTAAGCACTTGGGTAGTGTGATGAGTAAGGATGGAAGTTTGGAGGGTGAAGTGCTTGAAAGGGTACAGCAGGGAAGAAAGGTTGCTGGTTCTTTGAAAGCAGTGATAAGAAACAGGGAAGTGAGCATGGAAGTGAAAAAGTTACTACATGACAGTATTGTGATACCAACTCTAACGTATGGAAGTGAAACTTGGACGTTGTTGGAAGGACACAAGTCAAGAGTGAGAGCAGTGGAAATGAGTTATTTAAGAGGAGCCTGTGGAGTCACATGGAGAGACAGGCTGACGAATGAGGATATAAAGGAGCGTTGTGGTGTGGATGTGGATGTGATAGGAAGCGTTGTGAGGAACACACTGAGGTGGTTTGGCCATGTGGAGAGGATGGAGGGTGAAAGACTGACGAAGAGAGTGTATGTGAGTGAGGTGGAGGGGGGAAGAGGGAGGGGGAGGCCGAGGATGAGATGGAGGGATGGGGTGGATAGGTATATGAGAGAGGGGTGTGTGAGTTGGGAGCAGGGCAGTGAAATGGCAGGGGACAGGGTGATGTGGAGGCGATTTGTTTGTGGCCACCCCAGACGGGATTAAGGCGTCTGGCAATAGATAGATAGATAGACATCCTGTTTGGAGACTTTTTTCATCCTTTGATCATCATTATACATTTGTCTTCTTTTCCTTCCATCATGTTTCAGAAAAAAAAATTGTAAAGCAAATAAGGTAGAACTTCACACACAAAGCCAAACCAACATTGTTTCTATCAGCTGTGTGCTTCAGTTCAACCTAAAAATTCTTCTCCCCAACCTTTGGATGTTTATTCTGGCTGTTGCTTGTGCTCATCAAGAACAGCTGCAGATAAAGTGTGTGGATATCACAAAATAAAATTTGTATGAAATCATAATTTATTTTTTTTTTAAATGCATTAGAATACAGGGTAGTACAAAAATGGAATGAAAATTACGGAAAACATTCCACTTGTTACACACTGCCAGGAGTTGTTGTGAAATGGTCTTGCTACCATTGTGTAATATGAGCATATAAATTTGTGCACGTAAAACAAATAACTCAAGAGTCAAATGGCCACCCCTTACGGGATTATGGCATCTGGCAATAGATATATAGAAATTTGTGTGCATGTGTTTTCCTTACCATATGATGTAGGTATAGACCATGTTAGAGGATTATAGGGTGTGGGGTAATGTGTCAATATTAGTGTGAGAGGTCTGTTTAACTAGGGAAGGGGGGAAGGTAAATGAGAGAAATGTGGGAGGGGGAAGTCTGCATGGTCTGGGAAGTCAGAAACATATAGATTTGATTGTAAATGTTGGGTATCCATTTTGATACATGCTATACAATAGAGTATTAAAATAATAATGAAGAAATCAGAATCTTTTTGAGCATAAATACTAAAACCTTGTACTCTCCTGTCCCCAGCATTATGGAGAAGGAGTGCAACTACCCACCAGTATTTCGACGATGGTTCCTTGCACAGGCTGAAGAGATTGCTCGTCGTTGTGTCATGCCCCCAGCTAAGGTTGGACCAAAGGATCCACCATTTGTGCTTCGGCCCTCCATGGAACCTGTTGTCTCTTTCCTTATTGATGAAGCACACAAATATGTCAGTATGGAGTGTAAAGTTTGCAAAAAGAGGGCTTTTCCTGAGGATCCAAAGGTAATTGTTGTTGTGAAGAATCTGGTGCTTCCCTTATATTTGCTTTTATGAAATATTTATACCCATTTATACCTTGTTACATCATCATTCTAACCCAGTTGTCTGCATGCAGCTGAAATAGAGATCAAGCATACAGCCTGATAGGAACATGAATCAAAGAAAGGAAAATGCCAAGCATGACCTGCCCCTTCCTGTGCCAAAGGAATAAAAGACTGGTTTTAATAGTTGTGTTGGGTGGTGAGATCTTTACATCATCAGCACAAAAAGGAGAGGCGTCTAGCTCCCCAGTTTTACCTCATTTTATTTGTTTATTGCTCAGTTTAGGGATTTGTATCATGTGACAAGAAAATGGACGATACTCATACCATGCAAGATCATATGTTCTGTATAAATCCATTACTACCAATTAGTAGCTTAGATTCCTTATTATCTGTCTGTCCATCTAAAACCAGATAATATAATCCTAGAGGGGTAGCTGCAAACAGACTTCTTCCTTGCCAACCTGACTTTCACTGTAGGGTTGCCTTCTACCCATCTCATACCACCCTCATTCATATACTGGTATCTCTCTACTCCTTCACTCTAACCTCTCCTTCTCCCTCTCCCCTCCACCTCACTCACATGCACTCTTCTAGTCATCCATTCTCTCCACATCGTCAAACCACATTTTCAAATGAGTAGGTCGTAGTACCAGACGATTAGAGCATTACTCCTGAGGAGGATGGGAAAGCTGGTGATAGGGAGAGCTGGAGCTCCTGTTTCTCTAGCTTTCAGGACTGTCCTTACCAACCCCCTTTGGTGACCAGTTTCACTGTCATTAACAGGGAGAGTAGGCCTGAATACTCTCCCAAACACTTTCCACCAACACTTACGCACCATGCTACATGCACTTTACTTACCAGACCTGATACCCTACAGTATCACAGGGATTGGTATCAACAAGGGCATGCAGCTAGAAAACTCTGCCCCTGTTACCTGGTGACAGACATGAGGGGAGGTGTGGGGCGGGCTCTGTTGGTGCCACTTTGGACCATGATAAGATGGGACTTGGATCTGTACCAGAGGGTACAGAACACTGCAGTTCGCAGGCTGCTAATTCCACCCACCAGAGAGGTTCCTGAACCTGAGAGTAGAACCCTAAGAGGCAGCCCTAATATTGGACACATAATGGCAGGGCAGTCATAGTGCCACAGCATGCTTGGAGGGTGTTCTTGTAGCTGCCCTGGGAGGGTGTTCTTGTAGCAGCCCTGGGAGGGTGCCTTGAGGCTACTGACACAGTCATTGGCCACAGCTGGTGGGCTGATTCACTGCCTAGGCTCAGGGCTTTGTGGGTAAGAAGGGCCTATGGTCCTTCTCCTTTTCATTACATGACTATGACTAAATCAAGGCCATATGTAAAAAGCAAGCCCGAGGAAACCAAATCACCCAAGGGGTACAGAATGGCATATTGGAATGTAGGTAGCAGAGCTGGTTTACCCCAGCCACATCATAATGGACCCATCCCCTTACCTGCATCTGACCTGATCGGTAATGATTGTACCGAGAGTAATGAAAAGACTATAGCACTGAAATTATCATTTGGAAAACTCTTGGTATCAATAATATTAGCCATACAATAAATTTCTATAATGGTGAACAAAAAGTTAGACACTTTTTTGGAATAATCCATCAATCATCCAATCCTACGTTGCCCCATGAGGAGCATAGGAGCCCCAGGCTGGGCATGTTGGTCATGACATTTAAGACGAGAGTGACCAACCTCACTCATCCCTGAATGGCATTATATGAGCAATAAACCCCAACCACCCTGTGGATATAAACCTTCACTGGCTCAATCTGATTGGAGCCCCAAAATTACCCACTAAACAACCAGGCATCATAATTTGATTATATGGTTACCTACCAGCATAGTAAATAGTTTCCTGATGTCCAGGAAACCATTCGGCTTGCCACTCAGTGTAGAGTCACCCATAGGCAGAAGGAACAGGAGAGAATGAAGGAAAGATGACGGCAAAATTATTGCAGATTTGCTAGGACAGCGCCTCCCAGTCAGCTGATTAAGCCAAAATGGCCACCCAGTGTTTACATTCACCGTGATTGTCTGCCCTTTGATCCATTTTGTACGTGAAGGGTCACTGAAACGTCACTGGTATCGCCAAATAACATTGCAAGTGCTTAACAAATAGTGCATTGTACAATATTAAGTGAAGTGATAACTTTTTTGTGTGAAATGCTGAAACTTGTGACTTAAAAATCATTTCTACCGTGCATACACAGCCTGCCAGTCAGATGATAATGGTGCCTCCCAGTCAGCTGACCGAGCCAAGATGGCTACCCACATTTGCTCTGATTGTCTGCCAGTCATTTCATTTTTGTGCATGAATAGCCATTGAAACCCATTGCTAACACCAAATAACATAGCAGTTGCATAACAAATAGTGCAGTTTGTAATTTGGAGTAAAGTGATTTTTGTGTGTGAAACTGAAAGTTATGACTTGGAAATCATGTCTGAACAAGGATGCCACCACTAATGGAAGGTGTGGTTTTACTGAGGGTTAATGAGGGCAGGCCTAAAAGGGTAAGTTGTTTTTTAGATTTTTAGGTTACCGGCACATGGTTTTAGCCCACCTTCTCTCTCCCCATTGAACCCATGCTATATCAACCTCGTTTTATGATAATTCACTCTGTGATAGTTTTCACGTAACGTAACCACATCAAATAGCAAGCCGTAACTGTATATATGAGTGTGTTGCCTCAGGTAAACAGTTGAAGAGCATGATCATAAATGTGTATAGGAGGAAGAGTGATGGACAGGAAAGAGGGAAGAGGAGAGGTATAAAACTTTTGGATGATGTAATGAAAGTAATGGAAGGTATGAGAAGGGAGAGAATGAATATAGATAAGATGTAGTTTGGGTTTATGCCAGGCAAAGGGACTGTTGGTGCAGTATTCATTGTCTGACAGCATCAGGAAAAGTATGTGAGTACTGTACATAGAAAAGTGGTTTTTTTTTTTTTTTTTTTTTTTTTTTTTTAGGAGAGTGAGGCTATCTCTACCCTTCTGTCTCACTATCACTATCACTGTCTCACTGTTAGTTATATGATTGCCTCATGGCATCAAAAATTAACAAAGTGTGCTTAACAGATCAGAATTTAATCTATCTATCTATCTATAGCCCGACGCCCTAATCCCGCAAAGGGTGGCCGCAGACAAAACGCCTCAGAATTTAATAAAAACAGATATTTAAAAACCATAGTAAAGTTAATATATCAGCAGTAACCCTGCTGCCTCCCAGTTGCTATGCACACACACACACACACACACACACACACACACACACACACACACAAAATCCCAGCCTACTGCTGTGTGAGGTGAACAGGTGAACAGAGCAAGCGTCTGCCATCTTCCAGGTATTGATCTTGCTTGAAGGTGCTAATACCAGAGTAGGAAAAAATAATCACCTCTGGCAAGGTATTATAGGCCGCCAAGGGGTTGTTAGCTTGAATATCATTGGCCTTATACTTCTTTCCTATGCCCAGAACCCAGTATGGTCATCACCAGCACCGCTTTTCAACTTAGAATAAACACAAGACCACATGAATGCACTCATAATCTGGACATTGGCACCTAATTGACTTTGTCATTGTAAGGAAGCTAGATCAAAGAGAAGTTCTTACAGGGCAGTGCACAGGATTTTTGAAAGGGGGGGGGGTCTTTCTATTATTTTTCTGTCTTGCAGCATTCTTAACAGGATTTAATTAATTTAATGAGTTATATTTTTAGTATTATTTTCACTCAAATTTTTTATACTTTTCAAATGGAGGGTGTAAACCCCCAACCCCCCTCATGTAATAATAATAATAATAATAATAATAATAATAATCTGGTCTTTTGTTTCTCAAAAGCTCCAGTTCTTCCTCTGGGAATTCACTAGCGCTCGACTCTCATACGTTATTTTTACAGTTACAAGAATTTTGACATTTCTTGTATATAATACAAGCTACATCATATATATATGAAAGTGGCAATAATTAAACCCTATAATCATCTGTCATAGTACCTCTCTCCAGCATTTTGAAAAAAGAAAGGCTTTTAGCTGTCTCTTAAAGGATTCAGCAGTAGAGAGTTGTCTTATGGACAATGGCAATCTGTTATATAATCTAGGGGCTCTAAACGCAAAAGAACGATCAGAGAAAGATGACTGGTGAATGGCTCCTGGTTCATGAAGACGCAAGGAATCATCTTCACTGCGTAACATCACACCCGGGCGTACCGATGGGAGTTTCAACAGTTCAGAAAGATACTTCAGTTCACCAAACTTAGAATCTTGAATGTAATAAGACAGTTTAAATTCAGTTCTAGCCTTTACTGGTAACCAATGCAACTTAATCAGAAATGGGGTAGTTGAGGTTCTCGGGGGGAGACCAAAGATAAGCCGTGCTGCCCTGTTCAACACAGACTGAACTTTTGTTTGTATATTATTTGGAAGACCAACCCACAGTGAATTACAATAATCAACACGAGACAAGACCACTACATGGACCAATGTTAAGAGGCACCGTCTATTCTGGAATTTTCTTGCAGAGTACAGATTTCTGATATGCAAGTTACACCTTCTTACAACCTGATTAATATGTTCTTTGAAATTTAACGTAGAATTAAAATAAAACCCAGATTTCGAACAGAACTGATTGGATGAAACTGTGACATCCCAGTGTTCAAAGCCAGGACATTGTCAGTGTCATCACCCCTTCTGTTTCCTCTGATGATGATGATCTCAGTTTTACCATCATTCAGCTTAAGTTTCCTCTAGCCATCCAAATCTTAATATCAGACATTAGAGATTCAAACTTTGTCTTAGTATCGTTGATATTTGACATCTTAACATAGAGCTGGGTGTCATCAGCATAAAAATGATAGGACACATCATGAGCTTCAAGTAGAGACGATAAACTACTTGTGTAGATAGTAAATAGAATTGGACCCAAAACTGATCCTTGAGGGACTCCAAATAGAAGGGGAGCAGAATCAGAGCTAGCATAACCAACAGCCACTCTCTGAGATCTGTCCGACAGATACGACTTAAGGAGCAAAAGGGCACTATCACGAATGCAATAAAAATACGTGTTGTCCAACAATAGTTTATGATCTACTGTATCAAAAGCTGCAGACAGATCCAACAGAACTAGGAGAGAGGACATCCCCACTACAAGTGTTTGCCACCAAGTCACTCTGAATCCTTGTTAGTGCAGTTTCAGTTGAATGGTATTTTCTGTATGCTGATTGACCAACAGGAACAACTCTGTTATGTTCCAGTAGTGGTACAAGTTGATCAAGTATGACCCGCTCATTAATCTTGGATAAAAAAGACAGGTTAGAGACAGGATGATAATTTGTCATTCTCTCGACATCAAGGCCAGGTTTCTTAATTAGGGGCCTAAGCAAAGCACGTTTCTCAGAGTGCACAAAATTACTTTTTAAGAAGCATCTATTTATTATGTTGCAGATAAAGTCTGCAGCGTGTTCATACACATCAGGTAATTGTGACATGTTACATGGATCGAGTGAGCAAAATGTTTTATTAAGTTCTCTGATATAACATTTGACTTTGTTTACATCCAGTGGATGAAATGTTGAAAGCAAATGATCCCCGGTGCACCGTGGCTGGAAGTCAACTGAGTACGCTTCACAAGGAAAACTGCTGTCTAAATCACTTCTTATGCGAGATATCTTACTTGTAAAATATGAAGCAAAAGCAGAAGCCAATTGGGTATCAGATACAGAAGTTGGTTTAACAGTTACATTCCTTCGACCAGCCAAATTGTTCACAACTGCAGACAGTTTTTTTTATCACCACCACATGAATCAACTTTATTATGATAATACCTAGCCTTTTGGGCTTTTACAGTGTGAATGACTGCTCTTCTCGCAAAAACATAACGCAAACGAGTTACTTCGGTCCGCTGCAAGCACCACTCACGTTCTGCCCTTCTATGTTGTCTACGCAAAGAATTAATGGATGGACCATACCACGGAGAATCATCACGTACAGTGTTTGTTATTACTACCTCGGGACAATATGGTCAAATATTGAAAGCTCGTTGTTGTAAATATCAACCAATTCATCAGAAGAAAGACTGGAAGAATCAATGGAGTATAAACGTTGATCAGTTTCAAGACACATCAACTGGCGGTCAACATTCCTGTAATTTCTGAATCTGATGACCTTTTTATATGAAGGGGATTTTGGGACATCAAAACTAAGAGTGATCAGAGCATGATCAGAGGTGAGGGGGTCAAATGAGTCAACCTTCACATCTGATACACTGCTGCAACCAACAGGGGACAAGATCAAGTCAAGGACATGTCCTGAGA
This sequence comes from Coenobita brevimanus, assembly GCF_032717465.1. Taxonomy (NCBI): domain Eukaryota; kingdom Metazoa; phylum Arthropoda; class Malacostraca; order Decapoda; family Coenobitidae; genus Coenobita; species Coenobita brevimanus. The sequence goes on along the minus strand of NC_137054.1, from coordinate 29,889,043 downwards.
CATGAGTTGGATTACTCACATGATTGAAAAAATTGTTCTGGATGATCAACTCAAGGAATTCTGAAGAAAATGGTTTTGACTTTGGACTGTCAACCCAATACTTGAAATCACCACAAACAAGAAGTCCTCCAGGTTTAAGAGAAAACCCTTCAAGAAACTGCCCAAACTCCTCCATAAAACCTCGATCTGTGCCCGGATGACCTGGTCGATAGACAGTTGCAGTTCTAATGGTATTCTGATGGAAATTTATTAATGCTTCCATAATTTCAAATGAAGATGGAGTCAGGTCTGAGTCAATGAGAGAAACGTTTGCAAGTGCTGCCGAGTAGTTGAGTGCTATGCCTCCTCCCGGATAGTCAGCAGCAGGCCTGGGAATACTAATATTAGAATGTGTCTTAGGCAAAGCATTACGAATAATATCAATATCACACTCATACAGCCAGGTTTCAGTCAAGGACAAAATATCAAGCTCGTGCTGATTTAGTTTCATTAATACAATATAGTCTATCTTATTACGGATAGAACGAATATTTAAAGGACCCATCCTTAACTGGTTCAATAGGGACTTAGTCAGTTTTGAATGGTCAAAATTGGTGTTTTCAATCAATCTATTCCTATGAGAAATCATAATTGGACAGTCTCTACTTGATGCAAAATGGGCAACTGACTGTGAATTTGAATTAGCATCTTGATGTCTTAAAGAAGTGCAGCCTTGAGCTCTTATAACCTGAGCTATGGGAGGTGCAGAGTGCTCAACAGACCATAACCTTATACTCACCAAACTGCAAGTAGTCATACACCCACAAAAGTGCTGCAGACCATCCACCAAGAAACTAAACTATGGCAGTTCAAAGGATGTGGCAACTTGTAACATCTTCCACAGCACTGTTACAGACAAGTTGTCCTAGTGCCCACCATTTGACCCAAATAACAATGGAAGAAACCTGACACAGAGTTACTGAACATTAAGACACTGCTCCAAAGCTCTGCAGAAGAAACACTGGGCTTCTCCACTCGTTGCCATAAGACTAGTTTGATGAAAATGTTGAGGGCATGCATTACCTTCTTACAATGAAGAATAGAGCACATAACAACTGGTTGGCTTGTCCTAGCTCCTTAACCCTAAAAACTGAATTCCAGAATCTCAAAAGTGAAACCCAGAGAAAACTGCATGACCTAGAGAACAGATGGTGGACTGAGCAAGCAAAAGAGCTGCAAAGACTGGCTGATATTAATGACCAACATGGGTTCTACAAGTCCATTAAAACCATCTGTGAACCATCCAAACACAACATAAACCCTGTTCAATCAACTGAAGGAGAGCTCCTGAAAAACAAGTAAGCAATCCTAGAAAGTTGGGTACAACACTCTAACACCTTACTGAATCAAAGAAACCCATTGGAGCTCAGTATCCTTGATAACATCCCAAATGCCCTGCAAGTGGCAGATCTCAATGTCCCACCTACACCTGGAGAAATTGTTCAGGCCATATGATTTCTAAAAACTAACAAAAGGCCTGGCCCTGATGGCATACCATCTCAGCTGATCAAAGAGGATGGCCAGTTTGTTCCCCAGTACTTCCATAATCTCATACTGACTGTCTGGAACCAAGAACAAATTTCATGTGATTGGCATACTTCTGACATTGTAACCATCTACGAGAAGAAAGGGGACTGCTCAAATTGTGACACCAGTAGCAGCACTAACCAGGTAATGTTGTCCAGACTGACAAAACATTTGACTGAGTCAACACTTCCTTAAACACATGGTGGATTTCATAAGGAACGAATCACCTGTTTTTTTTTTTATCTGTTCCAAAAAAAGAAGGAACCAAAGGCCAGAAGCCAGTTACATTGTTCCCTCAAAGAAAAAAACAAAATAACACAGAGTCAAATTCAAAATCAGTTCATTTCAAGACATCTGGACACACTGCATTTGAAATCCTGGAGGTTATAGGCAGTAGGAAGTATGGACAGAGGAAGACACTGCCAGAGTTCATATGATCTTTCTTGCCAGACAGATGCAAGAAAAATATCACAAGCAGAACCAATGATCTTGCAAAAGCATTTGACAGTGTCAAAAGAGAAATTTTATGGAGTGCTCTTTCAAAATGTAGAGTTCCAAACAAATTTCTTACAATCCTAAAGAACCTGCATGATAGCATGAATGCTTGTGTGTTTATGTGTGGGAGCAGATCTGAGCTTTTCAGTGTGGATGTAGGTGTAAAGCTAGGATGTGTCCTGGCTCCTGTCATTTTCAACTTCTGTTTCACTGCATTCAGCCTTTTAGGTCACCAACAAATGAATCTTGATGATGGAATAAAAATCTAGTTACATCTAGATTGCAACTTATTTAATCTCAGACATCTTCAAGCACAGTCAAAGACTGAAATGGCTCATTTCCTAGAGCTGTGATACACTGATGACTGTGCTGTCCTTTTACATACCTCAGAAGTCCTACAACAGTCTCTCACCATCATTTCCAGCTTATACTCCGCATTGGAGCTCTGAATAATTGTCAGTGAAACAGAACTAATATCTCAGAGAAACAGTGCAGCAGAGCCTCTTGCATCTCAGATAAATGGCAAGAATGTAAAACAAGTGGAGAATTTTACTTACCATGGAAGTGTGCTCACAGATAAACAACACTGATGCTGAAGTCCCTGCACGAATCAGCCGCGCCTCAGCCTCTCTGGGGCATTTGAGATCCAGAGTCTTTGAAAACACCAACTTGAGAATTGAGACAAAGGTATCAGTATACAGTGGGCTCGCACAGTGCGCAATTGGATAGGCGGTCCACGACCTCGCGCACTGTGATTTCGCAAACTTTGAATACATAATCTTATGGGAAAAATAACAAATGGCTTGGACTCCCTCAAACCTTGATTTTTTTTTAACCTTAGAGATATAATAAAAGGAAAACTTTTAAGACATACAGTGCTCGTCAGAAGTATCAAGCGCCCTGCGTCCCTCCTATGAAACAAACCTTTCAACATTGAAAAAACATGTAAATAATGCATTATATTTACCTTTAACCCCTTAACTGCGGGTGTCATTCCAGAATGACATTGCAAAAACTGGACCAAACCGCGGGTGTCATTCTGGAATGTTTGTGAATATTTTGAATACTGCGCGTTTTTCCGCGCGCCAGTTGTTTCACGGGAGAGTAGCTATTAAGTTCTTTCACTCCAGCCGACCCCCACCTCCCTCCTCCCACCCCCCGGGCCCCCACCTCCCACCCCCCCGGGCCCCCCATCCCCACCCCCTGGGCCCCCCACCCCACCCCTGCCCAAACACGCATCAGTATCTGTCCAGCTGTGTGAGTGACAACACCGCTGATGTGGCAGTGAAGTGCAGGCAATTACAGTGCCTTTTACCTGCCTCAGTGAACACAGAGTGGGTGTTTATCGTATGTGCAGTGTTCATATATGTTTATAGTATTATTATCAGAGTGAGGTTGGCATTTGGTAATGGTGTGTGGGGCGAAAAATAGTGATTTTAGATCGCTCACTTCTAATGGCACTGCCCATCCAGTGATAGTCAACGAAATCATGAAACATACATCATTGCAAAGCTGAAGGTTAGTACTTTCTAATGGTACCTTATTTTTCGCTCTAGATTTATTCTGTGTAGAGTTATAAAGGTTTAAAGTTTGTTTACATTTTGGCTGGAACCCCCGTGGGGGGGGGGGGGCCAGTCGGGTCAAAACAATGCCCGTGGTTAAAGGGTTAATGCATGGTAGGGTATCCTTTGCGCTTCTTCACGGACCTGAGACGTCGTGGAAGTGAAAGGGCGAGGTTCTTCAGGTGCTGGGGTGGTATTTTTGCCCAGGACTCACGAATGGCTGCTTCCAGCATAGGCAGAAAGCTCACGTCCTTCCCTTAGAGATTCTTCTTTACGAGGTAGCAAAGGTTTTCTATCGGGTTGAGGTCTGGGTTATTGCCTGGTCAGTCTTTCATGAAGGAGACCTCGCAGTCACAAAGCCAGTTGGTGACCGATTTGGCTTTATGAGCAGGTGCACCGTCCTGCTGAAACACTCTTGCACCTGTGAGCTCGAAGGACTCGGGTAAATGATCACAAAGAAGCTCCAGGTAAATGTCCTGATTCACTTTGCAGTTCTTGGGAAGCACAACAAGCTTCCCCAAACCCTTCCCAGAGAAACAACCCCATACCATAAGTGAATCAGGGTGTTTAACTGTGCTCTCCACGTAACAGGGGTCAAGCGGATCACTACCTCTGCGCTGGTACATGCGCGCTCCTCGATTACAGGTAACTCTAAACGTTGCCTCATCAGACCACAACACTGACAACCATTGGTCCTCACCCCAGTTAACCCCTTAACCGCGGGGCGTCACTTTCGTGACGCTTGGGGAGCAAGGGATCATACCGCGGGGCGTCGCTTTTGTGATTCTGTGTTATTTTGAATTCACCCGGGCTTCCAAGTGGGGGCTTGTATCATCTATCAGTACTGCCAATGTCCAACACTAGTCAGCACTCCTAATCTCATCTGTACTTCCATCCATTGTTGACAATTTAGCCATTTCTCCCCGTTCTTGACTCCCCTCCCTACCCCCCCTCCATTACCCTATCCTCTCGCCTGCCTGGCCGTGCTACGCTAAGTAAATCTTCCCTGGAATTTTTCACTGATTTCATCCATTGAAATAAGCCCTATGCCCTATTCTTATACCAAATAATATATACAAAAAAGAAATAAGGTAAGTGAGAGTGCCATACACCTGGAATTGGCTAATTATCACCTGACAACACCTCACGTGCACTCGTTCGCTAATTTTCGCTGTTTTTTTCCCCTTGAAATATGCCGTATAATCTATTTTCGTAATAAATATACATATAAGGAGGGAAGGGAGAAGCCTAAGAGATATTTACATTCACCTGGAACTACCTAATTTATAATGTATTGTCTAGATTTCCTGCCAATCATTTCAGTGCTATACATAGCTGTTTCAGGAGCTAACATTGGTAGTACTGAATATCCCCTAAGTAGGCCTCCACCCGGCCCTCCCTTATCAGTTTACTTTCATCTTCCGAAGTGGAGGTACGTCTGTTTCCTCTTGCTGACTTCAGGGACTTTTTCACCCCCATGCAAAGGGCCCTGTGACCTTTACCCCCTACTAAACCTCGTGTGGAAAGAGGTAAAGGGCTGACAATTGATAAAAGAGTGACTACGATCTTTCTATTGAGTAAAACAGTGCAAGTGGAATTGTAAATAATGTGTAAATAATGTGTAAACAGCAAGTGAAAGTAATGAATGTAAATATACTTGAACAGTGGAAAATAGTTTTATAAGTTACATCAAGTGACAGTGCATAACACAGTGTAAATAAAATAGAAATGTAAATAACGTAAATAAAATAGAGAACGTAAACAGAAATGTAAATGAGTAGTATTATAAGAATACGAGTATATACCCTAGGAGTAATGAAAGTGAAAGTTTCACTCTAGCATGTCTGAATACTATGAGTTATGAGAGTGAAGATGAAAGTGACATTCACTCTCAATGCTAGTATACAGGACGAGAAAGTGAATGCTACGTATTTTACTGAAAGAAATTGAATCCCTACAGTGACAATAAACTAATACAACTGAAGGAAACTTATGGATAAAGACTGTAGATATATATAAGTGTTATATAGTAATAGAAATATAAAGTGTGAGGGGTTTTATGAATAATAAATGACAGAGTACCAAGATCAAACTAGCGCAAGTGCGACGGTCAGATGCGCTCATAATTTTCATTGCTTTCACAGTGGTTTTTTTTTTGGAGTATGGATCCCAAACTACTTGAAAATCATAGAGTAGTGTTTATAGTGTTAATATCTGGCTGTGGTAATCATATTACGGGTTGTCGGGAAGTGTAAAGTGGAGACTTTGTTACCCAACTTCAGAGGTCTCCACAAGTCCTATGGTAACTGACGAAGGCTCAACAAACACTCCAGGAGAAAGCTGAAGGTATGTGCCATAAGCATATGTAATTTTAATATTCTAGGACTAATAACTGATTTTTGGCAAATATTTTTTGAGAGTCTGTCGGAGCCCGAATAACCCCGCGGCACATGCAAAACATCGGTAAACATGCCCGCGGTGTAGGGGTTAAGGTACTTGTTAGCAAAGGCAAGCCTACGAAGTCGCTGGTAACGTGCAAGAAGAGGCTTTCTCACAGGCCTGTGACTTGTGCAACCAAGTTCATGGACTCTTCAAGACACCGTGCACATTGAAACCTCACCAAACACTTCCGGGTTGCTCTCTTTAATTTTCTTTGCACTCACACGAGGATTAGACTCCACTGCACATTTTAACACATTAACAGACCTCGGAGAAGTTTTCCTGGGCCTACCAGACCATGGTTTCTTTGTAGGAACGTCACCACTATTTTCCACTCGAAAATGGGCACACCACCTCCACACTGTCGATCGAGCCACACCAACCAAATCACTAATTTCCTTCGTAGGGTGGCCTGCCTTCTTTAGAGCAATGATCTGTGATATGATTTCACTCGAAAGTTCATGGGCAGGGGCCATAACAAAGTGGCGAAAGCCAAAACACTGCGGGACACTAGGTAAAAAATGGCGCAAGAAGAGAGGGAGGTGCGGCGGAGTTCCTCTGTCTCACGCAGTCTGTAGGCAACTGAGGCGGCAGCTAACCAGTTCACAGTAAGGCCTCAAGCTGCTGTGACATCATGTTAGTGGCCCAAACGTCTGGCTCAATTTTTAGTACCAAAAAAGGGTGATTCTTTTTTCGCCAAAAGTATTGCGTGCCCTGACATAGGCACTCAATACTTCTGACGAGCACTGTATACTACAGATATAGATAAAATAACAAAAATATGGTCAGTCACCTTAAAAACAGTAGATGACTTAAAAGCAGGGGTTCCGAGGCATAGCAACACACTTGTTAGAGTGCCCCCGCCGCACCGTGCTTGTTTATTGTTGCCAGTGTTGTATCATTCCAGGCTTTGACGAAGGAATTTATGGTCCGTCGAATGTTATACAGTATTTCTTCCAGAATACAGCAACAGTCATTGTGGTGGGGGTTGCAGGTATGCCAGGTGAAGCAGGTGAGTCAGGTGGGCCTGTAGAGGTGGAGGGGAAGGCGCCAGTGAGTCAGGTAGGGCAATGGAGGAGGAGAGGATGGCGGCAAGCGAGTCAGGGGAGGTGGTGAGGGGAGGATCCTTCATCTCCTCCTTGTTACTGCTCACGTTTTCGGCAATTTCCTTCTTCTCTTCTTGTTTGTGTGTTTCATTCCTCATCTTGTGGATATATTTGCAGTATAACAACTTGGCATTTGCAAAATAACCATTACAGTACAATCCCAGTTAACCGGGTGGCTTGGGGAATTTACCTTCCCGGTTACAGATTTTTCCCGTATTTCTGATTTTCAAGTCAAATCTATACAAAGGCTATCACAGCAGTAAATACAGTTCAGGTACTCACCAGTCACATTAGGGGTTACACTAAGAGATTCCGCCTGAAAAACTGCCTTGTAAACACACACCATGGTCATAACGCACGTGTGCAATGTCTAGCAACTAGCAGTACTGCAAATTACACCAGTCCATTGTTTACCGAATTACTGTATTCATTATATGTACTGTACTCATAAAAATTGAAAAATAAAATATAGAAATAAAAGCTTGAACATTTATTAGTGAACTGATGATGTGTTAAGACTGCACTGTAGAATTATCACAACACCTGTGCCCCCACGTGAGTTTGTTTACGTTTCCGACTGTTCTTCTTCTTCCCTACCTGACCTCCATCACTCCACCCCTCACCCGCCACTCAGCTGTTTTGCAGAAAATAAAATAAATGATGTACGTATGAAATGCAGGCATATTATTTATTTATTTTTCTTCCAACAAAGTAAGCTTTCATTTCTATTAACATTTATATTCAGCCATTAGTGTTTTATAATGTTCGCCTTTTTCAAGTCTGTTGCATATGTCCAGCTTCTGTTTCAAGGTAAGCACGATACGCTTACGTTTAGTTTGCACTTTAGGCATTTTGGAGTGTACAAATTACCGTCTATCAGAGGAACACAATAGTAAGAGACCTTGTTTACTGTCTGGTGGCAAAACGCAGACTGGTGATTTTTGGAAGGTGTGGAGGATGACTGAATTCAAGTAGGGGAAAGAGGGGGAGAGGAGGGGTGGTTAAGAGGATTTGCTAGGGATTTACATCAGCCGGAAATGCCTCCACCTCGCTTTGTCTGACTTCCCCCAGCCTCGTGTGACACTATCAAACGGCGGTTTGGCGGTCCATTCAAATTGGCGCACAGTTATAACTTACTGACATTTTTACCAGCCCTTGAATTTTCCCGTTGTTCTGAGTATTCCGTTTGTCTGGATACCGGATTGCTGGGATTGTACTGTATTTAGGTGAATCCAAACGTTATTATTGAAACTGGGTATCTGTTCTAACTTAACATTATTGCCAAAGATGTTATTGTCGAAGTCGTTATTGGTGAGATCTTACTGTAGACTCCTCTTGAGCACCTTCCCCACGAGCCTCTAACGTCATGATGGGCGCGTCGTGTGGGGAGGGGGGTCACGTAGTCAGGGAAAATAGTGGTTTGGGGTCACCCCTTGCCTCTGCCTCACGTATTGTGGGCTAAACTCATGCATTCATAGTTTTTTTGGTTATGCTTTTTGGTCACTCCTGTACTATGCAATTCGCGCATTGTGATCATTCGTACTGTGCGAGCCCCTTGTATACAGCTGTATGCCTCTTCACCCTCTTATATGGTACTGAATCCTGGACTACTTACCAGTGTCACATTAAACATCCTGAGTCTTTCCACATCTAGTGCTTACAGCACATCCTTGAACTCACATGGGAAGATAAAGGCCCTTGCTCACAAATTCTCCAACAGGTAAAGTTAACCTGCTTAGAAACAGGCTGGTTAAAAAACAGCTTAGATGGATTGGATACGTGTTCTGACTGCTTGAGCGCTGCCTTCCCTGTTGGGTACAGTACTGTATGCCCAACTCCCTGCAGCACGTTGCAACCCAGGGGACAGAAGAAAAGATGATCGTATAAGGATAACTGAAGAAATGCAACATCATACCAAAAGACTTTGAAACCAATGCCTTTGACAGAAAACAATGGCAGGTCCTCTGCAGCAAAGGAACCATTCATCTCAAAGAAGCTTGGAACCTGGCCAGAGAAACGCATAGACATAGGAGGCACCACTAAAATGGAGTTCTCCCAGCAAACCCAGACTTGACATGCCAACTGTGTGGCCAAGTTTACCGATCCAGAACTGGTCTGCACAGTCTCATACGTTGGCATGAATGACTGAGCAACACATCATCATATGTGTATAGTAGCCATCGTCTTCTATAGTAAAAGGACAGCTTTAAGTGTGTGTGTGTGTGTGTGTGTCCTTACCTAATTGTTCTTACCTAATTGTTCTTACCTAAATGTATCTCCACAGGAATGGGTCAAACTCATACTGTCCCTTGTTTTGAATCGTTGTTATCATGCATATCCATAAATTTATTAATAGTTTTGGCACACACTGTTTCATTCGGTAATGCATTCCACTGATTATTTGGGAAACTGAATTTCAGTACGCCATTTTCACCACTTTTTATGCAGTTTTATGCAGTGCCTTCTTGCTGTTATTTTCCCCTAGGTTATATCCTCATTTGTGTCTATTTTCTCTTTTCCTGTGATGCATTTATGTAGCATAATCATGTCTCGTCTTTTCCTTCTCTCTCTCGTAATGTTGGTAGGTTTAATTTGTCTGGATTTCTTAGCTTAGGTTCCTTAGGCTTGGTTCCCATCTTGTAGTGGCCCTTGTATCTTTTCAATCTTATGTGTGTTTTTTGAGATAAGGATTCCAGACTACTGATGCATGCTTCAGGGTTGGTGTAATGAATGATGTAATTATCTTTCTCAGCATGTCTTCATACATACATGTGAATGTTAGTCTTATATTAGCCAGTAGTGAGCACATGTTCTTTTACTTTCTCCTTGATGTGGTCAGCCGAAGATAATCACGCCTAGGTCTTTCTCCTCCTCTGATATGTGTAGGTTTGAACTTCCTAGCTTATAATCCCAGTTTGGTCTTTTTTCACTTTTACCAAACTTTATTACATGACATTTGTCCACACTGAATTCCATGTGCCATCTATTGCTCCATTCATGAAATTTATTTAATTCTTCTTGTAGCTGTCTGCAAGAGTCGGTATTTGTATTTTGCCTTTGTATCTTTGCATCATCAGCAAACATACTTAGATAGTTTCCATTTCCAGTGTTGCTGTCAATGTCGTTTATATCCTTTTACACCAGGTGAAAATTTGTAAACCGGAACGCCATGTGGGGGCTTGAGAGACCCCAACTTAATTGTTGGATTTCTGCCATATGCACAAAGTTCTATCTATCTATCTTTTGCCAGATGCCATAATCAAATAGGGGTGGCCATTTGACTGAGTTATCTGTTTTACGGTGAGGGGCACTAACCTTCCACCAACCCACCTGTTGACACGTAGGGAGCACGTATGGTTTGGTTATATGGTTGCCACCCAGCTTTGTAAATGGTTTCTTGGCTTACAGGAAACCATTTGGCTTGTCACTCAATGTAAAGCCACCTGCAAATGAAAGAAAAGCAATAAGAAGTGACAGGAAAGATAGGAGAAATAGGAAGAGAGGAGAGCAGGCACAGAATAAGAATGATAAAGGCTAAGGAAGAAGAAGGCAGCACTACATCAAGGGAGTGGATGATGGTTACCACCACCTACCACTTGCACAAAGTTACAAATGTTAAATTTTGCACATATGTTTCCCAGGACATGGCACGTGCAGCCAGTCCACCATTTTGTGTGTGTGTGTGTATGTATGTATGTGTAAAATTTTTATAAGTTCAAAATTTTTGACATTTGGACATGTAATGAATAATGTGGCATATATATATTTTAAATTTTGACATTTGCACATGTAATAAATAATGTGGGATATATAGATAGATAGATAGATCAGATATTCATTCTTAGATCTTTAGTGGAAAAGTTTCTAGAGAAGGGAAAGAAGTTGTATGCTGCTTTTATGGATCTGGAGAAAGCATATGACAGGGTGGATAGACAAGGATTGTGGAAAGTATTAAGAATATATGGAGTAGATGGAAAGTTGTTGAATGCTGTGAAGAGTATGTATGATGGTGCAAAGGCTGCAGTGCATGTGGATGGTGAACTAAGTGAATTTTTCTCTTTGGAGGTTGGGTTGAAACAGGGATGTGTCATGTCTCCATGGTTGTTCAATCTGTTCATGCATAGGGTAATAAAAGAGGTACAAGGTAGGGTAGTGGATGTTGGAGTGGCCCTGGTGAGAGAGGATAGTGTTTGGAAACTCCCTGTACTGTTATTTGCAGATGGTACTGTGTTTTTGAGTGAAGACGAAGGGGAGCTGCAAGGTTTGGTGGATGAGTTTGGGAGAGTGTGCAAGAAACGGAATCTAAAGGTGAACGTAGGGAAGAGTAAAGTGATGGTCTTTGAGAGAGGTGAAGTCAGTGAATGTACAGTGAGGTTGGATGGTGAGGAATTGGAGAATGTGAGTACATTTAAGTACTTGGGTAATGTGATGAGTAAGGATGGAGGTTTGGAAGGTGAAGTGCTTGAAAGGGTACAGCAGGGAAGAAAGGTTGCTGGTTCTTTGAAAGCAGTGATAAGAAACAGGGAAGTGAGCATGGAAGTGAAAAAGTTACTACATGACAGTATTGTGAAACCAGCTCTAACGTACGGAAGTGAAGCTTGGACGTTGTTGGAGGGACACAAGTCAAGAGTGAGAGCAGTGGAAATGAGTGATTTAAGAGGAGCCTGTGGAGTCACATGGAGAGACAGGCTGACGAATGAGGATATAAAGGAGCATTGTGGTGTGGATGTGGATGTGATAGAAAGTGTTATGAGGAACACACTGAGGTGGTTTGGCCATGTGGAGAGGATGGAGGGCGAAAGACTGACGAAGAGAGTGTATGTGAGTGAGGTGGAGGAGGGAAGAGGGAAGGGGAGGCCGAGGATGAGATGGAGGGATGGGGTGGAGAGGTACCTGTATACGAGAGAGGGGGGTGTGAGTTGGGAGCAGAGCAGTGAAATGGAGGGGGACAGGACAATGTGGAGGCGATTTGTTTCTGGCCACCCCAAATGGGATTGAGGCGTCTGGCAATATATATACATATATACACACATATATATGTATATATATATATATATATATATATATATATATATATATATATATATATATATATACATACAGTATATATGTATATATCTATCTATCTATCTATCTATCTATATATATATATATATATATATATATATATATATGTATATAGTTGGAGAAGAACAGGGAGGCTTTAGGAAGGTAAGAGGTTGTATAGATCAGATATTCATTCTTAGATCTTTAGTGGAAAATTTTCTTGAGAAGGGAAAGAAGTTGTGTGCGGCTTTCATGGATTTGGAGAAAGCATATGACGGGGTGGATAGACAAGGATTGTGGAAAGTGTTAAGAATATATGGAGTAGATGGGAAGTTGTTGAATGCAGTGAAGAGTATGTACGATGGTGCGAAGGCTGCAGTGCGTGTGGATGGTGAACTAAGTGAATTTTTCTCTTTGAAAGTTGTGTTGAAACAGGGATGTGTTATGTCTCCATGGTTGTTTAATCTGTACATGGATGGGGTAATAAAAGAGGTACAAGGTAGGGTAATGGATGTTGGAGTGGCCCTGGTGAGAGAGGATAGTGTTTGGAAAATCCCTGTACTGTTGTTTGCAGATGATACTGTGTTGTTGAGTGAAGACGAAGGGGAGCTGCAAGGCTTGGTGGATGAGTTTGGGAGAGTGTGCAAGAAACGGAATCTAAAGGCGAATGTAGGGAAGAGTAAAGTGATGGTCTTTGAGAGAGGTGAAGTCAGTGAATGTACAGTGAGGTTGGATGGTGAGGAATTGGAAAATGTGAGTATGTTTAAGTACTTGGGTAGTGTGATGAGTAAGGATGGAGGTTTGGAAGGTGAAGTGCTTGAAAGGGTACAGCAGGGAAGAAAGGTTGCTGGTTCTTTGAAAGCAGTGATAAGAAACAGGGAAGTGAGCATGGAAGTGAAAAAGTTACTACATGACAGTATTGTGATACCAACTCTAACGTATGGAAGTGAAGCTTGGACGTTGTTGGAAGGACACAAGTCAAGAGTGAGAGCAGTGGAAATGAGTGATTTAAGAGGAGCCTGTGGAGTCACATGGAGAGACAGGCTGACGAATGAGGATATAAAGGAGCGTTGTGGTGTGGATGTGGATGTGAAGGAAGCATTATAAGGAACACACTGAGGCAGTTTGGCCATGTGGAGAGGATGGAGGGTGAAAGACTGACGAAGAGAGTGTATGTGAGTGAGGTGGAGGGGGGAAGAGGGAAGGGGAGGCCGAGATATATATATATATGGAGGAGAGTGGAATCTGAAGCAGCTGCTGTTTGCAGATGATACTGCACTGGTGACTGATTCAGAGGAGAGATTGAGACAGTTGGTAGAGGAGTTTGGAAGGGTGTGTGAAAGGAGGAAATTGAAAGTAAATGAGAATAAGAGTAAAGTGATGAAGTGTACGAGGTTGATAGATGGTAGGGGGATGAATATAGTTTTGAATGGTGAGTTGCTTGAGGAGGTAGATTGTTTTAAATATCTAGGGTCACATGTTGCTGTGGATGGAAGAATAGATGCAGATGTGAAGTTTAGAATAAATGAAATAGGAAAGGTGCTGGGAGGAATGAAAAAAGTGTTTAAATGTCGTTCGCTTAGAATGGATGTAAAGAGAAGGCTGTATGAGGGTGTTGTGGTACCGACTGCATTATATGGGGCTGAAACATGGAATGTGGGTGTAGCAGAGAGGAAAAGTTTGAATGTAATGGAGATGAGATGTCTGAGGAGTATGTGTGGAGTGACGCGTATGGATCGAGTGCGAAATGATGAAGTGCGAAGGAGAGCTGGAGTTGTTCGGGAGATGGCTGGTAGAGTTGAGCAGAGGGTGTTGCAATGGTTTGGGCATATGGAGAGAATGGATAATGAGCGATTGGTGAAAAAGATAACTAGATCTGATGTGAGAGGTGTAAGGCTGAGAGGGAGACCACGAATAGGATGGATGGACAGTGTGAAGAGAGCGCTGGATGCGAGAGGGATGTCTGTTGAGCAAGGGAGAGTGGCTGTGCGTGACAGAAATAAATGGAGAGAAATTGTGAATGAATAAGTGATGACGCAGCCCTGAGGGGATATTCTCCCGCATTTGGTCTGATCAGCTAGTCAGGTCAGGTGCGGGTAAGGGGATGGGTCTGTTATGATGTGGCAGGGGTAAACCAGTTCTGCTGTCAGGCCCTGCTGCGGATGTCACTGATTGCATTGCGCAGTTGACCCTTGTGCGGTGTGATGCGGTGAGGATCTGTCCGTTCTCCCCTTTGGGGCTAAGATGCGAATGAATGTGTTTGAATGGATGAGTAAATGGAGAGTGAGTCGTCCTGTCTCGGCTACCTCCCTTTCCTTGGGGGAAGCAGCCTAGGTATATAGATAGATAGATAGATAGATAGATAGATAGATATATATACACACAGTATATATATATAATATTTATGTATGTATGTATATGTATATACAGTATACATATATTTTACATTTTGATGCATACATCACTCAAGCTAAATGGTTTCCTGTACACCAGGAAACCATTGCTGGGTGGTAACCATATAAACAAATTTTGGCACCTGGTGGTTTAGTGGGTAATTAAGATGCTCAAGTCAATTTGAGCCTGTGTAGGTTTATATCCAAGGGGTGGTTGGGGTTTATTGCTCACGTAATGCCACTCAGTGATGAGTGAGGTTGGTCACTCTCATCTTAAATGTCAGAACCAACTTGCCTAGCCCTGGGTTCCTACACTCCTCATGGGATGACATAGGATTGGATGATGTTTGGATGGATGGCACATGTAATGAATAATGTAGCATATATTTTTAGGTTACTGTATATTCTTATTCATTCAGCATGTTCTGAACATACTAAAATAAATGTGTTGTCAGTTATAATGCCATAGAAAAAAAATGGAAAAAATAAAATAAAATGACCAGAAAAATTAGGTTGAATCGATGTTCTGGACATGGACGAGATTGACATTTATATTCGGAAAACCCCTGAATGATTTACAAATGAAATAAACTAGATTGACATTTACTGTATATTCAGAAAAAGATTGACATTTACAGTATATTCAGAAAAAAGCCTGAGTAATTTACAAATCTGGTAAACATTCAGTAAAACCAACTAATATATCATTATCACCATCAGAAATGGGAAGATCTTGTACAATTCTCCCCCACTGACTGTAGAACATCTCATCATTCAGTGACATGGTCAGTAATATCAAGAAGTTGAAAATATCAAATTGTTACACAGAATGCTGGATGGGGTACTGGACAACCCCCACTTGAACTTTGTGCCCTCCTGACTCCTGAACTATAAGAGCTTTTTCACTCAAAATTGCTGCACTTATACAATCAGCCATGACAAACAAAGGCATGGTTGACCAGATCCCTAAAACAGTAAGGGGCAACATGGCATCATTTAAAAAATATGTTGGGGTCCATATGACCCCACCTGGCACACAAAGGGATATAATAAAAACATAATTGATGCCAGCACTGATCCCTGTGGGACTCCACTACAGTCATTACTTGTTTTACAATGTTTCTGTTTACGATAATTCGCTACAACGATAATAGAAAAGTTCCACCCCAAAATTTGATTTACAATAAATTCCCTGCTATAACGATTTTGCCATCAGAAAGCACCAGGCCCACGCAAGGTGACCATTGCTTGTCTCAGGCAAGATGGCGGTCCCGGCATGCAGGCATTGTTATGGTTCAGGTCCCACCACCCCTTCAAAGCCCTGTCTTTTCAACTTGTTCATGTGTGTCCCCCTGTTATCGTCACCTCTCAGCCAACCATCATACTACAGTACTGTGGATTTGTGTGCCCAATGGTAAGGTCAGTTCCATTGTAAGCCCCAGTGCTAAGGTTGGTGCAGGTATGGGCCGGATTCCTTTCCCGCTAACCTGTTCCTGTCTGACTCAGAGGCTGACCACTGGTGCCTGTAAGCACAGGCTGTCCCCCAGTCTCAGGGGGGACGACTTGGACCAACACAGGAAGGAATGAAGGTGGGTTGTCATTTATGGTTCAGTCTTGGTTAGGTGACGTTGGGAAGTTGAGTTGACGTAACCCCCATTTTATAATGGGTTTCAATCTCCCAATTTACGATAAAATTGGTATACGATAAGGTATGACCTGACGTAACCTCATTGTAAAACGAGTAATGACTGTAGTCACTTCTCTTCATAATGAGTGATTTCCCCTTAGTACTGTTCTCATTTCCCTTTTTCTGAGAAAATCTTGCATCCAACAGTACAGATTACCTCAGATTCCTCCTTGATTGTGCAGTTCCATAAAATTTTGGTGTGGTACTTTGTCAAATGCCTTCTTGAAATCCAAATAGATACTGCCTACCCATCCTTCTCTTTTCTGTACTGTTTCTGCAACTTTATCATAGTAGCTTAATAGATTAGTAACATGTGATTTCCCCTTTCTAAAACTGAGCTGTCTTTCTGTTATCATATTGTGTCTTTCCAGATGATTTAACCAAATTTTTCATATCAGCTTTTTTAATATCTTACGATGCTGGTTAGTGATACATGTCAGTAGCTGAGTGGATTTTATCTATTTCCTTTCGTGAAGAGGGGAACAATTTTAGCTTTCTTCCAAATATCAGGTAGTTTACCTTGACTTAAGGATTCCTTGAATTTATGCATATTGGTCTGCCTACCTTTTCTGCACATTCATGTAATACCTAACCAGAAAAATCATCAGGACCATTTGCTTTTCCTTTGTCTAATTTGCTTAACTCTTCTTGGACCTCCTGCTCCAGTGTTCATATACTGTATCCGTTAATATGTGTGGGCATGCTTGATCCTTATCATCTCCCTCAAATCTACCTTCTTCTGTAAAAACTGATTGGAATTTTTTGTTATGTACAGTACTTCACAAATATTTTCTTTTTGGTAATAAGTTTTCCCCTCATCCATGATGGACAATATTTTATCTTTTACTTTGGTTTTGCTTCAGATGTAGCTGTAAAAAGAGCTTCAGTTGATCGCTACTTTTATTTATAATGTCTTCCTCAAACTGTCTGTGAGCATCTCTCCATATCCTTGTATAATAATTTCTTGCCTGTTTATTGTTGTTATATGTCCTCTCACTATTATGTTGTCTGTATATATTCCATTCATTATTAAGCCATTTCTTTATCCTTATTTCTGCTTCTTTGTGCTGAGGGATATAATTTTGGACTCTGTTTCATAAAAATCACATAATTTTCTGTATACAGTAATCCCTCCACTATCCGACGTAATAGAGCCATAGGCATGTCCGGAAAGTGGTCCTGTCCGGATAGTGGGCACCAGCCTCCTGGACTTGTAATTATGGACCTTAACTCAGAAAAACACCTATACAACTTCCTCTGGACATGCATAGCACCTATTTAAGACCCAAATCACACAAAAAAGGGACATAAAAGACTGAAATAAATGCAAAAGAACCATAAAATGAGGTTTTTAAGGTAGGTTCATACAATATGAAACATTCTGGGTACTTACAAGTCCCTGGCTCCTGGACTGGTAGTTATGGACCCTAACCTAGCCTAACTCAGAAAAACACCTCCCTACTGCAAATGCATAGCATCTAAAACACTACATATTCACACCAATAAGGGACATAAAAGAGTGAAATGAGGTATTTGAGGTAAGTATAGTATGGAAAATACAGTACAGTACAGTATGAAACATTCTGCCTACTTACAGCAAGTCCATGGCCATCTCAATGAATAACCGCTTCCTCTCAGACTCTGACAGTAAAAAGGATTTCCTGAAGCACTTGCAGTACACTGTTCATGAAGTCTTGCACTAAACTTAGTCATTCGCACTCAGAAGTCCATTCTCTTCACACTGTGCACTCTTGTCTTACTTATGCTCCATTGTAACTTAATAAGTGTTGCACTCTGCACTTTAAGTCTTTCCACTCATAAAACCAATTTCAAAACAAATCACAAGTTTATTTACGTTAAATTTAGTCCAAAAATTTTGTCTTGTGATCTAGTGGAGAAGTTCTTGCCGTTTAATCACTGTCAGAGTCTGAGAGTATCGCTGGCAGGTGACCTAGGGGTGCGTCACTGGGTCGTGGTGATGGCGTACCCACTGCAGACAACTCGGAAGATAGACGCAAACTCACGTCGAGTGGTGACTCCACCGTGGCTGATGTGCTGAGCTGTGGCTCGGAGCATGAGGGCCTGTCTTCGGGAGGCAACAGAGTGGAGCCAGGGCTGGGCACAGCGGGGGTCACTGTCCTGAAAAAACTGTCAATCATTGATTGACGCAAGGAATGACGATTCTGACGATTTATGATGCGCTGCCTGAAAGTACACACTTCCTCCACAAGTCCCAAGGGCCCCATCTCCCTGTCGCAGTCCAGGTGTTCCAGGTAGTCCAGAACGAACTCTAGGTGTTCCCGGAGTGCGCTGAGCTTGGGGATGGCTGGAGTAGTGTCATGCTGAGAGGAGTCCGCATCATCGTCGCCGTCCTCGTCGGAATCTTCAAGCAGGGTACTGACACCTGCAACAAAAGATGCGATCTCAATATCAGACAAGGTCTGATACCCAGGATCTCCCTTGTCGTCATCCAACCACTCACTCACTTCGTCCACATCAGCATCTTCGCTGTGCGCACATAGACATGCATGGAAGTCATCCACGTCGAAACCTAGGAAATCGTACTCCCCATCTGTTCCGAGAAGCAGATGAGACCAACCATTTTCTAGAGTCTTGACAGGGATTTCCTTCCATGCACTGGCCCAGTTGTAAATGGCAGACTTGATGTTGTAGCAGCGAAGGTTTTCCAAAGTCCGCTGGCCTCGCGTGTCCCGTCCCTCCCTGCGCTCGTCCTCATCCTCGAGAACAACCATCACCTCGTTCAGGAAATTCCGTCGGTATGGGCGCTTCGTTGCCACGATCACTCCTTGGTCCATTGGTTGGATGAGAGCAGTAGTATTAGGTGGCAGAAACATGCACCTAATGTGGCCATTCTCAGCCACCAAGTCCTTGTCGCAGGGGTGGGCAGGTGCATTGTCGAGGAGAAGGAGGGCCTTTACCTGGTGGCGTGGGATTCCCAGTTTCTCCGTCTGGTAATGTATGACCTCCTTGACGAAATGGCGGTGGAACCAGTCTTTGAAGATGTGGGCTGTAAACCATGCCTTCAAGGAATGGTACCAGACGACAGGAAGGACATCCATCACCCCACGAAGACACCAAGGTTGCTTTGCACGGCCAACAATAACGGGCTTAAGCCGGTGCAGGCCGTTAGCATTGGCACAACACGAAGCAGATAGCCGTTGCTTGGAGAGCTTGTGGCCAGGTACACGCTTCTCCGTCTCCTCGGCTAGAGTGTTCGTAGGCAAAGAGCGATAGAATAAACCAGTTTCGTCAGCATTGTAGACTTGACCGAGAGTGAGGCCCTCCCTGTCGGTCAAGCCCTTCACCTTGTGCCGAAACTCCTCTACTCCATCCTCGTTAGCGTCCAAAGCTTCGCCATGAGACTTACGGTTGGTAAGGCCATGCCGTGACTTAAATGCGAAGAGCCAACCCTCGGATGCCTTGAAGTCTAGGGCGTCGTGAAGCCTTGCGAACTTCTCAGCAGCAGCCTTCAGCTCCGTACCACGTACCATCACACCAGCAGCACGTTGCTATTGATACCAAATCAACGTGGAGCGGTCGACTTCAGCAAACTTGGAAGTAAACATCATCTTCCTCTCCATGTTGCGTTTGCTTTTTGACGAGAAGTCAGCCATGTACTGCATGAGTTTGTCTCGGGATCTCTTAATATCAAACAAAGTAGATCGGGCCAGGTTGAACTCACGGAGGATGCGTGAAGAAGACCATCCTGCATCTACTTTCTCCAATATCTCCCGCTTTTTCTCCAGAGTCAATACCACTCTCTTCCTCTTCTCAGGCGACGGGGCCATCATCACACACACGAAGGAGAGGCACGAGAGCAGCAGGAGTGCCTGCAGCAGGTAAGGCACCACCACAAAAGCGAGCACGTGGGCAGCCATAACGACGAGCTTTTGCTCACGACAAGGGACAGGCGGACAGTGGGGAGGATCCAGGGGCACTCTAGCGGACGTCGGAGGAATGACGCGCCACAACAAAGCTGTCCCGTGCTGCGCGCGCCAAGTTCAAATTATGGGCGGGAAAAAATCTTCTTTTTTTTCTAATTTTTTGCGGTTTTCGGACCATTTTAGGAATATTGGATCCCAGGACGATTATGTCCGGTTAGTGGGAATGTCCGGAAAGTGGGCGTCCGGAAAGTAGAGGGATTACTGTATATATATATATCATTTATAGCATGTCCGCTAAGCTCCTTTTCCCAATCCATTTGTATAAAGTACTTCTTTAGATCGTCATGGTTACCCTTTTTTGTAGTTTAAGCTCTTTGTAACTTTTTTTAACACTAAATATATCATATGCTATCCTGAAATTTAGTACTACATGGTTGCTTTTGCCGAAAAGTGGGTGATACATTATGTTGTCAGTTTCATTTTCTTGCCTTGTAAAAACAAGATCTAACAATGATGGCTCTTCTGGTCCACTTTTTCTGTTGTTCTCCTTTGCATGTTGTGTTAGGAAAAACTCCTGTATAAGATCCAGGAACGTTTGATCCTAACAGCTTTTATGGCTTCTTACATCTTGAGTAATCCAGTTTATATTTGTGTTGAAATCTCCTGTTAGTGTAATTCTTTCAGATTTTTCTTCCATTCTTTATAGTAGGATTCTTAAACTTAGTATTGTACTTTCTGCCAAGTCTTCATATTCACCTCTGTCCCAGGTTCTTGTCTTGGGTGGCATGTACAAATTTGCCACCATTATTTTACTTTCAGCTGTGTTGATTTCTACTTCAATTAATTTTACTTTTGAGGGTATATCTAGTTCTTTCTTTGACTTGAAGTTTTTCCTTTGTTAATATCACAACTCCTCCTCTTTTTTTCAAATTTCTATCCCTTCTCCATATAATATATGCATCAGAACTTAGAGTGTTATTGAATATCCTTAGGATTAATTTTGTTTCAGGTAGGTGGGGACACTTACCATCCACTCACTCAGTGTATGGTAGTGCTGCTTGGGTGTCTGCCCATTCCATTTTTCCATCCTTCTGCTTCTTCTATCTTTCTTTCCTTCATTCTTTCCTCTTCCTTCTGCCTGTGGATGACTCTACACTGAGTGGCAAGCCAAATGGTTTCCTGGATACCAGGAAACCATTTACTACTTTGGGTGGTAACCGTATAACCAAATTATGGCGCCTGGTGGTTTAGTGGGTAATTAAGGCACTCCAGTTGGATTGTGCCTGTGTAGGTTTATATCTAAGGGGTGGTTGGAGTTTATTGCTCACATAATGCCACTCAGGGATGGGTGAGGCTGGTCACTGTCATCTTAAATGTCAGGACCAACTTGCCTAGCCCTGGGCTTCTATGCTTCTCATGGGGCAACATAGGTTTGGATGATGGATGGACGAATAGGCAAATATGAGGTTTCTTTTCGTTGATATAGTCTTTTGTCTCAAATAATTTGGATACCATTCCATGTACACTAGAGTACATCAACTTAGTCATGTTGTTTACATATTTGACGTAGTTTGATTCTACTACCTTGCCTTTTTTTAGTCCCTGCTGTTTGTGTGCCATTTTCTTGACTGGAACAGGGAAGGTTTGGAGCCAGCAGATCCAGTGTCTGGCCCTTGGCCTTTGATTGATACTGCTGCTGTGAGTGAGGCAATAGGCAGGATGAGGGTGGGGAAGGCAGCAGGTGTGTCTGGGTTGACTGCCGAAATGCTGAAGGGCTCAGGCGATATAGGGGTGAGTTTAGTCACTGACCTGATAAATAGGATTATTTATGAGTGTGTTGTCCCAGATGATTGGTTGAAGAGTGTAATTGTAAATGTGTATAAAGGGAAGGGTGATGCCCTGGAAAGAGGAATTTATAGAGGTATAAAGCCTTTAGATCAGATAATGAAGGTAATGGAGAGAGTTTTAGAAGGATGATTAGAGAAAGAGTGAATATTGATGAGATGCAGTTTGAGTTTATGCCAGGTAGGGGGACCACTGATGCTATATTCATTGTTCGACAGCTTCAGGAAAAATATATTGGTAGGAGAAGGGATCTTTATTTTGTTTTTGTTGATTTGGAAAAGGCCTTTGACAGAGTCCCTGGAGAGGTGGTGAAGTGGGCAATGAGAAAGCTTGGCTTGGAGGAGTGGCTGGTTAGGGTGGTTATGGCTATGTATGTGAGTGCTCACACCCAGGTAAGAGTGAATGGAGATTTGAGTGATGAGTTTTCCGTGAATGTTGGTATGCATCAGGGGTCAGTCTTCAGTTCCATGTTGTTTATCATGGTACTCGAAGCCCTTTCACGTGACTTTAGAAACGGACTCCAGTGGGAGTTGTTGTATGCTGATGATTTGGTGTTGATTGCAGAGAACGATTGGGAGGCGGAGGAAGGGTTTAGGAAGTGGAGAGATGGTATGAGGCAAAAGGGTTTAAGGGTAAATGCAGATAAAACAGTGATGATATCTAGGGTTGGTGGCGGTACTGTCAAAGACAAGGGAAAGTGGCCATGTGCAGTTTTCCACAAGGGTGTGGGAAGTAGTTCCATCTTGTGCGGTGTGTGTGATAAATGAGTGCATAAGAGGTGTAGTGGTATCAGAGGTAGACTGCGAGATAATGCTGATTTTATGTGTACGACGTGTTGGGGAGAGCAGGTGGAGATTGTCAGACGCGAAAGGATTGAACTTGCTGGTGAATCTCTTGAGTGTGTGGAAGAGTTTTGTTATTTGAGACATGTTGTGTGCTGGATGTGGGGCTGGAGCTAGCTCTGTGGCTAAGGTGAGAAGTGGTTGGAAGAAGTTCAGGGAGCTCTTGCCTCTCCTGACATTGAGAGGACTCTCCCTATGTGCTAAGGGGTCTTTGTATGCAGCATGTGTTAGGAGGGTAATGCTGTATGGTAGTGAGACCTGGACAGTGAAGGAGGAAGATATTTGCCGGCTCAGACGTACAGAAATGACAATGATTAGGTGGATGTGCAGTGCGTCCCTGCGTCCAAGGCCTGGAGGGGCTGGGTTTACGATAGAAGAGTTGAGAGGTAGGATGGGACTGGAGTATATTGGTGTTGTGATGAGGAGATGTAGATTGAGATGGTTTGGACATGTGGAGAGGATGGAGGATGATAATTGGGTAAGAAAGGTGAGAAGTGTTAATATTGGGGGTGGGGTTATGAGGGATAGACCAAGAAAGACATGGGACAAGGTCATTAAGTGTGACCTCAGGGTTAAGGGACTGAACAGGGAGGCTGCAATGGATCGTGCAGCGTGGAGAGCCGCCATTAGGTGACCAATGCCGACACATCCAAGCATGTTGGAGCCTTTAAAAATGAAAACATAACCCTACTGCTGTGTAAAATAATTTACTTCTCTCTTCCTCAGAGATTTCTTCTTTTTTTTTTTTTTTTGCTTCTTTCATTTTGTAGTCCCCAATCCATTTGAGTTAGGTATCTTTTTATCGATCATCATCGTCATCATCTAATCCTGTGTTGCCTCATGAGGGGCGTAGGAGCCCTGGGCTAGGCAAGTTGGTCCTGACATATACGATTAGAGCGACCATCCTCACTCATTCCTGCACGTGAGTAATAAACCCCAACCACCCCTTGGATATGGAAACCTGCATAGGCTCAATCCAATTGGAGGGCCTTAATTACCGACTAAACCAAAATTTGGTTATATGGTTATGGTTTCCTGGTGTACAGGAAACCATTTAGCTTGTCACTCAGTGTAGAATCACCCATAGACAGAAGGAAGAGAAAAGAATGAAGGAAAAAAAGACAGCAGAGGGAGTGTAGTGTCCCCTGTAGGCATAGGGAAGAGGAAACAATGAAGGAAAAAAGACAGATGAGGATGGAAGGAAGGAAGGAGGAGAGGAAAGGGCAGTCACCTGAGAGCAGCACCACATTGAGTGAATGGATAGTGAGTGCCCACACCTGTCCATACTGTTTAAAATTCCTCCAACTCTTTGAGTTTGCCAGCATTCTTCAACACCTCCTCCACTGTGTTCACACTTTGGAAGGTTACTTTTAGGAGCCTTGACTTGTATTTCTCATATTTCCCTAGCCTTTTGTATTCCTCTGTATACATTCTCATGGATGTCTTTTGATAATTCTTTCAATGTGCTCATTATATTTACCATCTCGTTTTGGTCCCTAGGGATTCTGTTTCTTATTTCTTCTTCATCTTTACCAGTGATTACTGTAGATTTGTTCATCTCAACGGATTCCTTAATCAGCTTTGGGCTGTTTTTAATGATATCTTTCATTTCCATTCTTATGGTTTCATCTTTTTTAACTCTTGCTTCATTTTTATGATAGCAGCATATGCACTTTGTACTTCATCTGAGCAAATTGTCATCATTTCATTTGCCAGAGTTATTTTCTCTTCAGTATCACTGCTTTGTTTGGTCAGACTGCTTGCTTGCTAAATTTTTTCTGTATAATTTTTGAACTCCAAAAATCTCTCATGGTTGAACACTGTACTCCTGACTTTACTTGTTTTCTTTCTCAGTGAGTCTGCCTCAGTTGACAACTCGTATAGTGTAGTGTCCTTTCTGTTTATTCCTTTACTAATTCTTCATTTTTTCTCTCTGCAGGCGTTGTTTTTTTCTAATTGCCTCTATTTCCAGTTGAAAAGTTTTCTGCGGTTTATTCACTTTCCCCACTAACATGTTATATGTTTCCTTTTCAACCAGTTCTCCATGTTCATCATCATGTTTTCTACTTTTATCCCTTCTCTTTCCTACTAACTCCTACTCTGTAAAGTACAAAATCTTACAGAAAGATCATGTCTACTTACAATCTGGCATCTCCCTGCTGTCCATCATGGTGTGATGTGACAACACCCTGATGCTTCCCTTGCTTCAGCAAATTCCTTGGAGCACAGATTCTGATGTATACACTCTTTTGACTACACTGTCTTTCCTTATAATTACTCTGCTGTATTAACACTTAATTTAGCCTAGTACTGAACTTGACTCATTAATAGATACTCATTATGTATGCCGGTAGTAGTGGAGCTCGGTGATGTATGTCCTTCCTCTCCCATTGTCGGTGTGTGTGTGTGTGTGTGTGTGTGTGTGTGTGTGTGTGTGTGTGTGTGTCAGACATGGGGTAATAGTAATTGACTATAACAGGGTTTTCAAAGTAATAGTAATAGTAATAAATCACAAGTTCCTGGCTGGAATAGTAATTGTAATAGTAATAGAAGGCAAAATAATAGATAATTGTATATTACTTTCCCATTACAGACACTTTTTTAATGCAGTTTACCATAATCAGTAAAAACAGCCTTCTCACCTTGGTTAGCTGTTGGCTGCTCTCCAAGATGCAGGTACACCACAGGAGACCATGCAGAATGGAGAGTGGTCAACAGGCCATCAGGTGATCTAGACACACTTGTGCATTCAGTGGAACAGCCTCCCAACAATAATGAAAATAAAAACCATTTTCAGTTTAATTAATACTGTTATCATAAATAATATATTAATAGTAATAGTAATACTAATAGATGACCAAATAATAGTACTGTAATAGCAATAGATGACCACTAAAGTAATTATAATAGTACTATAATAGAGAGCAACTGAAATTAATAGTAATAGAAACCCAGTAATAGACCCCATGTCTGGGGTGTGTGTGTGTGTGTGTGTGTGTGTGTGTGTGTGTGTGTGTGTGTGTGTGTGTGTGTGTGTGACCCACTTAGTTATTTTCTGTTATCTCCTGTTGACAGGATGTTGAACTGGATGAAAATGGGGCAAAGCATGTGGAGCGGATATACTGTGGTCATGTCTACCACAATCAATGCCTTGACACCTACATAAAAACCCCACCATTCCAAGGAGGAAAAACCTGCCACACCTGCAGCTTGAGGATCTATCACGACAAGTGGAAGTTGACACCTGAGACTGTAGAGGCACGCTGGGCCCACAAGCAGGCCAAACAGAGAGAACTGGATGAAGTGGTAGATTTTCTTAGCTAATGAAGGGTGTTTTTTGTGCAACTTTCCAAGCTTATGACTGAAGTTCCTTTTACAATCTTGGCTGCATACTGCCAGTTTCTGATATTGTTATTTTTTATTTATGGTCAGTTTCATGCAGCTATTTAAGCTTTTTTCTTGTACTTTTTTTTTTAATCTTTTCACTGAGATAATTAATATATTGACTTCTTGACTGATGAATAAAGCTTATTATGCCTTAATTTGTGTACCATATTAAAAGTTTCTTGTACAACTTTTTGGAGCTAATGATTATTAAAAAAAAAAAAAAAAAAAAAAAAAAAAATTCTTCCAAGTTGTTTGCTTCAGCTAGTGACAAAAAACTCATGCATGAGGATCCTTAGTTATAGATGTATAATCTTTTGGAAAAAAAATACAAACTATGCATTGAGTCCAGATACCGGATTTTTATGCTAATCAGAACTGCACTGGAGCTGGTAAATATGTGATTGTTTCTGTTTTTATTCCTTGAATTTCTGACTCTTGCGGAGATGGACTCACAGGAGCAAATATTCTAAAGGATTCAGCATTTGCACTTTATATATCTACAGTCAGTACTGTATGTTGTTGAAGTGGGATGCCTTTTGGTGGTGACACCACTCTTACTAGGTGCTGAAGCTGTCACATTGTATTAAGTGTCCCTTAATCTTCTCCTTAACCCCTAAAAGAAGGATGGTGGACTGTAGAAAGGCAGCTTTGGCCTGCAGTTTCATGTTCAGATCATCATCATCATATTTGTCATACTGCTGCTTCTTTTCTTTTCTTTTTTTCCCATACTGTAAAATCACTTCCATCCATTTGGAAGCTATATTGTGAAGGTCAGCATCAATATTCATAGTTCAATTACAGTAACCAACTGGAGTCGTAATGTGAAGGTTAGCACTAATCTTCGTAATACAGTCGGTTGGCCCCAAACATGCCAACAACTGTGGTACAGAAATCATCAACATGCTGCTACATGTATTTTAATTACTGTTTTATAATATGATTAATATTACAGTGCTAATAAAAATATTTATGTACTAGAGTCACTGCTCAATGTGTCTCTCGAACACAGTAGCTTCGTAGTCCATATCCACCTGAGATACATGCCTGAGGGCTGATGATTTTGTGCCCCTGATGCATAGGAATGCAGACCTCACAAGGGAGAGTAGCATTTGACATCATTTGATGTTTGCTGTTCTGTGGTTAAAGTGATCATTGTCTAGAGGAAGCTGAGCTGGCTTTATGGTGTTGTCATGGCAAATTTCCTGCAGCATTTTTGCAATGAGGTTCTGTACTTCATCAAGCCAAATGCACACAAAGCCTCCCTTATTTGCAAACCATTGTATGGTGCCACTGGTAAACTGTTGAGGAAGGTTTTCTGTTGACCACCCATATCTCAAGGCTATGGTGTCATTATATTCTTGTTTCTTGAAGTCAAAGCCATTTTGCCCCGAGAAGCAGGGTTGTCTGCCAGTGCAATGCTTCAACCTCCTGTGTCATTTCAACTCTTCTGTGCTGGTTTGTAATAAGATATGCAGCTATGTGCCACAGCTAGTTCTGTCTTGCTTCCCCTCTCTGCTTGTGTCTGTCTTTCTGCTGTTGTTGATCGGCTTCACCCATCTCAGTTTGGGCCCAAATTTTCCATGACAAGGATTTGGCAAGCCAGAGTTAATGTCCATGTTCATAGCCAGCCATGGCTGCTGGATTTTTAATCCACCATATGCTGGCCAACTTGGGACCTTCATGGCGCCCCAGTGCCGGCCAAATTTTTTTTTTTTTTTTTTTTTTTTTTTTAAGGTTAGGGATGATGAGAAAACATGGAGAACAACCATAAAAGTACTCACAGAAGTCTAAAAGGTTAATTTTGAAGTTGATTCTCTCTTGGCGAGTTTGGTAACTGAAATGTTTCGAGTAATGCCCGTAGACTTCATTGACTGCCGCTGACACCCAGCGAGTTGAGGTAGGAGATCTTCCTTTTCTTCATGGGTAAGTACCCCAAATGACCCAGGGACACTCTCGGAAGGTATATAGATGATGTGGGAATTGTCCCCAAGCATAATTATGTGCAGGGGTGCATTACGACATTTGAGAGTGAGTGGTATTTTTCCAGTAATGTTCATATTATTGGATTTTCTAGTTTTCACATAAAGTGTTTTCCCACACATATATATTTTACAGTTGTATATTTTTTTCGTACAATGAATTATGCTTGCACGTTGTATTCGCCATGTGTCTTTTCTCGAACACACAAGACACATTATGCAAGTTATTTGATTTTTTTTTTTTTTTTTTTTTTTTTTTTTTTTTTTTTTTAATGCAAGGAAGAAGGAACCAAAGGCCATGAGCCCGCAGTAACAGTTCCCTCCAAGAGAAAAACAAAATACAATAGAGAGCCAAATTCAAGATCTGATCATTTTGAGATGCCTGGACACACTGCGTTTGAAAGACTGGAGATCATAGGCAGCAGGAAATACAGACAGAGGGAGACAGTTCCAGAGCTGACCTGTTGCATAAATGAAAGACTGGGAGTAACGGTTAACTCTTGCATTAGAGAGTTGGACAGAAAGGGGATGAGAGTTTGCTGCCAGACGGGTGCTACGCGCCCATCGTAGAGGTGGAGGAATGCAAGCAGACAGTTCAGAGGAGCAGTGACCATTAAAGTAGCGATAGAAAAGAGATAAAGATGCAACAGTGCGGCGAAGAGACAGAGGTTGAAGGGAGTCAGTAAGAGGAGGAGAGTTAATGAGACGAAAAGCCTTTGACTTACACTGCACTTGCTATTATGAAATCATATACACTAATTTATGTATACATTACAATTACTTATGAAATAACTTACACTAATTTATATATACGGTACAATTCAGTAACATTTATAGGTGTCTTTTTTCGCATATAGCAGGTTTCCAGCACTTAGAAGTGGAGGAGGGTATGATATTCCTCAAAGCATGGGATGAGACACAACCCCACGTCACACTCACGCATTGGTAGAAGGCAACATAGGTGTTAAAGAGGAGAATAATTCTCAATATTAGCTCCAATGTAAAAAAATTCTTGAAGAAATTGAAGCTCCTTGAAGTGGGAGTCAGCTCCAGCATAGTACAACCTGCCATATCACCGCCTGTGAAGGGATGAATGATGGGAATGAAATTGCTTCCATCGTCCCACTTGCACTTGACTTCATCCCCTCCTTTGCTTTCACCCTTGTCACCAGTAGGGCCACCTCCATCTCCGTCATCAGGATGGGGAGGAAATTTGGTAGTAGGTTGGGGAGGAGGTTGGGGAACAGAGCTTGCCTCCTCACTTTCCCCACAACTCACACTTTTCTTCCCCCTGCCTTTTCCCTTCCCCTTTGCTTCTTTCCCCACCGTTTGAGGCTGTCGGGAGGAAGCGCAGGCGGGTTCAGGTGCGGTGGAGGTCCTGGGTTGGGGAGAGGCAGCGCTGCGTGGGGCTGGAGGTGGGAGGTATCTTCACACACCACATGAATGGAACAAAGCACTGCTCACTTTGTACTTTTTACTGAATAGTTCTTCCCCACTCATCTGGGTTTCCCTGGGCCATCCTTTCCATGAAGACAGCCAATGTTCACCTGAGGAGTCAGCCTCGTATTCCATATCACTAGGGGAATCGTTCATGGAGCAAGAGCAGCGTGGTGGGGTGGAAAGTGGTGGTGGTGTTGGTGCAGTGTGAGATACAGCCTTTCAGACAGCCACATACCTCATCTTTGTTGGGGATGGAATCTTGTCCTCGCTGCTTGATTCCGACTCAGGTTGGACGTAGTCTTGATGAGCAACATTATCAATGGGAGAATCATTTTCTCCATCACAGGGGATGTTCAGGAGCTTGTCAGTCTTGTGTTGGGGAATACCACAATGCACCATGGTGCTCTATCACTCGCAAAGTGGGATTGAGTTGGCGGCGCCCAGCGTGGGAGGAGGGATGATGTGACGACTCATAGCGTAGGTATTAGGCCAAAACAGGCGCCGGAGTATCCCTAGCAAATGTCTCGCGCCAATATTGAATTTATGAATTTTCGCAAATATTTCAAATTGATGATGTTTGCATACATCACTGGCATTTTGTGCACTTGCAGGTCCCGACGTACATATATATATATATATATGTCGCTGGCACGGGGCGGGTTAATGCCAAGGCCTCGTATCCTGAGTGATAGTGCTAAAAGATCCCTCTCTTCAGACGTGGAGATGTGGCCATTGGTCGGTGATGGGAGGGACAATTCCTTGAGAGCATACTCCAGCGGTTGTAGCAGCAATTAGTGATGGTCTACATCACAAGGCTCCATTTATGCTTTATACCATGTGTACTTGTATTCAGTGGCATTTAAGATTTTTTTCCCCCTAACAAGTACACTGAAAAGTCCTCATGCATCTTCGAACGTGGATGTCACGAGGTTGGACTCAAGTTAGCTCTGGTTCTGTTCGAAACAGCCACATAGACAGGTAGATATCTTGTAAACTGCCAATCATTTGTAGAATATGAAATTTAAAAAAATAATAATAATCTAAAGCTTTTGATAAATTGTGAAAAATAAGATGCATTTGAATACTTTATATACCCAGAAGATTCAGGAAAAACTTTATAGACAGCCACAATTCCTGTGTACACATACTGACAGTGCTGCCTTCTGGTGTGTTCTGGTGATTATAACTGGTTTTTAGGAAAAAACAAATGTTTATAACTTTGTGTGTGTGTATGTGTGTGATTATATAATATATGCCTGAATCATGCTGATACTTCACATGTAGTCAAGTGACTTATGGACAAACCTAGCTAGGTCAGGTTCAACAGAGAAGAAGGATGGATTGAAGCAATTTCTGGTGTAATATGTATGACTGTTACAGATTTCATCCATTCATTCATCATCCAATCCTATGTTGCCCCATGAAGAGCGTAGGCACCCAGGGCTAGGCAAGTTGGTCCTGACATTTAAGATGAGTGGGTTTCAAGAATACTCCCCCAGTATCGCTGCTTGTCGTACGAGGCGACTAAAAGGGTTGGTGGTGGGTTAGTGCCCCACCCCGTAAAAAGAACTAACTAAAAAAGCGAACAAAGCGCCTCGGACCCGGACGGACCATATGTTGACAACTAAGGAACGGACAAAGGACATTCTTAGGGTGGGAATGTGGAATGTGAGAGGAGTGAATGATGAAGTGAAAGAGAGAGAGATTGTTCAGGTGCTTGAGGATGCAAAAGTGGATATATGTGGATTGACCGAAACTAAATGGCAAGGTGAAAGGGTGAGAGAATGGGAATATGGTTTAGGTATATGTGTGGGAGTCAATGAAAATGAGAGGGCAAGAGAAGGAGTATGTCGGATGATAAGCAAGAAATGGAAGGAGAATATAAGAGAGTATGGAACAGTGGGTGCAAGGATTGTATGGGTGAGGATGAATATAGGTAAACAAGCGTGGGCGATTGTATGTGTGTATGTGCCGACAGAGGATCGAGTGGCAAGAGTGAAAGATGAGTTTTGGGCGAGTGTAGAAGTGTGCATGGACAAGTTTGAGAGGAGCGAGAGAGTGCTGTTGATTGGAGACATGAATGGCAAAGTTGGGAATGTACGAGTGGATGGAGTGGTTGGTCAGTGGGGTGTGCCAGCTGACGTAGATGGGAATGGAAGTGCTTTGGTGGACATCTGTGCTTGTAAGGGGTTGGCAACTGCCAACACCTACTTTCGGCATAAGATGATCCACCGGTATACATGGAGAGTAATGAGGAGGATGGATGGTGAACTTGTTGAACGAAAGGCAATGATAGACTACGTGTGTGTGGATGAGCGAATGAGAAGACAAGTGTTGGATGCAAGAGTGTGGAGAGGGTGGGGGAATGGAGTCTCGGACCATCACTTAGTGATGGCTAAGGTAGAGCTGCAAAGAAAGTGTTTGAGGAGACGAAGGGGAAGACAGGAGGAAGCAACTCCTGTGAGAAGAGTGGAGAAATTGCAAGATAGTGAGAAAATGACAGAGTATAAGAGCATAGTGGAAGAAAGACTGGGAAGGTATGAGCTAGAGCAGACGGAAGGGGTGGAAGACGTATGTAAGATATTCACGGAAGAGTTAGGCGCAGCGTGTGAGGCGGTTTGTGGAGTGAGGAGGAGATGCAAGGGTGTGCAAGGGACAGCATGGTGGAATGATGAGGTGAAACGAGCTGTGGAACAAAAGAAGAAGGCATATAGTGAATGGTTAGCAAGTAGAGGTAGGGGAGAAGATGAGAGTGAGAAGAGAGAGGTATATGTGAGCAGGAGAAGGGAGGTTAAGAGACTGGTGAAGGAGAGTAAAAAGAAGGTGGATGAGGAGTTTGGGAGGAATCTGAGTGTGAAATGGAGGGAGAGTAAGAAATTGTTTTGGAAGGAGGTAAAGAAAGTAAGGCAGTGTGAAAGGGGAAATAGTAGGGGTGTGAAAGATAGGAATAATAGATTGTTGGTGGAGAAGAGAGAGAAACTGAGGAGATGGAAGGAGCACTTTGAGGATTTGTTGAATGTGGAGAGTGAGAGCAGTGCGAGTATAAGTGGTTGGGGAATGGCTGGGAGAAGAAGAGATGAGAGGAGGGAGGAAGAGATCTGTAGGGCGGAAGTAGTGGAAGCGATGAAGAATATTAAGTTGGGAAAGGCCCCAGGAATTGATGGAGTGTGTGGTGAAATGCTGAGGTATGGGGGTGAGATTGTTGTGGAGTGGATATGGAAGTTGTGTAGATTGGCTTGGGATGAGGGAAGGGTTCCAGAGGACTGGAAATCAGGTATAATTGTTCCTTTATACAAAGGAAAAGGAGAGAGAGAAGTATGTGGTAACCATAGGGGTATTTGCCTACTTAGTGTGACTGGTAAAATATATGGTAGAATACTCATTGATAGGGTTAGGCATATGACAGAGGAGCTAGTTGGAGAACAAGGGGGATTTAGGAAGGGAAAAGGGTGTGTAGATCAGATATTTGTTCTAAGATGTTTAGTGGAGAAGTATCTAGAGAAGGGAAGGAAAGTGTATGTTGCCTTCATGGACTTGGAGAAAGCTTATGACAGAATAGATAGGCAAGGTATGTGGAAGGTATTAAGAATATATGGAGTAGAGGGGAAATTGTTGAGTGCTCTGAAGAGTATGTACGAGGGAGCTAGGGTTACGGTGCGAGTGGATGGTGAGCTGAGTGAGTTCATTGATCTCAGTGTGGGACTGGAACAGGGTTGTGTGATATCTCCATGGCTGTTTAATATATACATGGATGGGGTTGTAAAGGAGGTGCAGGGTAAGGCAGTGGATGTGGGGGTGGCTCTAATGAATGAGGGTGAGATTTGGAAGCTCCCGGTGTTGCTGTTTGCTGATGATACAGTACTGTTGAGTGAAGATGAATGGGAGTTGCAAGGTTTGGTGAATGAATTTGGGACAGTGTGTAGGAGGAGGAATCTGAAAGTTAATGTAAACAAAAGTAAAGTTATGGTGTTTGAGAGGTATGAAGTCACAGATTGTGCAGTGAGGTTGGATGGTGAGGATATGGAGAATGTGAGTGCATTCAAGTACTTGGGTAGTGTGATGAGTAAGGATGGAACTTTGGGGGATGAAGTGCGTGAAAGGGTACAGCAGGGAAGGAAGGTTGTTGGTACACTGAAAGCAGTGATGAGAAATAGGGAGGTGAGTATGGAAGTTAAGAAGTCACTGCATCATTGTATTGTGATCCCTACCCTGACGTATGGAAGCGAGGCATGGACCTTGCAAGAGGGGAACAAGTCAAGAGTGAGAGCAGTGGAAATGAGTTCCTTGAGAGGGGCATGTGGAGTGACGTGGAGGGACAGGTTGACGAATGAAGAAGTGAAGGAACGCTGTGGGGTGGATGTGGATGTGGTTGAGAAGATTAGGAGAAATACACTCACGTGGTTTGGACATGTGAAGAGAATGGAGAATGAAAGACTGACTAAGAGGGTGTATGTAGGTGAGGTGGAGGGAGGGAGAAGGAGAGGTAGACTGAGGATGAGGTGGAGGGATGGAGTTGAGAGGTATATGAGGGAGGGGGGGGGTGAGTTGGGGGGAGGGTAGTCAAATGGTGGGTGACAGAGCGACTTGGAGGCATTTTGTCTGCGGCCACCCTTTGTGGGATTAGGGCGTCGGTCTATAGATAGATAGATAGATAGACTAACCTCACTCATCCCTGAGTGGCATTACGTGAGCAATAAATCCCTACCACCCCTTGGATATAAATCTGCACTGGCTCAATCCAATTGGAGCTCCATAATTACCCACTAACCACCAAGTGCCATAATTTAGTTATATAGTTACCATCCAGTGTAGTAAATGGTTTCCTGGTGTACAGGAAACCATTTTACAGATTTTCACTTTTAAAATAGTAGATTGATGAATAGTATTGAACTGAGATACAGCCATACCCCAGTTTAACGATGCAGTTGGTTAAGAAAAACCTATCGCTAGGCAGGGTATCATATCTTGGAGTAGATATAACTTGTAAAGTATGGGGATGTGTTTTTGAGTTTTGGGTTCCCCCCTCGAACCAAGTCATA
The DNA here is from genome assembly GCF_032717465.1 of Coenobita brevimanus. Lineage (NCBI taxonomy): Eukaryota > Metazoa > Arthropoda > Malacostraca > Decapoda > Coenobitidae > Coenobita > Coenobita brevimanus. The sequence continues at coordinate 29,854,312 of NC_137054.1, read as the reverse complement.
AACCCACCCAAATGAATCAGAAAAAAATTTAAAAGCCAATCTAAATGGCCTAACAGCTGTGAAAGAAGCTAACCTAAGCCTAAAACCAGTCCCCATCTCACTTGTACCCAGTCAAGGTCACTGGAGAATGCGATCTCTGACTGATATTCAAACTCAGTAGAGAAGCAGCAGCACCACTATATACTCCCACCATCAGATGGTCGCAGAACAATCAAATAAACAGCTGTTATGCATAATAATGTATGAATGCTTCAGAATTGTTGTGACAGAGAAGCGTTGATGTTTTGACGAGGAATTTTCTCGACAGGGAATGCGATTGGCATAGCCTTTTCAACAGCCCCTCTTTATGTTGTTCTTGTTATTTCTGGTTGCTGAGCTCCTGTATTTTCTTCTCTCCCATTTTCCGACATTTATTTAGAAATTCCTTGGTATTTTCAAAGCGTTTTCCATTGAAAAGCCCGAATGTAAACACATGATTTATCAAACGATACGATTGGGATAGCCAGTTCAAAGGCCCCTCTTTATGTTGTTTTAGTTACTGTTCTGGTTGCTGAGTTCCTTTATTTTCTTCTCTCTTATTTTCCAACATTTATTTAGAGATTCCTTTGTATTTTCAAAGCACTATTCCTTGAACAGCCAGAATGTAAATACGCAGTTTATTGATGTCACAGTTGTCATCAATATGAAATATTTACTCTTGAAGGATTTCATAATTATTAATTTTTATTTAAAATTTTTTCTATGTATGCAGTGGTAGGTGGGGACACTAGTGGTAGGTGTGGGGTACTCACCATCCACTTACCCGATATAGTGCTGCTTTGGATGTCTGCCCTTTCCTCTCTCCTTTCCTTCCTCTTCTGTCTTTCCTTCATTCTTTCCTCTTTCTTCTGCCTATGGGTGACTTTACACTTCCTCTTCAGTCTTTCTTTCCTTCCTCGTCTCCTTTTCCTACTGGGCGTGGATAACTCTACACTGAGTGGCAATCCAAATTGTTTCCTGCACACCGGGAAACCATTTACTAAGCTGGGTGGTAACTATATAACCAAATTATGGCAGCTGGTGGTTTAGTGGGTAATTAAGGTGCTCCAGTCGGATTGAGCCTGGGTAGGTTTATATTCACGGGGTGGTTGGAGTTTATTGCCACCCAGAGATGAGTGAGGCTGGTCACTTTCATCATGTCAGGACCAACTTGTCTAGCCCCGGGTTCCTACTCTTCTCATGGGGTGACATAGGATTGGATGGTGGATGGATGGATGGATTATGTATTCCTTGATAGGTTAGATGACAGTTCAATGGTCAAACATGAAATATTCTTTGTTCAGTTGCCTAGTTGCCCACACTGTTTTGTACCTCATCCGATGGGTGAGAATCCGTACCCCAAATGACAAAGTTCTCTCCACCTATGAGTAAAACACATTAATCTAAGTCTAAAAACAGTTTATAAATCAACATAAACAAAATTTAAGTCCAAAATATCATCAAAATTGGTTAAAAAAAAAAAAAAAAAAAACTCATAACCGGGGGTAGGCCTACGATAGGTGGGAGAGGGTGGTATTTCTACCCTATCACTATTCCAGGGTATCGCATCTAGGGGTATCGTAAATTGGGGTTTGCCTGTATAGAAGTGAATATGTACTGTATATACAAACCCACCTGGTTCAAACTCAGTCAAGAAGCAGAAGGATGGACAGGAGTCATCTGTAGTGTTTAAATGTATGGCTATGATACAGATTTTTGCTATTGTAGTTCTTATAGTCAGTAATATGGAAACTATTGACTGATGAATGGTACTAAATGGAGATACTGAAAAATGAGTGTGCACTTGTGTGAAAGTGACTATATCAAGCTAAGGTTGTGGATGTTGGTTAGGAGTCAAAAACTGTTTCCCTTAGACTTCATTCATTCATTCATTCATTGCCAGACGCCATGTATCCCAAACGGGGTGACCAAGGGCTTAGAGTTAATTGTTTTGCAGGGAGGGGCACTAATCCTCCACCAACCCCACTTGACACGTAGGGATGCCAACAGCATCTGGTGTTCCCAGGCGGTCACCCATCCAAGTACTAACCAGACCCAACGTTGCTTAACTTCGCTGATCGGACGGGAAGCGGTGTACTCAACGTGGTATGGCCTTAGACTTGCTCTTCCAAAATTTGGGTGTGTCTTACATAGTGTAGCGCCTTGATGTGCCGCGAAATATGGTAAGCGTTGTGTATGCTGCACTGGGTTCAGTTTTTGCGTGGTTGGAGAGTGAGTGCATTTTTTCTGCTCATGTCTTTACCATATCACTCACTTATTTTTCTTTGAATTCAGAGTTGCCTCTGGTCATCTTTGACAATATTACCTTAGTGTCTTTGTAAGTTTCCTGTGCATCTTGGTAGTAAGCTGGTTTCACAATCCAGATGGACTTACCTGCATTAAGGAAACAACCTTTCAGGGCCATGAGATGCTACAAGGTTCCACCATTTCGTCACATCTTTCACTTTGCCAGCACCTGTGAGATCATCTACATTTTTGCATGGGTTGCCTTATATTTGATCTGTTGTTGCAGCACTGTCATAGACAGATTACAGAACATGCATAGCCATGGCCATGGGATCTCCTTGGGTTGTCCCTTCTGTAGATTGAATAATAGACATTTTTTGGCCCCCTTACTCATAATATAAAGGTTTGTTGATTCTTTGTTGGTATTTTCCACATACATAAAAATTAAATGCAGGGCATTTAATTTTTATGTTGTGCAGTATTGCCTCTTGACTGAAAGAATTAAAAATGCATTTGAGGCATCAGCCAGTAGTACTAGATGGTAGTTGGTGATGACCATCATCCACTTGATGTATTGCTGCCTACTTCATCCTTCACATTTATCATTCTGTCTCTGCATCTGCACTCCTCTATTCTTATTTTCCCCTTAACTTCTGCTGCTTTTTATTGCTCTTCTTTCCATCTCAAGTGGCTGTACATTGCATATCAAGCCTAATGGCTCCCTGTAATCCAGGAAACCATTTACAGTGCTGGGCAGTAACCACACAACCAGATAATGGGGTGATGTGGTGCCTGCTATAGTGTCCCTGCTGTCTGAGTGGAGTGTTGCAAAGCAAATTCAGCGCTGTCAACTGCAAGGGAACATCGGTTCACTGCACGGGACAGCCCTGAAGTGGTGGTTGCTTGTCTGCGGTTGATGGGTTTGCTAAGCCAGAGAGACTAGGGTTGATCAGCAACAACAACTAGCTGTACTGTATCCTCTTCCTCAGATACTCCCCTCACAGAGTGAACTGTCTCCTCACCTCCTGCCTGCTGGCCTGTGCACACCTGGAGGGTGCCAGCTGCCTACATAATGTTGTCTCTCATCACCTCCATAAGGGATTTCCTATTATTTGCGTACAGACTTCACCTACCCCACTGGGCATGCATGACGGGGCCACTCATCCACCAACCTTCACGGAGGAAAAATCATACCCAACGGGCTGAGGAAGACCGGCAGGTCCAGGACATGTTAGATGTTGGCATAATATCACCCTCTACCAGCCCATGGCCCTCCCCCATCATCATCCTGATAAAGAAAAAAAATGGGACACTCCGCTTCTGTGTAGATTACCGTCGCCTCAATGATGTGACAATCAAATATGCCGCCCCCCTGCCCAGGATTGCCGACTCCCTTGCCTCCCTCTACGAGGCATCCTGGTTCTCCACCCTCGATCTCCAGTCAGGATACTGGCAAGTCCCTGTCCACCCCGAGGACCGAGGAAAAGCGGCATTCTCCACCAGCAATGGGAAGCACTACAAGTTCAGTGTGCTCCCTTTCGGCCTCTTCAGCGCCCCTGCTAGGTTCTCCCGATTAATGGAGTCTGTGCTAAGTAGCCTCACTTGTGAGATATGCCTCGCATACCTAGATGACGTCATTATTTTCAGCAAGACCTGGGCCAACCATCTCCATTGCCTACGACAAGTGTTCTCCAGGATAAGACAGGCTGGGATTAAACTCTTCCCCTCCAAATGTGTCCTGGTACAATGCTCAGTCTCTTTTCTGGGCCACATCATATCTAGGGAAGGCATAGCCCCCGACCCAGAGAAGCTAAGGGCCATAGCTGAACTCCCCCTGCCCTGGAACATGCACGAGGTCCGTGCCTTCATAGGCCTCGCCTCGTACTATCGGCACTTTGTGAAAGGGTTCATGGCCATCGCCAAGCCACTACACGATCTTACGAAAAAGGGCTAACCCTTCACATGGACCGAAGGCCACTTCCTGGCCTTCCATGCCCTCAAGGACAAGTTGATCATGGCCCCTATAGCGGTGCTTCCTGATTATACTCACCCCTTCCGCTTATACACGGACGTGTTGCTAGTGGCAATTGGCACCGTCCTGGCCCAAGTACAAGACGGCCAGGAACATACTTGTATCATTGCCTACGCCAGTCACACCCTGTATCAGGCAGAGTGAAACTATGCTGCTACTAAGCGAGAACGCTTAGGCATCATATGGGTGCTCGAGTATTTCCGAGCCTACCTAGCAGGGACCCACGTCACCATCATCACCGATCATCAATCCCTGCAATGGCTGCGCCAGTCAGACACTAAAAACACACAAATGATCTGCTGGAGAAGGAGATGATTGAAGAATTCAATTTGAAATAGCTTACCGGCCCAGCAAACTCCACCCTGATGCCAACGCACTCTCTGCCTCCCCGTCAACGCCATCCAGACTGCGCCCACCCTTGTGCAATGCTGGCAAGCCCGAGATCACCCCAATTAGAGGTTTCACCAAACCCTGTTTCAGAGGTCTGCCACCAGGTGGTCTAGCGTCGCCCAGTCTCGATTAAATATTTTTGCAGGGTTTTAAAGACGTGAAATTGTACCTAATACTAAGTTTATAATAATATTGCTATTTATAGGAATTTTTTTTCCTATTCAATCAAGTGCATATATGTATACCTGTAAAGAAAGAATAACCAGGCTTTCAGAGAATCTTAGTGTGGGGACTAAAATAGTGTGCTGTCTATTTACATATATTTGAATAAATCGTGTGCATTTAGTAAAAGGAGATTACCTTCAGGACTGCTGATGTGTGTGTTTTAGCATGCTTTACAGAAGTAAGCAGTTCCACTGAAAATAATGTACTGAACGATTGCTTGGTTGGTGAATCAGCCATATTAATCCAAACAAACGGCAGTGCGGTACGACACTATAACCATAACAAAGTACGAGGAGTTGAAGTGTAAATTTACTAAACTGTGCAGTGGAGCCAGGGAAACATTTAAAAGAATTATTTGTGTTAGACTTTGGTTACTAAGATGACCAAGACGTCCAAAAGGTCCGTATTGTTAGGAAAAGTCATACATCAGGCAGGGCAGCATATCGAAAGGTGCTGCTAAATGTGCGGCTACATATCTATTTTCTTTTGTGGATATTAACGAATGATAAATATTTTAATCACTGTTATCTTGCTTTATGGATGGTTCTAGTAAAATTGCCTAGGTTTTGTCTCTATATTATGCTTACATAGATGAGTAAACTGACGAAAGCTGAGTTTGCAAAATGACACTTATAATACATTATATAAAATCAAAGGGCTCCCATATTGAAATTTCTTGGTAGCATATCATCCCATCTAGGTAATATGATGAGTAAAATATGTTTTGAGGTGTTTTACTTTGTGTCAAAATTAAAATGAAATTAAGCACTGGGTACTTTTTCAGTGCCTACCCTGCTGGGCGACGGAAGCGAACCTAGTGGCAGATTTCTGAAACAGGATCTGATGAAGTCTCTAACTGGATGTCCACCCAGCTTTTCTCCAAGTTACAGTGCCACGGTGATCACCTTTACACCCACTCCTGCGACATTGCCCTAGACCTCGACACCGCCTTTGACACCCTTACACACCTCCACACTGATAACGGGATCCATCTCGGTGCCAAAACACTCCTCCAAATTTTTAATGACATCTTTTGGACCCTGATCCCCTCAAAGATCGCGCAGCAAGTCATCCAATCCTGACGAGCGTGTACCCTTGGAAAAGACACCACTAGGACACTGGGCCCATCTGGACGCATCCTAGCCGACAAGCCCTGGCAACTACTATCCGTGGATGTCGTCGGCCCTCTCCCACCTAAATCGGGCTACAGTTACATAATCACATTCATGGACACATATTCCAAGTTCTTGATCACGTGTCCAGCGAAGGAACATCACGCCCTAGCCATTGCAGATTCCCTGACTCGCCATGTGTTCCTGTATTTCATCATCCCCCAGGTCCTCCACTCCGACAATGCCCTGGAATTCACAGGGAAAATCTGGGCTGAACTATCCACCCTCTTCGGGTAAAATATTTCACACTCCTTACCATACTGGCCCCAGGGAAACGGCATTTGTGAACGGAGCCACCGCACCTTACTCAGCCAAATGCGGACAAGACTCCAAGACATGCAGAGTGATGAATGGCCTGCCCATGTCAAAGTAGTGCAGTGGGGTATGAACACCTGCCCCCGCTAGGATGGAATTACGCCCCATGAACAGGTATTCAGCGAGGCCCCTCTGCTCCTATCCCTCCAACACCACTTGCAAGCACCCGCCAACCCCACCTCCTCCGACCCCCTTCACCACCTCCAGCTCAAACTTCACCACTTACTATCTACCCAGGACCTTACCCCAGACACCGCAAATACCAACCCCTACAAGCCGGGCAAACTCGACATGGTCGCCACCCTCCCAACACCACATAAACTAGCCCCTCGCTACACAGGCCTCTATGAGATCGTGACCATCCCCAACCCATACCAGATCACGGTTCAATACTACAACACCACCCACACCTACAGGAATTGTCATGCGCGCCACTTCCAGGCCCCTTCCACACCACCATGCCACCAACACCCCCTGCATACGCCTTCCCCCACCTCCCGGCCAGATTCCGACGACTCCTGCTCCTGTTGCCTCTCCCCATCCCTATCCTCACCCAGCCCCTCTACCACCTCCCCCACCCGTACCCCAGACACCTCTCCCCCCTCTCTCACACCTCGCTCACATGCATCCTCCTCACAATGCTCCACTTCCACCCCACCGCCACCTTTGAGCCCCACACCACATGGCCATCCAGCTTCCCCACCCCCACACCCTTCCCCCACACCCAGCTCCCCCTCACCCATCCCCTCCCTTGCCACAACCCTCACCCACGCCCACAACCAGCCACCCGCAAACCACGCCTACCCCAACAACAACCACCCCCACAGCCAAAGCTGACACCAGACCTCCTGGCACCCCATCACCGCGCCTGCCAACACCTCCGCCTCCACGCACCACCATATTGCCCACACGTCCACCCATATCCCCCCCATCACCACCTACACCTGTATTCACCACCACCCACACCAGATCCTTTTGTCACGCCCCTCAGTTAGATACACCCACACCCCCTCCCCATGATCAACCCCTTCCCCTAACACCGCTCCCCTCACCCGCAAACTCCCACCATGCCCCATGGGACATCCCAAATGCCCACCCCACTAAGCTACTTAACCAGGGGCGACCTCTTAAAAACAAGTCAGCCTCTCCTGTCTCCAGTCAACAACCAGACACCGTCCATCACACCCTTCCGCCTCCGCCACCCAAGATGAGGATAAAACATGTTTTCTGAGCCCCGGTCGTCAGCCGCAAGCGCTGCATCAATGACACCGCACAGTTTCTCCATCTCCTGCGGCGCACGCCTCTACTGTCCACCCTCACCGTGGTCTACTCCCTGCATCAGCAGCCCAAACAACCAACGCTGCACTGGACTACCCTCCTACGTCACCTCACACCCTCGCACCACACCCCCACCATCGAACTTTACCAACTCCAGTCACAGGGACGTGACTTCCACCTCCGCGACAGTCGTGAAATACCCACTCGGCGGGGCGAGCTGGACACAACAACCCCAGGAGGAGGGTACAGGGAGGTGACCCCTACCCCATAAGGAGATGACAGAAGGCTATCTCACCTGCCAAGCCTTCCCAGCAAGAGCGACATATATCCCCCATGACCCGATGCCCCTCTTCCCCGCAGCCAGACCACCGGGCAGTATGCAGATTGAGTGCACTACACTCTGGTGGAGGAAGCACTTGCCAAAATCGGGGTGGGACTTACAACCCCCAAGTCCCAAGCAAGCCCTTGGATGCCGTACCTGCCAGATTGGCCTTCACAAGACGAGAGGATTTCGCTGGAGCCTCTAGCCTTGCTATACCCCAGGGGAGCAGCAGCACAGTAGAGTCCGCCGGACCTACTGTGGGTAGGGTGACCACCGGTTCTCCATCGTCTGCCACCCACCTTTGGGAGCCAGCACATCAGCACGTCCTACAGACAACCTACTCTGGTTCTCCCCAGGAGAGAGGCAGGCCTGGAGGTACTCTGCTGAAGCTACATAAGTGGGACAGACGGCTGGTTGTCTCCTGAGCTGCCCCAGCCCCGACGACAGGAGGATAGGGTCCGCCGGACCTGTGGCATTGGCCAGGAGTGCCTGCCGGGCCTCCCCTCTGCGTCGTCCCCGGGACAGGTGCCCCAACCCCAGCAACAGAGGGACAGAGTCCACCGGATCTGTGGCAAACACCAGGAGTGCCCACTGGGCCTCTCCCTCTCACCTTCCTCGGGCTCAGCATCCGAGGGAGTATCCTCTGAACCTCCTCTTGCTTCTGTTCCCAACAGGAACCTAGGTAGTGCCCGCCGGGCCTGCCTGACTGAAGGAGCGCCTGCTGGATCTTCCTCTCGCGCCCCAGTCCGGAGTTCCGGCAGGGACCGTCAGGCCCGCCAAGTAGAGGAGCAGGCCGCCAGTCGCTCCCCCTTCGTGACTCTTGGGGTTCCTACAGAGGGTGACGTTCCTCGTTCAGTCCACCCCTCCTGTGGTGGAGCAAGACGCCCCTCTTCCCCGGAGAGTGGGAACTGCTCCCCCACAGGTACCCCACCCGAGACCAGCCAGGGCGAGACCACGCTGAGGCCAGGCATCCTGTCGCTGAGACTCCACCACCACCCCCGGCAGGCTCTGACGGACTCCTCCAGAGTAAGCGGCAGCAGATCAACCCTGACGGCCTCTTCCCCCAGGTGATACCGGAGCCCCCAGAGGAGGCAGACAACCCCTACAACCCACCACTGTCGCTGGACCCCTCCTGACGAAGGCAGCTGCTGTCCACCCCTGACGGCCACCGCTCCCAGGAGGGACCATGGCCCCGGAAGTGCGCCGCCTCACCCATAGCCGACCCTTGGCCAGGGCCTACCCAGGTCCAACCCAAGGACCCCTACTACAATGAAGGGTCAGCACCGTGCCGCACACCTCCTGGCCCTATTCGGCCCTACCCCAGAGGGTCCTTCCTCACCCAGGGCTCCTACGAAGAGAAGGTTGCCCACCACTCCGCCCACCAGCTCCCATAGGGCCCATGGCGATCCCGACAGTGACCAACACCGGGAGCACACCCCAGACAGCCCACCCCCTACGCCCAGCCGCCACCTGCGACTCCCTGTCTAGTGAGTCCCGCACCTTGCCCTGGTGCCCCTCTCCACCTGTGTCCGTGAGTAAAGGCTCTAAGGTAACAGTTCCGTCCCCTGGTGGTGTTACTGTTTAAAACCAGACCCTCCCCACTGCCCCAGTGTTGCCTCCCCCCCTTCCCCCTTAGTTGAATCAGTGACTTTGCAACCCCAGGAGGAAACTCATGGAGACAACCAGTGCGAGCACAAGACAGGAGGCCTTGGTCGTTTCCCCCTAGTGGGATTCCCCTCCCCCCTCTTTGCAGTACACAATGAATTACCTTTACATACGAGTATTGTGTCCCTGTCCCAGTGTCATCATACCCCCCCCCCCATTGGACTTATTCTCTATGTACTGAGTGTACGTAACATGGATTTACTCTCTGTGACTGACCTATATGAGAATTCTATGTAATCCTAACATCCTCCGTCCCTGTCACGCGAGTAGATTATAAGTGGTATATTCCCTTGTCCTATGTCACGCGTGTGTAACATAAGTTAGCCTAGACTCCATCTATGTCAGGCAGATGAGTCATCGGTAGCGTAAGGTTCCGTCCAGTGTCACGCGAAAGGTTGTGGAAAGGGAATGTGCTTCCATCTCTGTTACGTGCTGTGTATATTGAGATAAAATTTATTAGGAGGTTATATGTACTGTATACAGGAGCAGGAGACACCTGGACTATTGTACAAATTATACATGCATTGTAAAGTAAGACTACCCTTTGTAAGTGGATATATACTTCTCGTGTTGGGCAATATTCTGTATGAACTAGGTGGAGATATTTAGTATAAGGCATACTGTTCCGTGTTAACTGATATTCTGTATTTATTAGGTTTGATCACGGACTGTAGTGTGTGATAGATGATAACCCCACTTATTGTTAATATACGCGTGTCCTTGTTTAGTCAGTGTTTGGACTTCCCCCTACTTGTCTGTGTGCGCTGACCCGGTCGTGAACAAAGAACCCAAGGCCCGCACCATAGCTGGTCCCGAGAAGTCGGAGCTCAGACTCCAATGCATAATAGGCTAGATTAACTTTGCCTTTTTTTTTTTTTTTTTTTTTTTAAGGAAAGCAAGAAGAGGGAGGAAGGGAGGAGATGGGGGGCAGGAGAAGAAGAAGAAAGAGGAGAGAAATGATGAAGGACAGTCTGAGGTAAAAAGCTGGTGGGCAATCCACCTTGCCTAGTCATATTGTATATTGTGCTTTAACTGTTTATGCTGGGCGAGTCTATGAGTGTCATGGTGCGTATAGTGAACTTTTGTTGTTGTTGTTGTCTCATTATGTCATGGGTGTATGTCTGACTAGCTAGTCGTATGTGTTTGCATGTTATGTCATTATTTCATGTATGAATTCTAACTAGCTAGTTGTATATTGGGAAGGGAGATGTCTGAATTTTTTCCAGACTACTGGGAAAGTGTTTGTTGTATCTGTTGATGTTTTCAGAGTTCCATAAATTTTGGTAAGTTTCATTGTCTAGTATGTGAAGTGTTTCCCAAATTTTTTGTGTCCGTTTGTGTAATCGTATGTTAAAGGATTCTAAAATGCAGTACAGTATCCCCAAGGGCAACCCAACACCCCCCGAAGGAGCCCACAGAGGAGCTTATACAGCGCGACTGGACTCCGGGAGACAGGGACATAAGTCTGCCTGGGCCGCACGCCCCTATGACCCGGAGCTCACCTGCCGCCACCATAGCAGGAAAGTGAGACTATCTTCCCGGTGAGCCGACCACCGACAACCATGGAGTGGAGCTATTACTCTAGCTCCAGTCAGCGCCCCTGAGACGGCTGGTAGCCACTCAACCCTCCTACAGGAGATTGCCTGCAGCCGCTCTGGAGGTAACGAGGAGACGGCCAGTAGCCACTCTCCCCTTTGTCAGGAGACGGATGGTAGCCATTTAACCCTCCTACAGGAGACAGCCTACAGCTGCTCTGGAGGTAACAAGGAGACAGCCGGTAGCCGCTCTGAAGGTGCCCTTGAGTTGGCTTGTAGCCGTTCCCTCCCCCAGGCCACGGCCAGTAGCCAGGCCTTAGCGACGGTCAGTAGCAGTGCCCCTAGAAGGCCACGACCAGTAGCTGGGCCCTATGGCAGGAGACGGCCGGTAGCCGATCCTCAGTCAGGTGCTGACTCCTGCCCACGAACCTACGACCTAGAGGGAGACCCCAGTCCAGAGGAGTATTGGAGAGGCCTTGTAACTACCACAGGGCTTTTCTTACTACAGCCGGTTCCCGAGAGGACCCACTGATGGACCCCAACGAAGGCCAACACCGCAACCCACTCCCGACAGCGTCCCCAACCGCTGGAGACCGCAGCCCCCGGAACCTCCAGACTGCCCCCAGGACCCCTGGGCAGGACATCCCTTCACCCCGACGCTGGAGATCTTCGTCCTCCATCAGGCGCCTGAGCGAGAGGTTCAGGCAGCCGTTTGGCCCCACCCCTGAGGGCCAGACTCCCACCCCAAGCCCTGACAGTGTGGGACCCTTCGCCACCAGCAGCCACGGACGAGAGAGGATGCCCCTACACATGATCCTGTGACCCCTGAATACGGAGGCCCCTAGCGGAACTCAGCCCCGTCAGTAGTGAGGCTGAGTCATTCCCGCCGCCCTTGTACCTGACCGCCAGTACACCCAGTCCCGGAAGTGAGTGACAGTGAAAGCACAGCGTCTGTGACATAGTGAAGTAAAAGCAGAACAGTGAGTAATCAGAATATGGAAAGTCAGTGAGAAAAGCAAGTAATAATATAAGAGAGGTGGAATAAGAAAGATAGCAGTGAAACAGTGAACGCAGCAAGGCAGTGAAATAAGGGTCTGCCTCAAGTGAACACACTGCCATGTAGTGACTCCGCCTCACATTAAGATCATACGGAGACCCCAGTGCAAGAACAATAATTAACGACACGACAGACAAGCCAGTTAGCCTGCCAGCAGTGAAAATAGTGCCACAAACTCCACCAGTACACAGAGTTTAGACTTTCCCAGATAGTAGTGTTTAGCTTCACTGCCCTAAGTGCTATTCGCCTTATCCGATCTTGTCCTAAGTAGTATCCTGTGCGATACTAACACCCAGTATCTAAGCCTGAGAATTATAATTGTTCAGCATAACAATATTTGTGACATCTGCCCGTTCCACTGTAGAATTTAGCAATACGCATTTAAGGTTGTTGTCTTGAGTTTTTGTGTCCTGCCTCTCTCTTAATTGTCTAAGCTCCGGTCTAGAAAGAGAACCCAGCTACCCACTAGGCGTTAGAGGGACGGGAAGCTGACCCTAAAATACCTAGGATTACAGATTCAGTGCCTGTGTATTCATGTATCTGTCTTGTAGAAAGTCTGTGAGGATACCTTTGTTCAGTCGCCCATCTTAGAGCTTTGTTTTGTGTTCTTTGGAGTTTTCTTATTTGTGTGTTGCTGAGTGTGTGTATTGGGATTGGTGGATAATCTAAAGTTGAGATAACAATGGCTTTAACTAGGTGAGTTTTGATTCTGACAGGGAGATGTCTGAATCTGAATAGCCTCTTCAAAGCTTGTTCTCCATGGTTTTTCCTATATTGTACAGTCGCCCAAAGAAGTGATGGCAGTTTCAGATTGATTCGGTCACTCTGCACTGGTAAACGTTCAGTGAAAACTTAGTGAATATATGGTACCAGTAAAACTTATGTGTCTCCATTACGTCATATAAAGTAAAATATATAAAATGCTGAATAGTTTTACTGAGGGCATCTCAACACTCCAAGAAGGAGCCTGTGGAGGGGCAGATAGAGCATGACCTGACTGTGGGCGACAGGGACATAAGTCCACCCAGGCTGCGCGCCCCTATGACCCTGAACTCGCCTACCGCCACCATAGCAGGAAAATGAGACTACCTTCCGGGCAAGCCAACCACCGACAGGATCGGGGTGGAGCTATTACTCTAGTTCCAGGCAGCACCCCTAAGACGGCTGGTAGCTGCTCAACCCTCCTACGGGAGACGGCCTGCAGCCGCTCTGGAGGTAAACAGGAGACGGCCAGTAGCCTCTCCTGCCTTCCTCAGGAGACGACCAGAAGCCGCTGTGAAGGTTCCCCACAAGAGACAGCCAGTAAATGCTCGACCCTTCTACAGGAGACGGCCGGTAGCCGCTCCGGAGGTATTCAGGAGACGGCCGGTAGCCGCTCCAGAGGTAATCAGGAGAGCCACTCCAGAGGTAATCAGGAGACAGCCAGTAGCCGCTGAAGCCTTCATCAGGAGACTGCCGGTAGCTGCTCTGAAGGTGCCCTACAAGTGCCGGCCGGTATCCTCTTGACCCTCCTATGTGAGACAGCCGGTAGCCGCTCTGGAGGCAATCAGGAAACGGCCAGCAGCGACTCCGAAGGTGCCCTTGAGTCAGCCTGTAGCACTCCCCCACACAGGCCACGGCCAGTAGCCAGGTCTTAGCAACAGCCAGTAGAAGGCCACGGCCAGTAGCTGGGCCTTATGAGAGGAGATGGCCTGTTGCCGCTCCTCTGTCAGGTGCTGCCTCCCCTCCACGAGACTACTACCCAGAGGGAGGCCCCAGCCTGGAGGACTGCTGGAGAGGCCCTGTGACCACCACTGGGCTCTTCTCCCTACAGCCAGTCCCTGAGAGGCCTTGCCTGATGGACCCCGACGGAGGCCGATGCCGCAGCTCACTCCTGATGGCGTCACTGACCCTCGGAGACTGCAGCCCGCAGGACCTTGAGACTGCCACCAGGACCCCTGGGCAGGACATCCCCACCCCTCGATGCTGGAGACCCTCGTCTCCGTCAGGCGCCTGAGCAAACGGTTCAGGCAGCTGTTCAGCCCCAATTCAGAGGGCCAGATTCCAACCCCGAGCCCTGACAGCACGGGACCCTTTGCCGTCCACAGCCCCGGAGGAGAAAGGACGCCCCTACAGGTGATTCTGTGGCCCCTGAATACGGAGGCCCCTGGCAGAACTCAGCCCCGTCAGTAGTCAGGCTGAGCTATTCCCGCTGCCTTTGAACCTGACTGCTACAACGCCCAGTCCTGATAGTGAACGGCGGTGAAATTACAGTGAAAGTGATACAGTGAAGCAAGGGCAGAACAGTGAGTTACTAGAAACACTGGAAGTCAGAAATAAAACCAGTCAGTGTTAATGTAAAAGAAAAATGGTGTAGGTAAGGTAACGATGAGGCAGTGAACACGGCCGAGTAGTGAATCAAGTGAACATAATCCCATCACAGTGACATAGCCTCGCGCCAAGATCAATCGGAGGCTCCTAGAACCAAAGTAACAATTAACAGTGCAAAAGACAAAATAGACAATCCAACAATGATAACAGTCCCTCAGCCCCAGTGAATGGAACTCCACTTAAAGCAGATAAAGCATAGACTTCCCTCGGGTGACAGTGCTTGATTTCTCTGCCCTAGGACACCTGATCTAGGTTAACATACTATTCACTATTGCCTGATCTTGTCCTGGCTGGATTCACTAAGCATTTACGGCGCCGGATCTCCTAACAGTGCCTAAAGATACGGTACTGCGGCAGAATCAGTCATTCACAAAGCATGGGCGCCGCCATCTTCCATCAAGATCTGGCGCCTTAAGTTAAGCGCTTGGGGGACATACCTTAATCTACATCACAACCCGGAGTCAGTGTGTTTATTATGCAACCTCTCGGCCTACCGTTTGCCTTTGGCCCTCTTCACTTCTAATCAACGTCGTAAAAGAAGAAATTGAACAGACACAAAGATAAACGATGTGCCATAATCGTTTTTGGTGCTGCTAAGAACTCTGGCAATACTTATTTCTTTGCAAGGTAATATGAATGTGTCAAAAATAAACATGCCACCGGGAAAGTCTCCACCGGGGCCACTTGAGCAGTCAGCTGCTGATGTTTACTGTACAGCGATGGAGCTTGTGGATATGTATTTAGCTCACCGACATTTATGTCAAGAGAGAAGGTTCAGAGACCCATTAGACTCTCTCCATGTGCCTGATGAGCATTTGCAACGGTATTATAGGTTTCCAGGACATGAAATCAGACTTTTGGCAGTTCATGGGTTGATAATGGATGTGCTAAACAATGACTGTTTGATATACTAAGGTGATTAAACTTATATAAAGAAATAATTTTATTTCAGACATGGCAGTGGAATTAAAGGTGTTAAATAAACCTAACAAACATTACCTAAACAAAGCCTATGCGATACAAACCATTTCATGCATCAGTATACTGGATAAGGTAACAAGGAAAATCCAAATGAATGCTCAACATTAGACCAAAGCAAAATAATTACTGATTGATGGGATAAATTTTATTCTTTGGGATACAGGAAGTTTTTCTAAGGTAACTGCTTACAATACCAAATGATTCTTAGTCATCAATGCCAAAAACATAACCCACCTCCCTCCCCCCAAAGAAAGGAAATGATTTCTTAGTTTCAGACTTTTATGATCAAGCTAACCAAAGTGTTATAATCAAACCCTACCTCTACCAGTAACGCCTCATGAATGGGTTAGGTTTGTTTGATACATTCAGTTAGAACAAACAGCCTACATCCTCACAGGTACTATGCAACTAACAACAGAAATATGCATTTTTTTTTTTGTTTAAATACCTAAAGTTTTCTTTGCCTGCCTTATTGCCTTGGCTGCCTTCCCCTTAACTTGTGATCTGAAATCACGAAATTTCTTCCCCACTTCATTGCTCTTCTTTTTCACTCTGCTAACACTATTCACCCTATAGGTAATAGTTTCCCATGCTAGCATTTGCTTTCATTGTAATGTTTGTGTCTAGTGAGGAAAAAGAATGTTTTTGTTTTGGAGACCATTAATCAAAACTAAGAGAGTAAATTTTTCCTTTATTGTCGTTTCCTAATTTTTTTTGTTCCATTTGATAGTTTTTTTTTTTTTTTTTTTGTTCATTTTAGTGTTCTGAGGCCTCATTTGATGTGCAAATGAATAATAACCATATGACTATGACAATAAGATCGGAAATATTAGTAATTGTGGAAGGAAACAGCCTACTCTTAAGTGTTTAACTAAACCTAAACTAGCCTAGCTTAACTGTACCTAATAAATTAGTCAACCCTAACCTAACCCAGCCCAACCCAGCCTAACGTAACCCAACCCAACTCAACCCAGCCTAACCTAACCTAACCCAGCATCCATTTGGGAAGTTGGGAAACGAAATCCACCTTTCAGTATGTTGAGCAAGATTCGGTAATATTCATTTGCACACAACAAAACACATAAAGGCATACACTATATGATATCACAAATCCACTGAGTATGGTAAGATAGCGCACTAAAGAAACGACTATTAAAGGAATTAAATACCACTGAGTTCGTCACTTGAAAGGACGTTTCTCGTTTTGTTCTGTTGGACTTGGAGTTTTTATTTCCATTATATATTTCGCTAAATGAAAATATGCCGAGTTAGTTGGGCTGAGGACTTTATTTTGGTCTTGGTCTTGGTGTTGATTGAAGGGCTGGACCCGACATGTAGTCAGATGTAGCCCTAACGGTGGTTCAGGTGTAGCAGAACTCTTTAATCATAGGCGGCGAAGTTGCCCCGATCTGCGAAGGAAGACACAAACATGGCGTATAACTGAGTGGCGTAGGTGCCGATCTAGGCCCACCCCACCAAGAAGGATGGGGAGGGTGAAGTCCAGGATACCGAGGGTTGCAAGGCGCTCCCTCAGGGCGGTGCGGATGGAGTAGAAGCGTGGGCAATGCAGCAGAAAGTGGGCCACAGTTTCCTCTTGATTCACACACCACTGGCAGTAGGGATCTGGGTGCAGTCGCAGCCGATGCAGATGTGATGCCAGTCCAACATGTCCAATACGCAGGCGGGTGATAGCGACGTCCAGGATCCGGGAGGCAGAGCGTACCCAAGGTTGGTCCGATGAGTCGGAGCGATATAAGCCCAGCGCTGTTGTGGGGAGGGAGGCGTAGAGATCAGCATTCCATGCCTGACTACACCTCGTGGCTAAGAGGTGACGGTGAGTAATGGCTGGCAAGGGGTAGGGCTCCACATCAGGAAAAGTCAAGGCCATCCGAGCTGCTGCATCCACCACATCATTGCCCCTGATGCCCACATGGGAGGGAATCCATTGCAGACGTACCTTCCAGCCTCCCTGCAGCAGCTGAGCAAGGTCATCCTGGATTTCATAAACCAGATGACGTATGGAGCAGGGTTTAGAAGAAGCGATGAGATGAAGGGCCGCTCTGCAGTCAGTGTAGATGACCACCGGCCGAGGAGAGGAATGAGACATCAAAAAACGCAGGGCCCTCAAGACTGCGAAGAGTTCAGCAGTGACTACATCATGGGCATCCCCTAAGCGCCATGTCTGGCAGATGGAGTAGTCCTCTACGAAGATGGCAGCTGCAGTTGCTGCAGGGGTGGAGGAGCGGGAGCCGTCGGTAAAGATAGCCATGAACCCTAGATAGGTGGAGCCAGCCATCTGCAGGAAAATGCGAGGGGGAGGTGGCCATCCTGTGATTTACAAAAGGGCTCTGGGAGGTCTAAGGACACAGGTGAGGACAGGTCCCTCCACGGGGGCACAGGAGATACTGATCGGACAGGGTGGCGAGCTGGTGGAGGAAGTCCCAGAGTGTGGTAAGCGTGGAGAGCACGCACCAAGAGGGGCCGTCGAGACCTGATGGGCCACGATGGATGAGATGTCGAGACCCCTGCTGTCGTAAAGAGCTCCGGGAGTGGGTGGTCATCGGGCAAGCGCTGGATAGTAAAGTAGCGGCGACAAGTCAACTTCATCCTGGTATGATGGAGGGGGGGAACACCTGCCTCAGCCTGCAGAGACAATGTGGGTGAGGAGCAGAAAGCACCCAGCGCAATCCGGATAGCGGTCGTCTGAATAGTGTCCAGCCGTTGTAGTTGTGTAGGAGATGCTGAGCCATATACCGAACAGCCATAGTTGATCTTTCCCAAGATGGCTGATCGATAGTACGCCAACAAAAGGTCCCTGCTTGCCCCCCAGCGGGATCCAGCAATACTCTTCATGATGTCAAGTCGTTTTGCACAAGATGACCGTAAGTATTCTATGTGACTGCGCCAAGTGAGGATGGGCCCATCCAACCGGAGACCAAGCAGCACATGCTCCCGAACAACAGGGACTGAGGTTGAGTCCAGAGAAATTGCTGGAGATGATGGCAAACGGCGTAGAGTGAAGGGCATCACTGCGCTCTTGTCAGCATTGATGGCAAGGACCCAGTTCCGGGCCCAAGCCAAAAAAGTGGATGCCGCTGACTGCAGAAACTGCTGCGCCTCCACAAAGAAAGGGCTCTGGGACACGATGGTGATGTCATCTGCGTAAACCAGGAGAGTAGCATTACGTATCTGAGGCAGGCTGGACAGCAACACATTGAATAAGAGTGGGCTGAGCACAGACCCTTGCGGAACCCCCCGATGAACAGGATGGGGATCTGACAAGGCCCCACCCACTGACACCACAAAGCTGCGGCCAGCAAGGTAATTCGACATCCAAGCCAGGGGTGGGCCCAAGACTCCCAGGCACAACAGGCGGTACAGAATGCCATTGTGTGGGGCTGAATCGAAGGCCCCCTTCAGATCTGTAAAGAGGGCAAGCATGTAGAGCCGCTGTCTATAGGTGTCATGTACCATGTGTTCCAGTTGACATAGGATGTCCAAAGCTCCCTGGTCCGGCCGGAAACCACACTGAACCCTGGAGAGCAGGCCACGGGACTCCAGCCACCAAGAGAGCCGACGAGCCACCAGTTTCTCTAACAGCTTCCCCACACAGGACAGAAGAACGATGGGCCGATAAGACGACGTGATGGTGGGGTCCCTGCCTGGCTTTGGGAAAGGCAGCAGCACTGACTCCTTCCATACCTCAGGGAATGTGCCGGTCTGCCAGCTGTTGTTGTAAATTGACAGCAAGTGACTGTGTAGGCTGGGCGGCAGATGTAGGAGGAAGTCATTAGCCACCATGTCAGGGCCAACCGCCCTCCTCGGGTGTAGAGAAGCAACGGCATCCCGGAGTTCAAATGGCCGTGGAACGGGCAATGGAGGTCACTGGCAGGGGGAGTTGAGACGCCCCTGTGGATGGCAGAAATAAACTCGGGAGCTGTAGGTAAAGTCGGTGGAACACCCAGCTGTGACGCAAAGAAGGACGCCAAGAGCTCGGCCTTGGAGAGGTCATCCAGGAGATCCGCTCCATCACGACACAAGGGATATGAATATGTTGTCGGGCCACCCTTCATGGCCTTCAAAAACCTCCAGGTGCGGGAGCATGTGGTGGAGAAGGAGAGGCTGGAACAAAAAGAGGACCATGCCTTCTGCTTGGCTACCTTGATGGTGCACTTACTTACTGCATCCAGGTGTCGGTAACGATCCCCAAGGGCCCGTGTGGGGTAACGACTCCAGGCACGCCAGGCCTGGCGGCGGGCTTGCACAGCCGAGGCACAAGCAGCCGACCACCATGGCACCCCCGATCGGCCTATACTACGGCGGGCTGACTGACCGAACACCCTATGTCCAGCCTGCACCAGCATCTGTGAAAAATCCTCAGCCGAGAGGTCCCAACGACCAGGGAAGCTAGCAGACACTGCCTCCTGGAAGGCCGTCCATCTATCGTCGTGAAGCTGCCAGCGAGGACGACTCGCTCGTGATATTCTTGGAGACAATGTCGGGTAGTCACAAAAGACGGGAAGATGGTCACTGCCCATGTACGGTCCCACATGGACCATCGGATGATGGAATACTGCGTCACCCAAACCGAGATCCAGTACAGATGCCTGTCCACTGTGAGGAGCAAACCGGGTATGAAGACCTGGAGGCGTAAGAAGGCTGAACCTGTGAGACTCAAGGAGCACCTGGAAGAGAGAGGAACCTGTGGTATTGGGGGCTCCAGCCAAGGCGGGGTCCCAGTGGTGGTGACGGGCGTTGAAATCCCCCATGATGAAGGCAGGGGCTGGCAACTGGTCAAAGTAGTGGAGGAGCTCCTCTCTGGACACATCCTGGCAGGGGTTGTAACAAAGGAGGGTTGAAGTCCAACCATCCGTGAGGGCCACCCTGACAGCCAGGACCTCCAATCGTCCCCCAGGATACGAGGTGAGGGCGAGACGCACACTCTGGGTGTCCTCCCGCACTGCCAACAACAGGCCCCCGCCCCTTCCCTGAGGACGGTCACACCTGTATGTAAAAAAAAAACCCAGTTGGAGCCGCAGGTGAGGGTGCAGCCAGGTCTCACATACCCCCACAACACAAGGCTTCGAATCATGTAAGAGTACTTTAAAATCCTGTGACTTCCGAACAAGGGATCTCGCATTCCAAAACATAATGCTGAGATGTTTCAGGCCTGGCATGAATAGGACAAGAGAAGGGACAATACCTTGGGCCAGAGGCGGGAGCAGATGTCAAGGAATGGTAGTCCGTGGCGATAAAGTTGCAGGGCCTCAGAGACAAGATCAAAAAAGCCTTGGCCAGGTCCTGAGGGAGGAGGGCAGTCCGAGGAGGGTGAACAATTGCTGGAGGTGGGGTCAGATACTCGCACTGGATGGGCATGCACTGAAGGGGCTGTAGGTCGATCACACTGTCGTAGACGTGGGTCAGGAGAGCTAGGCAGGGCAGGAACATCCCCGACACCCTCAGCAAGGACCGCATTCGGTCCAGAAGGAGCACTAGGTGGAGGGCGGTGAGGGGCACGGGGGTGGAGGCGGCCCGGACGTGAAGGACGGGCCTCATGGATTATAACAGCAGCAGGGGAGGCAGGGTTGGTCGACACCTCCACTGACGATACATCCTGGAGGGAACAGTCATCACTCAAGTCCTCCAGCACAGCGAAGCGGTTGCGGCCAACAACACTGTCTGCAAAACTCACACCCTTCCTCACCTGAGAGACCTTGGGAGACGACTTGGGCAATGCTGAAGGGGAACGGACCAAGGGCTGGAGAGCACGCAACCGTCTATTGACCTCCTGGGCTGGCGTCACACCCTGGCGGAGTTCTTCATGGATCTTGAAGGCCTTCTGATATACAGGGCAGAGCTTAGACACCACCCTGTGATCTCCACCACACATGTAGCACCTGGGGCTGCGGTCACAGGGCTGCCCCTCACTGGGTCTGAAAGGGTGGTATCCACTGCACATCGAGCACCTGGTCTTGTTGCGGCAAGTGATCCACGTGTGTCCATACTGAAGGCAGTTATAGCAACGCAACAAAGCAGGAGTATACATACCTACATTGTAGTAGATGTATCCATACAGCACCTTGGATGGGAGAGGGCCCCGATACACAAGGCTCACCCACTGGGAAAACCGAGGAGCATCTGGGGCAGGAAAACGTACAGGGATCCTA
Organism: Coenobita brevimanus; assembly: GCF_032717465.1. Classification (NCBI taxonomy): domain Eukaryota; kingdom Metazoa; phylum Arthropoda; class Malacostraca; order Decapoda; family Coenobitidae; genus Coenobita; species Coenobita brevimanus. The sequence goes on along the minus strand of NC_137054.1, from coordinate 29,832,538 downwards.
GAGGCCTCTAATAAGATAGACGACTTGTTGTCAAAAGGCCGGAGGCCGTCTACCAAATCCTCTATGTCAACATCTAGGGAGATTGGCCCAATCTTCCCATAGCTGAGGGCTGCTGCATCACCAGAGGACCGGGCCCTGCGGCACGTGACCTCCCACTCACCGAAGGTAGTCAGGGTCTCCATAGGGCTGGTCAGCTTTGTCAGATCACAATGGCGTAGATGAAGAGAGAGGGAAGACCTATCACCCAGTGGTTTAGTACCACCCTCTACACAATACTTGGCAAAGGGGGATGAGTTGATGGCGTCAGACAGCCGCCGGGGATTGTTAAAAATCCTGGACCCCTGCACAGACCTAATAATAAAACAGGCCAATCCAGACTCACCCGCATCCTGGACACCCATATTGACAGCTGTGGATGGTGTTGGCTCACCCCTACTAGGGACCACTCTGGTAACAGCTGCTGTTGGCACTGACTCACCGGCACCTTCGGCACTCTGTCGTGCAGCCGCATCCTCACCCAGGACAATCTGCGATGCTGTGGGTGGTGACGACACCCTAAGGGACTTGCCAGAGGTCACCTTATCCTCCTCCGGGGCAGCCTCGCCTATGGGGCGCTTTCCCGGTGGCCTGAAAGGGTCTGCCTCCGCTACATCCATGGCCGACACCACAGTATCCATAGAAATGGGCTGGATCATACTCCACCTCGCAGCAAGAGGAAGCACTAGCTGCCGAGGAAGAGCTACACACTCAACTCTATCACCTGTTTCTGGCCGTGAGTGTTGTCCTCCGGGCACCTAGGAGAGAAGCACGTCTGCTCGGTACAACAGGCAGCACCGGACTCCGGACTTTATTTTGTGTGTTGTACATGCTCTCCCCTCTGCTCTTGTGTTTACATTAGGGAGACAAACAGCTGATGTGAGGGTTCGCTCAGTGATTGGTTGATCGTGACAAAGCCTCACTTGTAAGATTCTCTGTCATTGGCTGAGCAGAAATCAGCTGATGACGGCCGATTTAAGGCACGTACAACTTACGACAGGGGTACGGCGCCGTAAAAAATTTTAGTGAATACCAAACTCTGGTGAGAGTTACGGCGCCACAGGAGTGCGTAATCTGAGGTGACAGATCTTGCTCAGGCACCTGAAATTACGACCGTGTTAGTGAATTCAGACCTTAATGCTAGGTGTTTTAGGTTCGGCTTCCCGTTCCGTAAACGCTTAGCATATAGCAGGGCTCTCTTTCGAGACCAGGGCTTAGACAAATAAGAGAGAGGCAGGACACAAAAACTCCAGTCAACAACCTTACACGTGTGTTGCTTGGTTGGACAGGGGAATGAGTAGATTTTACAGGCACAAGTATACTGGGTGATTATACACTCTTACGTCTAAATATGGTTGGTAGTATCACGCAGGATACTGTTTTGGGTCACAGTGAATAGCACTTAAGGCAGGTTTTCTATGCGTGTGGAGTTGTTAAGGTTACTTCTCGTCGGGAAGGGTTGCGTAAGGCACTGGGGTCTGATTGTGGTCTTAGTATTATGAGATATTTTCTGATGGTAGCGTATTTACCTCATTACCCTCGACTCGTATTTTACTTTAAAACTGTTATTATCTCACTCCAACACTGGTACCGTTACTGAATCTTGTCAGAAAGGTAGCTCACTATTCCGTCCCCTGGGTCACATACACTGTTCACTGTATCTATTCTTCACTCCACCACTTTGGTATTATCACTTACTTCCATCAGAGGGTTAATTCACTGTTCTGCCTTTGCACTGCTTGATCACTGACACTACACAATTATTGTCACTCCGGTTGACTCTGGCACTGTGGCGATCAGGTGCATGGGCGGCGGGGCGGCACAGCTCCGCTACTGACGGGGCTGGGCACCACCGGGGGCCTCTGTACCTAGAGGCCACGGGATCATGCGCAGGGGCGTCCGTTCTCGTCCGGGGCTGTGGGTGGCGAAGGGTCCCGTGCTCTCAGGGCTGGGACCAAACAATTGCCTGAATCGGTCATTCAGGCTCCTGACGGAGGATGAGAACCTCCGCCGTCGAGGTGTGGGGAGTTCCCGCCTGGGAGTTCTGGGGGCGGCATGAGGTTCCTGAGGGGTGCAGTCCCCGGGGCTTGGTGGCGCCAACAGCAAGGGACTGCGGCATCGGTCTGCATTGGGGTCCGTCAGGTGGGTCTCCTCCAGGGCTAGTTATAGGGAGCAGAGGCCAGGGGAGACTACAGGGCCTTTCCAATACTCCTCTGCGCCCGAGACTCCCTCTGTGTCAGGGGTCGGGGAACAGGCGTCAGTTCCAGGCGGCAGAGTGGCTACAGGCCTTCTTCTGCAGTAGGGCCCGGCTACTGGCTGTGGCTTCCTGGGGGCGCGGCTACTGGCTGTGGCTTCCTGGGGGCGCGGCTACTGGCCGTGGCCTGGGAGAGTGGGTGGCTGCCAGCAGACCCAAACGCACCTTTGGAGCGGCTATAGGCCGTCTCCTGATGAAGGTGGGAGTGGCCACAGGCTGTCTCCTTCAGGAGGGGTGTTGTGCGGCTACAGGCCGTCTCAGGGGGAACACCTTAGGAGCGGCTACAGGCCGTCTGGTTACCCTCAGAGCGGCTATAGGCTGTCTCCTACAGGAGGGGAGAGCAGCTACAGGCCGTCTCAGGGGGAACACCTTCGGAGTGGCTACAGGTCGTCTGACGAAGGCGGGAGCGGCTACAGGCCATCTACTTCAGGAGGGTGGTTGAGTGGCTACAGGCCATCTCAGGGGGAACACCTTTGGAGCAGCTACAGGCCATCTCAGGGGGAACACCTTTGGAGCGGCTATAGGCCATCTCAGGGGGAACACCTTTGGAGTGGCTACAGGCCGTCTCAAGGGGAACACCTTTGGAGCAGCTAGAGGCCGTATCCTCATTACTGTCAGAGCGGCTAGAGGCCGTCTCCTCATTACTGTCAGAGCGGCTACAGGCTGTCTCCTTCGGGAGGGGTGAGTGGCTACAGGCCATCTCAGGAAGAACACCTTCGAAGCGTCTACAGGCCATCTGATGAAGGCGGGAGCGGCTACAGGTCATCTCCTTCAGGAGGGGTGTTGAGTTGCTACAGGCCGTCTCAGGGGGAACACCTTTGGAGCAGTTACAGGCCGTCTCAGGGGGAACACCTTTGGACCGGCTACAGGCCGTCTCAGGGGGAACACCTTTGGACCGGCTACAGGCCGTCTCAGGGGGAACACCTTTGGACCGGCTACAGGCTGTCTCCTTCGGGAGGGGTGAGCGGTTACAGGCCATCTCAGGAAGAACACCTTCGGAGCGACTACAGGCCATCTGACGAAGGCGGGAGTGGCTACAGGCCATCTCCTTCAGGAGGGGTGTTGAGCTGCTACAGGCCATCTCAGGGGGAACACCTTTGGAGCAGCTACAGGCCGTCTCAGGGGGAACACCTTTGGAGCGGCTACACACTGTCTCAGGGGGAACACCTTTGGAGCGGCTACAGGCCGTCTCAGGGGGAACACCTTTGGAGCGGCTACAGGCCGTCTCCTCGTTACCCTCAGAGCAGCTACAGGCCATCTCCTTCAGGAGGGGTGAGCGGCTACAGGCCGTCTCAGGGGGAACACCTTCAGAGTGGCTACAGGCTGTTTCCTGACGAAGGCGGAAGCAGCTACAGGCCGTCTCCTGATTACCCTCAGAGCGGCTACAGGCTGTCTCCTTAGTGAAGAGTGAGCGGCTACAGGCTGTCTCCTTAGTGAAGGGTGAGCGGCTACAGGCCGTCTCAAGGAAGACATCAGAGTGGCTACAGGCTGTCTCCTGACAAAGGCGGGAGCGGCTACAGGCCATCTCCTTGGAACCCTCCTTAGCGAGGGGTGAGCAGCTACAGGCCATCTCTGGGGTGCTGGCAGGAGCTGGATAGGCAGCTCCACCCCTTAACTGGTTGATGAAGGCTCACCCAGAAGGTAGTCTGGTATTCCTGCTATGGTGGCGGCGAGCAAGCTCCGGGTCATAGGGGCGCGCAGCCCGGGCTGACTTGTGCCGTTGTCGCTCCGAGTCCTGGCGCACTGTCGTTGCTACTCTGTGGGCTCTTTGTCGGGGTGTCTGGGTATTCTCGGGGGCACTATACTGCATTTTAAGTATCGTGCGTGATACTGTTACCCACGATCTAGACATAAGAGTTATAATTGCCTAGAATAATTACTCTTGTGACATCTACCCGTTTCACATGTAGAATTTAGCAATACACGTGTGAGGTTGTTGCCTTGAGTTTTTGTGTCCTGCCTCTTTCTTATTTGTCTAAGCTCCAGTCTAGAAAGAGAACCCAGCTACACACTAGGCGTTAGAGGGATGGGAAGCCGACCCGAAAGCACCTAGTATTACACTGGTGGACAGCGGTGGTTCTTGACCCGGGCTTACGAGAGAGGTAATCAGGAAATACCAGCAAAATGGCAACCAAACCTCACATGCAATTGCCCAAATTCGACCCCAAACGGTATGATGTTCATACATACCTGGCAATTATTAAACCTTTGCTAGACATCGGGTTCAAAGATGACAAGCAAAAAATTGCAGTTATACTCCTGCTACTGGGTAAAGCGGCAGCCAATATCACACCAAAAATCATCCCAGGGCTCACCTGGCAGAATTTCATGAAGCTCGTGATTCAGGCCATCAACCCATCACTAGGTAAAGTGGTGGCACTATCCCAGTTGGATAGCCTAACCTTTGACAGCAACTTAGATGACACTTTAATCCAGGCTAGATGCCTGGTCACTGCTGCCTATGCGGAGGCAGATGATGAAACCTGGGAGCAACACACTTTTAATACTCTACTCAGAGTTCTCCCCAGCATGGTCAAGGAACATTTAACAATCCACGACCCAATAGGAGACATAGATAAGGATATCCAACTCATACGCCGCCTCCTGACCTCCCGCCCCACACCCCAGCAAATCAACGTGGTGAAAAAGTTCCCCATAAACATCCTGGCTCCTCCAGTCAAGCCATGTCATCCTATGCCCCACAACAGCACCCAGCCTACCTAGGGTGCACCCCACCCACCGGCGCCCCAGTCACAAGGAGAACCCCAACCTCATTCTGGTAAATCCCTGGAAGCTCTCCGCTTGCAGCTCCAGGTGCCCACTGCATGAATAGGGACCAATTGAAAGCTGCCAAGTGCAAGACCACCACCCCAGGCTGACGTAAAGTCACCCCCTTAGGGAACGAGGAGCTGGAGGATGAACCCGCACTCGCGGAAGATACTGAACCTGGGGATCCGGAGCTGGAGGAAGAAGAAGGCGGCCCACGGAATTTGGATTTTTAGGACCGCCCCTGCATCCTTCCATGGTGGCGGGGGCCACTTCCCCCAAACATCACCCCCAAGTTTACCACAAGATGAAGCTGAATGGGGTGAAAGCCAGACTTCTGGTCGACACGGGAGCACCCAGATCCTGCCTGTATAGTCACTACTTCTCCCATCATAAGTCGACTTTCGGCCTGCTATTCCCGACAGCTACTCATCTTGTGGATGCGGGGATGGCTCCCTGCCGATCCGTGGGGAAACTCGGGCTCTGCGTGTCGACACCCACCAACCGGCATCGACACACCATAAGTTCATCGTATTTGACTACCTGCCGCAACTACAATGGATATCTGGGACTGGACCTGCTACAGAAGCTAGGAGCCACCATTGATCGCCACAACAAACAGCTCCAGTTCCAGAAATCCCCCGAGGCCCCCTCCCGGGCCGTCTGCACCTGTACACCCCAGACTGGCCCAGAAGAATCCATTTCCCTCCCCCCTCCCCTCCCCCCCTTGTTCCCTGCAACCACCTCCTCCACAGTGACCATTTCCCCCCACCACGAAGCCTGGGTGCCCCTCAACCGGCCCTTAGGTATGTCCGTCCTGTTCTCCCCACACCTGCCACTTGGAACCCTCTCAGCCTGTCACCTGTCCCCAACCTTCCTTCCCCCTCATCATGCGGCAATCCGAATTGCCAACCTCGCCCCATCCCCCCTCAACCTCCCTAAAGGGCTTGTCATCGGAAAGATGGAAGAAGCTGAGCCTGCGCCCCCTCCCTCTCCGGCTCCCCCGCCCCCCATTCCCGACCATCTCTCCACATACCAATCAGACACCCTCCGCTGCCGCCTCCTAGATTTCCAGGACCTTTTCGTGGCGGGTCCCACCGATATTACACATACCACCTACCTGGCTCACGAGATCCACACGACAGGCCCACCGATCTGACAGCCATCCCGGCAGAAAAATCCCAAGCAGCGGGAAGAGGAAGACCGCCAGGCTCAAGAGATGATTGAGGCCGGAATCATCTCCCCCTCCACCAGCCCCTGGTCCTCCCTCATCATTCTCGTGAAGAAGAAGGATGGCACAATGCGTTTCTGCGTGGATTACTACCAACTCAATGACGTAACCACCAAGGATGCTACTCCACTCCCGCAGATAGACGATTCCCTAGATTCTCTGTACAGCGCCTCCTGGTTCTTCACCCTCGACCTCCAGTCATGGTATTGGCAGGTCCCAGTGCGACCGGAAGACATAGGCAAAACTGCTTTCTCGACCAGCAACGGGAAGCATTATGAATACAATGTCTTACCCTTCGGCCTGTGTAACGCCTCCGCCATCTTTTCGAGACTAATGGAATCTGTCCTCAGCAGCCTCACCTGGGAGATCTGTCTAGCCTACTTAGACGACGTCATTGTATTCAGCAAGACCTGGGCCGACCACCTTCGGCACCTTCGCAAGGTCTTTGCGCGGATACGACAAGCAGGCCTCAAACTCCAGTCCTCCAAGTGCGTCCTGGCTGCCAGAACCGTCTCATTCCTGAGACATATTATCTCCCAGGCTGGCATATCTCCTGACCCAGACAAGCTCCACGCCATCACGGACATCCCCTGGCCACAAGACATCTACGGGATTCGGGCCTTCCTCGGCTTGATGTCCTATTACCGATGTTTCGTGAAGGGGTTCACACACATTGCTAAACCATTCCACAACCTGACCCGGAAGGGAGAACTGGTGAGTTTGAGTGTTAAATATACTCTAATCTCCTAAGAAACTTATGTAAATTTACTATTGGTCGTGTTTAGACTAACACTCATCAGATAAAGGAGTGTATAAAAATTTCTAACAGTTAAGTATTTTGCAGCTAAGCAGAGTTCAGAGCACAGTGATACACGTCTGCTCTCTACGCTGTGCATGTATGTTTGTGTGTGTTCCCATTATATCTCATGAACAGCTTCAGTTATCAACATGAAACCTTCAGGGTATCAAAATATGGCCAAAATCTTGGCCAGGTTCGAAAATGGGCACTCGGAGTCATGGTCACGGTCACCAAAATGGCTGCCAAATGTCAACTAGTTTTTATCACCTGCCTTTAGCACCATTATATCTCATAAACGGCTTGAGCTATCAAGATGAAACCTGCAGGGTATCAAGATATGGCCAAAATCTTGAACTTGGTAAACAGCATATTGTTATGAAGGGAGCTTTCCCAGTTAGGTCATCTCGTACCTTCGAGACATTTCTCGTACCGTAAGTTCCGGTACGAGTAATCAGAGTCGCCAGTTTGCCTGTTGTTTGTGAGCGTAGTTATTTCATAAGTTAAACATTCATTTATTATTATGCTCTTTTTCTTTATAATGTTTTATTTAAGTGATTGTTAAATTGTGTAATTTAAGTTCGTATGGTAAATGATTTAGAGTGTTATGTAATGTGAGACAACTCTGCGTGTTTTGATGTGTCTGAGTTGGCAACTGTTCCCCCTCGAGAGTATACTCGTAAAATGTAGATGTTTCTCGAATAAAGCAATTAAGCTTATATAAGATGGGGTAGAGATTATTACAAGTTTAGTCGGGTTTCAGTTCAGTGTGAGTGAAGTGCAGTCGGTTTTGGTTCAGTCTGAGTGTAGTGCAGTGTCAGTGTCAGTGAAGATTGTATATTTTTGGCACTTGTGAAAACAGTGGCAAACAGTGACGGGTTATTGAAGTTTATATATCATTGGAACTTGAGAAAATGGTGAAGTGTCAAGCATTAAGTGTGATAACTGTGAAGTGTTGTTAAGCGTTAAGTGTAATAGCAGTTATATAGTAAAGTGTGTATAGCTCCAGTGCTTGTGAGAACAGTGAAGTTGGAAAGCATTATTTGGAAAATAAAGACAGTGTACTTTAAGGAGCCAGTGTTTATTTTCACCTCAGCTGATCTTGTGTACTGCACACCTAAAGGCTGACCATAGGAAGAACAGCTCACAGGGTAACGTCCTTCCTATACTGTAGTACTGCTTTTGGAGCCTGTGGCAGTCTGTGGGGTGAGGACGTAACAATATTTTGGCGGGCGATTAGCATTCGGCTCCTGCATGGTTTTCTTTCTCAATATGGAGTGCACACCTTAACAATAATAAACATTTCAGTCAATCAACCAGTCATTTGCCCCGGAAGTCATAGATTATCCTTTCTAATTCTGCCTGAAAATGTGAAAAAAAAAATAATAATAATAATAATAATCAGTGTTAGGGTTGAAACTAAATAGTTATCGTTTTACTTACTGAAGGAGGTGTGTGGCAAGATCCACCACCTTCTTTTGTTGTGTACCATATAACTTTCACAACAATAAATATTATCAATCAAGCAATCAATCACTAATCATTAATTTAAAAGTTTGAATAAAAAAGAGTTGGAGACGGATCGAGTGGCTGCCGGCCGGGGCTGTTGTTGAACTGTGACCATAGACTCCACAGAGAAGAAGGAGAAGGTGGGCAAAGAGTTTTCCTTTGCTTATTTCAGTCATTTCATTAATTATATAAGCCACAATGTTCCGTCTGGGAGCTCCCCGAGTTGACCCGGCAGAGGAAAAACGACGAGCGGAAGAGGAGGAACGAAAAGCCAGGATATCTGCTTACAGTAGTGCAGGAATATTCCTCGCCACCATAGGGATGTTAAGAATTGGTAAGACAAGGATTACCGTTCATTTACCAGCTGAATCTGGTGATTATCAAGCGGGAAGGGATCGATGTAGGTCCTGGCCTTAACCCCAAACTGCTGCACTGGGGATCATGACAGCAACGATGATTTTTTTTTTTTTCTTTTTGTAAATATTGGTTTTCAGCCTATACTGCTTTTTTCTACAAAACCTAGTCTTTTCTGATGGTTTTTGATGTGATTCATTTGACTTTGAGCATCATTTTCGTCAGAAATGACCAGACTTTGAGATAAGACCCCCCCCCATCCCCCAGCAATAAAGGGGGATCTTTGGGGAATTGGGGGTTTTAGGAAGGTGAGAAACAGAAAATGGCCATTTCCAAGTGAAATGACGCTGATAATCGAATGAATCATACCCAAATCCATCGGAAAAACCTAGGTTTCGTTGGTAAAATACGAAGCTCAAACTTAACCTAACCTAACTGAGCCCAACCTAACCTAAAACTAAACCTAACCTAACCTAACCTGACCAAGCCTAGCCTAACCTAACCCAACCCAACCCAACCCAACCTAACCTAACCCAGACTGAAAGTACCCTACTATTCAAACCTTACATCTTCTTACCTTACTCGTCAGATAGGGGCAAAACACCGTGGGACCTAAGAAATTCAATGCTTTAATAGTTGTTTTCAAAGCACCTTTGAAAATTGCAACCGGGAACCGAGGGACACCTGCTGCACTGGACCGCCATATCTACTCTGATTTTGAAATGAAAAAGGGAGGTAGTGGGGGGAGCAGCGCAAACACTGATTGGCTGTAGGTGATCTGGTGATGGCTGTGATTGGCTCGCTTCTCGCCGGCGTCGAGAGCTCAGTTTGAACTGAATTTCGTCGGGCCAGCAAGTCACCCTGGTTGGAAAGGGGGAGGGTGAGGTGGGGACACACAAATATTATTATATCTTCTTTAAAATGAATTTGGAACGGAAGTGTATAAGGAAAATGTTGATGAAGCGATGAGTGTGCTGAACATAATAAAATTTGACAGGAATGATTATGTGCTGAAAACCGATTTTTTTTATTTTATTTTTTTTTTCAGGTTCAGCCCATGGTCAGGTACATTTTTTCAATTAATGATGAAACTGGTTATTCACAGGTTATTTGCAATGATTCAGATACTGGGCATTTTCAAAATTTTGCCTCTGGAATATGTAGACTTATCATCTAGCTATATTGCACATAGCCAACCATCTGTGCAACAGATATACCAGTACCACCTAGAACTAAGCTTGCTGTCACACTTATCGAATGTTTTACTTTCTGTATTCATTTGCTTTTGCCTATAGGATAGGATACCCTAGCGTAGAACTGATTCAGTTTTAGCCAGATACTGGTAGGTACTGGGGCTTTCAAGGTTAAGTGGTAATCATCTATCTATACATGTATATACCTTGGCTGCTTCCCCCAAGGAAAGAGAGGTAGCTGAGACAGGACGACACACTCCCCATTTACTCATCCATTCAGACACATTCATTCGGATCATAGCCCCAGTGGGGAGAAGGGATAGATCCTCACCGCACCACACCGCACACGGGTCAACTGAGCAGTGCAATCAGTGACATCCGCAGCAGGGCCCGACAGCAGAGCTGGTTTACCCCTGCCACATCATAATAGACCCATATCCTTACCCGCACCTGACCTGACTCGCTGATCAGACCAAATGTGGGAGAACATCCCCTCAGGGCTGCGTCATCATTTATTCATTCACAATTTCTCTCCATTTATTTCTGTTACGCACAGCCACTCTTCCATGCTCAACAGACATCCTTCTCACATCCAGTGCTCTCTTCACAAAGGTCCATCCATCCTATTCGTGGTCTCCCTCTCAGCCTTATGCCTCTCACATCAGACATGCGAGAGCAGCACTACATTGAGTGAGTGGATGGTGAGTGCCCCCACCTACCACAATATATATATATATATATATATATATATATACAGTAATCCCTCCAATATCCGACGTAATAGAGCCAAAGGCATGTCCGGAAAGTGGTCCTATCTGGATAGTGGGCACCAGCCTCCTGGACTTGTACTTATGGACCCTAACTCGGAAAAACACCTATACAACTCCCTCTGGACATGCTTAGCACCTATTTAAGACCCAAATCACACCAATAAGGGACATAAAAGACTGAAATAAATGTAAAAGAACCAGAGAATGAGTTTTGGAGGTGAGTTTATACAATATTAAACATTCTGTGTACTTACAAGTCCCTGGCTCTTGGACTGGTATGGTAGTTATGGACCCTAACCTAGCCTAACTCAGAAAAACACCTCCCTGCTGCACATGCATAGTACCTAAGAGCCTATTCACACCAAGAAGGATCATTAAAGAGTGAAATGAGGTTTTAGAGGTAAGTATGGAAAATATAGTACAATATGAAACATTCTGGGTACTTACAACAGATCCCTGGCCATCTCAATTAATAACCCGCCTCCTCTCAGACTCTGGCAGTAAAAAGGAGTACCGGGTACCTGAAGCACCTGCAGTACACAGTCCATGAAGTCTTGCACTGAACTTAGTCATTTGCACTCATAAATCCAGTTTCTTAACACTACACACTCACGTCTAATTTGCGCTCCATTGAATGTCAGTAAAATAGTGTTGCACTCTGCACTTAAGTCTTTGTACTCAGAATTCTATTTTCTTAACCGCGCCTTTTTTTTTTTTTTTTTCCCACAACACTGTAAATTCCCGTGTGGTCTAGTGGCGAGTTCTTGCTGTTTATTCACTGTCAGAGTCTGCGAGTAGCTGATGCAGGTGTCCTAGAGGTGCATCGCTGGGACGTGGTGATGGACTACCCACTGCAGACGACTCTGAAGACAGGCGCAAACTCACGTCCAGTGGTGACTCCACCGTGGCTGATGTGCTGGGCTGTGGCTTGGAGGATGAGGTCCTGTCCTGGGGAGGCAATGGTGTGGAGCCAGGGCTGGGCACAGCAGGGGTCATGGGTCTGAAAAAGCTGTCAATGGATGATTGATGCAAGGAACGACGATTTTGGTGATTAATGATTCGCTGCCTGAAAGCCCGCACTTCCTCTACAATTCCCAAGGGCCCCATCTTCCTGTCGCAGTCCGGGTGTTCCAGGTAGTCAAGAACGAACTCTACGTGTTCTCGGAGTGCGTTCAGCTTGGGGATGGCTGGAGTAGTGTCACGCTGAGAGGAGTCCGCATCATCGTCGCCGTCCTCGTCGGAATCTTCAAGTTGAGTACTGACACCTGCAACTGAAAATACAATCTCGATATCAGACATGGTCTGATACCCAGGATCGCCCTTGTCGTCATCCAACCACTCACGCACTTTATCCACATCAACATCGTCGCCATGCGCACATAGCCTTGCATGGAAGTCATCCACGTCAAAACCTAGGAAATCGTGCTCCGCGTCTGTTCCAAGAAGCACACGAGACCAACCATTTTCTAGAGTCTTGACAGGGACTTCCTTCCATGCCCTGGCCCAGTAGTAGATTTCAGACGATGTTGTAGCGACAAAGATATTCCAAAGTCCGGTGGCCTTGTGTGTCCCGTCCCTTCCTGCGCTCGTCCTCGTCTTTGAGAACAACCATCACCTCGTCCAGGAACTTCCTTCGGTACAGCCTCTTCGTTGCAACGATCGCTCCTTGGTCCATTGGTTGGATGAGAGCAGTCGTATTAAGTGGCATAAACATGCACCTAATGCGCCCATTCTCACCCACCAAGTCCTTGTCGCACGGGTGGGCAGGTGCATTATTGAGGAGAAGGAGGGCCTTTACCTGGTCGCGTGGGATTCCTAGTGTGTTTATCTGGTAATGGATGGCCTCCTTGACAAAATGGAGTGGAACCAGTCCTTGAAGATCTGGGCAGTGAACCATGCCTTCAAAGAATGGTACCAAACGACAGGAAGGACATCTATCACCCCACGAAGACACCGAGGCTGCTTTGCACAATCAACAATAACGGTACTTAAAACAAGTTATCACTTCCTGGTTTAGGGGTTGCAGGAGGGAAGTTGTGTTCCCTAGCAAACACACTATTTTAACACTTTGATGTAAACCTTCCTAGTAGGATGGGTCCCCTGGTGCATTATCAAGCACCAACAGGATTTTAAATAGTATGCCCAATTCCTCACACCTTCTCTTTGCATCAGGAATAAAGTGTTTCTTGTACCACTCGTTCAAAATATCACTTGTCATCCGCTGTCTTTGATTTCTCCCAATAAACTCCGGACTCATTCATGTGTTTCCGCTGCTTAAAGCACCTTGGTTTTTTAACTTTACCTACAAGTAATGGTCTGCAGCATTGCAAGACAAAAGTAGAGTGATGTTTACCTTATCTACTTTCCTACCCCTGCCGTTCCTGTGTTTCTTAGAGATATATGCAGTCCTTGGCATCCTCTTGTATCGCAGCCCTGTCTCATCTATGCTATACATTTGCTCAGCAGTATAACCCCCATCCCTGATTATTTCCTTTAGGACGTCCACAAATGTCTTCGCTGCTCCGGCATCTCCTGACGCTCGTTCTCCTGTCACCTTTACTCTTTAATGTCCTTTCTCTTCTTAAACTTGCCAAAACAACTACTTGACTCCTTAAATCTGCCTGGGGTCAGGACATCTTATGGCAAGTTACAGCATACAGGTGGCAGGCTGTCCTCCTTGCATTAATGGAGTCGATTGGAACTCCTTCCCTCTCCTTTTGGTTCATGTACATGACCAGGAACCTCTCCATCATTACAAGCGTAGGGTCAGACACTCGAATCCTCTGATCCATGGGAGATCCCCCGTAATCCCGCATGGTCTTCATGATGATGTCCTTCTTCCCCAGGATGGTACAAATAGTTGACTCGTTGACTTGATACACCTTGGCGATGGCACAATTACATTCTCCTGTCTCCTTCCACTTGATGATATCAAGGCTTTGCTCCTGGGCTAGACTCTTTCGACATCTTGTTGGGTCACGGTGCAGCAGCATTGTCGGGTTGGGTCAGGTGACAAAAAAAAAAAAAAAAAAAATCACAGAGCATGTGTGCAGCCAGAGCACGGCGAGAGGGTAGGCTCAGCCGGGGCAGGAATGCTCAGTGGACCATGACAATCCCCCTCACAGACATTTGACAAGCATACATCATTGGCTGATGCAACCTGCACTATGACTATCACTTGCCATGTTATGTCTGTTCCCAAGTTCTGACCCTATTTTTTTCACATTGTGACTATCTGAACCATAATTTGGGACCTCTGGCCGTGTTATCTCTATTATCGCATCGTAGTACAGTTTTCAGAAAAAATGGCCAGCTTCCTCTAGCCAGATTATGTCTATCACTTTCATGTTGTGACCATTTTTTGGCCTCAGATTTTGCCTTTCGTGCTATGTGAATTTCGCTCACTAGGATTACGCGTTGTGCGTGCGTTCACAGTACTGTGAGTGTGTGAGTATATATATACATCCATCCATCCATCATCCAATCATACATCGCCCCATGAGGAACGTATATATATATATATATATATATATATATATATATATATATATATATATGTATGTATATATATTAGGAAAAGCCCCAGGAATTGATGGAGTGTGTGGTGAAATGATGAAGCACGAGGGAGAGATGGTAACAGATATGGAAGATGTGCAGATTGGCCCGAGAGGAAGGTAGGGCCACAGAGGATTGGAAGTCAGTCACTGTACAGTAAGCCCTCATTTATCTGGCACCTTTTTCTCGGCTCTGTTAAAGCAATATCTGGAGCCGAAACGGGAAACAACCAGTGGTCATATGCAGTTTCCAGCAGCGAGGCGTATCTCCTGGCTCGGACACGGGGACCCAATTGGCACGCGGGAAAACCCCGCAGCACGCCAGCCAATCAGAATGCATTGTGTGAGTGAATCACCTGCCAAGCTTACCCTCGCTTTCTCATTCTCTGCCGTGGATCTGGTATAATGAAGACATACCTGTGTGCTCTGCTTTTGTGACCCATGTGGTGGCAAAACCTCAGTGCTGTGACATACTCTGTTGCCTCCCATGCCTTGCTTGTTGCTGTAGTGCTGTGACTAATCTTGTGGCCTGTAAATGTTTCATATTGATTACTGTACTGTATTTTAATTTTTCTACATACACTTGGTGCCTAACCGCCAGTGCTGTGACTTTGCTTGTGATCCCATGTGCCTCTCAGGTCCCATGTGCATCACTCGTTGTTGTTGTGCAGTGACAAACCTTGTGGCTGCTAAATGATCCATGCCCAAGTACTCTGACTACTCGACCCAGTTCTGCTTTATGGCTGAGTTTGTGGCTTTTGTGGCAGTTCCCTGGCTGCTGTCGGTTCTGCTGGCCTTGTACATGGAACTGGTTGTTGTCTCCATGGCACCTCCACCATCTGCTAAGAGGCATCATATCATTTTCTCCATGGAGAAGAAGATAGAGATAATCAAGAAGATGGATTAAGGTTGGACCGTTGCATAGCTGATCTGGCACTACGACATCCCCCAGACCACGTTGCAGGATCTGTGGAAGAACAAGGAATCCAACAAGAAGTTCTTCCACGATGACTGCATCACAACTCTATGACAGAACAAGTGCCAGATGATGGCCAAGCCACGCTCTTGCGAACTCAACCATTCCTGCCTTAAGTGGATCTGGCAACAGCGTGCCAGTGGCATGATTGTGAGTCCATACCCCTCTCTCCCACTTCATGCTCTGCTCATTGTCTTCCTGTGTGTATGTACTGCTGCTGCCCCGAGTGTTGTATAGCCTTGTGTCTGTACCAAGCTTGTAAAGAAATCATTACATCATGCCTTCCAAGTTCCCCCAAAGCTCACTGAGTGCTATGAATGCTCCCCAAGTCTCCGATCTTCGAGACACTTGCCTTTGGCAAGCGAAGCGGAGGAGGAGGCCCAGCTTTGGTCACCCCTGCACCACCATCGTTGTCTCTCATGCCTCGAAGAGAGAACATGAGCCAGCTCAGACCGTGGTGAAGTTATAAGACAGCGGCTGGACCAAGTAAGTGTACTGTACTGTACATACTTGTATGCTATTTTCTCTCATTTTGCTTCCAGTGCAGAAGATATTCATTATATAGGTAAGATGTCTGCATTTATGTATGTATTTGGTGCAGCTAATCTTTATTCTTGTTTACAATTGGCTGTAATTGCATTATACATGTAACTTGGTGATCCTTAGGAACCGAACCCCATTTTT
The DNA here is from genome assembly GCF_032717465.1 of Coenobita brevimanus. Lineage (NCBI taxonomy): Eukaryota > Metazoa > Arthropoda > Malacostraca > Decapoda > Coenobitidae > Coenobita > Coenobita brevimanus. Next base: position 29,816,415 of record NC_137054.1, on the reverse strand, counting down.
CCCACATGTTACATACTTCGTTATACAAGTGTTCAGTTCACAAGCAAAGTTGGGGGAACCTAACTGCATATATTATCAGGACTGCCCTGTAGTTCATTATATCGAGGGTGTGCTGTACCTTCATTTTCCCCCACATCTACTGAAACATGTCAGGAGTCATCTTCCTGCTCAGTATGTATTTTAGTGTGTATAGGATATGCACTAATGAAAGGTTTGCTGTATTATTTATCCTTTTTGTTATCATCATCATCATCTATTCCTGTGTTGCCCTGTGAGGAGCATAGGAGCCCAGGGCTAGGCAAGTTGGTCCTGACATTTAAGTGAGAGTGACCAACCTCACACATCCCTGAGTGGCATTACATGAGCAAAAACCCCACGGATATAAACCCACGCGAGCTAAATCTGGTTCAAGCACCTTAATTGCCCACTAAACCACCAGGCGTCAGTGTTTGATTATATGGTTACCACCCAGCATAGTAAATGGTTTCCTGGTATACAGGAAACCATTTGGCATGTCACTCAGCATCGAGTCACCCATAGACAGAAGGAAGAGGAAAGAAAGATGAAAAGAAAGACAGAAGAGGAAGGAAGGAAAAAAGGAAGGAAGAGAGGAAAGGGCAGTCATCTGAGAGCAGCACTATATCAAGTGAGAAGATGGTGAGTGCCCCACCCGCATGTTTTTTTTATACATTTTAAAATACAGTACAAACGTTTTTTTTTCTTACCCATCAATAAAGTATGATTGGGGAGGTGGGTAAGGGATTTCTGTTATTGCCTGCGGGTTAGTAGAGTTCAGTAATGTATCTCCATTTAATACACTTAAATTACACTCATTCATTAACCTGTTGGTTGACCAGGCATGCATCCTGATTGTAAATTGAGGGATGTCTGTATCCCAGCCTTTTTGAAGGTGATGTATTAATTTGTATTAAGCAATTTTTGTAGTGCTGTATGTGATGCATAGTAGAACTCAGATTTTTTTCATTCTTCTTTTCAGTGCCGTATGTTATGAAACGGTTCATCTTATCACATGGAGCACAGCAGTAGCTGAATGAAAAATAAGTAGCTGTTGAAGCAGAATACATCACAAAAAAGGAGTGTTCTCCAGGCTTAGGTGCGAGATGTATTACTGGTACTAAATTTGTCATGTAAAATATTAAAATGCTTTTTATGTGATAGTTTTATGGTTCATTCCTAAATTACAGTGTAAGGAAAGTTTTTAAAAAAGATATTAAAGTGCAGGTAGTGAGTCATTGTATAAAACCTCTGTGTAAAAGTAATATTTTTGTGACATTGATGATTCACTGCTGAACTAATTGTGCTGCTTTGTTACATCTTGTACTGTTGCTCAAAAAAGTATCCTTACTAAAGTGACATGAGTCATTTTGACAACAGACAAGGAAATATGGAATACCCACACTGCGCAAATTGCTCTACTCATTATAGAGTCCTGTGTTCACATGAGTCAGATACTTTTTTGTGCGATAGTATTTAGTTTACATACACAGTTTGTGCGAATTACAGTTGGTCAAAGGCTGTGATAAGGCATACAAGATATTTTGATGTCATGGTTGAAGCAGTACACAATACTGTATATGAAAATGTAAGAAGCTTGAAACATTTGTGCTGAGCACTAAAACATTTGAGCAAGGACAGAACTTAAGGCATGAAGGCAGTACACTATAAATAAACATGTCTTTTTCAACCAGCTTTGATTTATTTAATTAAAATATGTGGCAGGTGGTGGTGACCATCATCCACTCACTTGATGTTGTGCTACCTACATCTTCCTTAGCCTGTATCATTCTTTTTCTGTGCCTGTCCTCCTCTCTTCCTATTTCTTCCATCTTTCCTGTCACTTCTTATTGCTTGTCTTTCCTTTACAGGTAGCTTTACATTGAGTGACAAGCCTAATGGTTTCCTGTAAGCCAAGAAACCATTTACAACGCTGGGTGGTAACCATATAACCAAACCATACGTGCTCCCTACATGTCAACAAGTGGTTTGGTGGAGGGTTAGTGCCCCTCCTCGTAAAACAACTAACTCGAAGTCAAATGGCCACCCCTTACAGGATTATGGCGTCTGGCAGTAGATAGTAGATAGAATTAAAAGTGTTGCATTAACACTGTCATACATACACAAGTTATAAGATAATGAGGTACAGTTATTATATTAAAATATTAATTAAACTGCATAAGTGAAAATAATATGACTCAATGACAGCCTTTGTCAGTTGTGCTGTTGCCATGCAGTGTTTCATTATTTCTTGCACATTGTTATTGAAAACATGCCAACAAGCTATTTTAACCAACCACTACCTGACGTTCAGTAAAAGAGTTCGTACCATTCAATGAACATAGCTTCAGTCATCTCCATGAATTTTTCATCACACTTGCTTCAAATCTTGCATCAAAGAATACAGTATCAGTACCTCAGTAAATCTAGAAAAATTGGATCAGTTATTATTATATTTTTATTATGACCAGTTGATTTATTGAGAAAATTAAGCATTTAACTGAAAAATGTCAGTGATTTATTTGCAGAATAATCATGTTTGCCATCAAACCCACTAGATTATAAACTGGGAGCCATGATGCATTTTCAGGGGGGCCATGAAGTAATTTGAAGTCGCTGAAGATAAGTATTTTCCAGAGGTAATACCTGTGTTTGTGAGGAATACCCTTTTCTTTCTTACTGTATTGTGTGGGGCATACCTAGATGCAGCGCAGTGTCACTTACCCTACCGAAGAAGCAACTCCTTTGCTATACACATCCTTGTACGGAAGAGCTTGAGAGAGTTTGGCATAGGAATTGGACACTCTTCAGGAATCAGCAGACAGTTTGTGTGGGTGTTTCTTTCAGTCTCTCAGATCTTGCTTTGCAAAACAGAGAAGATAATGGTTACCCAGCAGCATAAAGAGCTGCTATTGGGTCATCAGGGCCGATGCATGTAAACATGTTGAAGTCTTCATCGTTTCATTTCATTTATAAAGGCTCCAGCATACTTGTGCACGGTGCCCCTGGGTCACCTAATGGTAGTTGAACATGATGCTTAATCTCTGGCAGCCTCCTCGTTCAGTCCCTTACCCTTGAGGTCACATTCTGTGACCTCAGCCCTGGTCCTTTTTTTTGGTCTGTCTGTTGCAACCCCACCCTCAGTGTTCACACGTTTCACTTTCTGCACCCAGTTGTCATCCCCCATCCTCTTCACATGCTCAAACCATCTCTGTCTACCCCTTATCACAACACCAGTATGTTCCAGTCACATCTTAAACCTAGCCCCCCAGACCTCACATTCACCTCGCATTCAAGGACACAATCCACATCCACCTAATCATTGTCATTTCTATACATCTGAGCCTACGAATAACCTTTTTCTTTACTGCCCAGGTCTCACTACCATTCAGCCTTATACTCATGGATGCTGCATACAATGACTCCTTCTCTTGGAGGGATAGCCCCTCAGTTTTAGGAATCAACAGCTCCCTAACCTACTTCCAGCCACTCCTTACCCTTGCTAGCGAGTTTGCTGCAGTCATACCTTTAGCACATATTATGTTCCCCAAATAACAAAACTCCTCGGCACGCACAAGAGACCTCTCACCTCTCTCCTTCAGCATGCTCTTCTTTGCATACCACAAACTCAATATCAGTATTATTTTGCATCCTGCCTCTTATACCACTACTTATACACCCATTCATCACAAACACTGCTCAAAATGGAGTTATTTCCCACATTTTTGCATCAAACTGTACATTGCCATTCAGTTTCTGTTATGACGGTACTTCCAGCTGCCATGGATAATCATAACTTATTTCATGCATTTTTGCCAATGTTAACTCTAAAACCCTTCCACCCCAGTTCCATCTCTCAATTTCCTAATGTTTCCTCTGCTACCCTGTCATTTGGAGGAAAGATTTAGGAAATAGAGAGATGGCTTGAGGTAAAAGCGTTTGAAAGTAAATGGTAACAAAACAAAATTGATGACATCATGTTTGATGTTTCTTTTGAATATGTGATTATGCCCTAGTTTCATTCAGCAATAGCCCCATTAAGAATATCATTGCTTACACATGCAGAAGTTAGCAAGAGAGCACAGATTGTGTTAGTATGCCGAGGGGGTGAATATCTCCGGAACATATGTTTGCGCTTTTTTCTGATTAGATGTAATATACAGTATATTTATATATCTATATCTATCTATCTATCTATCTATATATATATATATACAGTGGAATCTCAAATTTCGACAGTTTAGAATACGATGAATCAAATTTCGATGCATTTTGGAGTGGTCTGCCTTCCTTACTTTTCTATGCAAATTCGCATATTTCGATGCTGTCAGGGCCAGACTCCAACCAAAACAAGCGAAGATAGTATTTTTGATGTGAACCAAAATGCAAGACGTGAAGGAAGTTTATAAAAAAAAAATATGAACCTAACCTAATATCGTATGTGACGTGCTCTCAGGGCCAAACTGCAACCAAAACAAACAAAGATAATATTTTTGATGTGAACCAAAATGCTAGAAGTGAAGGGAAATTATAAGAAAAAGGTATGAGCCTAACCCAGTATCATATGTCACGTGTCAAGAAGAGAATGAAAATCAACTTCATTTATTCATGCAATATATGAAGCATATGATGATATGGTTCCGAGACAATTCATTGTCAAGTCAATTCGCCTGTCAAAACATGGACGATTTCCCGTCAGGACAATTCGCACCCTGGACGATTCCCCGTCATTCTATAAATATCTATCTATCTATCTATTGCCAGACGCCTCAATCCCATTTGGGGTGGCCACAAACAAATCGCCTCCACGTCGCCCTGTCCCCCGCCATTTCACTGCCCTCCTCCCAACGCATACCCCCCTCTCTCATATACCGCTCCACCCCATCCCTCCATCTCATCCTCGACCTCCCCCTCCCTCTTCCCCCCTCCACCTCACTCACATACACTCTCTTCATCAGTCTTTCACCCTCCATCCTCTCCACATGGCCAAACCACCTCAGTGTGTTCCTCTTAACGCTTCCTATCACATCCACATCCACACCACAACGCTCCTTTATATCCTCATTTGTCAGCCTGTCTCCATGTGACTCCACAGGCTCCGCTTAAATAACTCATTTCCACTGCTCTCACTCTTGACTTGTGTCTTTCCAACAAAGTCCAAGCTTCACTTCCATACGTTAGAGTTGGTATCACAATACTGTCATGTAGTAACTTTTTCACTTCCATGCTCACTCCCCTGCTTCTTATCACTGCTTTCAAAGAACCAGCAACCTTTCTTCCCTGCTGTACCCTTTCAAGCACTTCACCCTCCAAACCTCCATCCTTACTCATCACACTACCCAAGTACTTAAACGTACTCACATTTTCCAATTCCTCACCATCTGACCTCGCTGTACATTCAATGACTTCACCTCTTTCAAAGACCATCACTTTACTCTTCCCTACATTGACCTTTAGATTCCATTTCTTACACACTTTCCCAAACTCATCCACCAAGCCTTGCAGCTCCCCTTCGTCTTCACTCAAGAACACAGTATCATCTCCAAACAACAGTACAGGGAGTTTCCAAACACTATCCTCTCTCACCATGGCCACTCCAACATCCACTACCCTACCTTATACCTCTTTTATTACCCCATCCATGTACAGATTGAACAACCATGGAGACATGACACATCCCTGTTTCAACCCAACCTTCAAAGAGAATAATTTACTTAGTTCACCATCCACACGCACTGCAGCCTTAGCACCATCATACATACTCTTCACAGCATTCAGCAACTTCCCATCTACTCCATATTTTCTTAATACTTTCCACAATCCTGATCTACACAACCTCTTCCCTTCCTAAAACCTCCCTGTTCTTCTCCAACTAATTCCTCTGTTCTTTCTCTAACTCTGTCAATAAGTATCCTACCATACACTTTTCCTATTATACTAAGAAGACAAATGCCCCTAAGATTACCACACACTTCTTTTTCCCCTTTTCCTTTGTACAAGGGAATAATTATACCTGACTTCCAATCCTCCGGGAATCTACCTTCCTCCCAGGCCAGTCTACACATCTTCCACATCCATTCTACTACTATCTCTCCCCCATGTTTCAGCATTTCACCACACACTCCATCAATTCCTGGGGCTTTCCCCGATTTAACTTTCTTCATTCCTTCCACAACTTCTATCCTACTGATTTCTTCCTGTCTTCTCACCTCCCTCCTTCTCCCAGCCATTCCCCAGCCACTTATACTCGCATTACTTCCATCCTGTATGTTCAACAGTTCCTTAAAGTGTTCTCTCCATCTACTCACTTTTTCTCCCTTCTCCACTAGTAATCCACCATTTTTATCTTTCACTCCCCTGCTAACTTTACTTCCACCCTGTCTTACTCTTTCACCTCTTTCCAGAACATTTTTTTACAGTCCCTCCACTTTACACTCAGATTCCTTCCAAATTCCTCATCCACTCTCTTCTTACTCTCTTACTAATCTTTTCACCTCTCTCTTTCTTTCTACATATAACTCTCTTTTCCGCCTCTCAACTTCTTCCACGCCCCTATTTCTCATCCATTCATTGTATACTTTCTTCTTTTGTGTCACAGCCTGTCTCACCTCTTCAGTCCACCACGCTGTTCCTTGCACCCCCCTCCGTCTTCTCTTCCTCCCACACACCACATCACATCCTGCACACACCTTCCACGTCACCCAACTGCTCCAATTCATATTTGCCCAATCGTTCCTCCACTTCTCTCTTATATACTCTGCCTTTTTCTCATCCTCTTGTAACCTTTCCACTCTCCTTGCAACTACTCCTTCCTCTCATCTTTCCATTCTTCTATTTCTCCATGTTACTTGGATCCTAATTCTGGCCACCACCAAGTAGTGGTCAGAAAGTCCCCTCCCCCAACCTCTATAAGCTCTTACATCCATTACACATCTTCGTATCCTTTCATCCACACACACATAATCAGTCACTGCCTTCCTTTCATTCAGTTCACCACCCACCCTTCTCATCACTCGCCATGTATACCTGTGGATCATTTTATGCCTGAAGAGGGTATTGACTATCACCAACCGCCTCCCAGCACAAATGTCCACTAACGCACTGCCATTCTCATCAGTCTCAGCAGGCACACCCCACTCACCAACTATTCCATTCTCCTTCACATTCCCTGCTTTACCATTCATATCACCAATCAAAAACACTCGCTCATTCCTTCCAAACTTTTCCATGCACACTTCCACATTTGTCCAGAACTCTTCTCTCACTCTGCTAGCACAATCTTGCGTTGGCGCATGCACACACATAATCACCCACATTTGTATTCCAACTTTCAACCTTACCCACACAATCCTTGACCCAAGTGATCCATACTGTTTTATGCTCTTCCATCTTTTACTCACAACTATACATACTCCTTCCTTTGCCCTCTCATTCTTACCTACTCCTGCAAATATACCCCATCCATACTCCCATTCTCTTACACTTTCTCTTCTCCATTTTGTTTCAGTTATTCCACATACATCCACATTCGCACCCTCAAGCACCTGGACAATCTCTCTCTCTTTCACCTCATCATTCACTCCTCTTACATTCCATGTTGTCATTACCAAGTCCTTTGTCCGGTCCTTGGTCGTCATCGTTTGGTCAGTTCTTGTCTGAGGCTTCTTGTTTATCTTTTTAGTTAGTTCTATAAATATACTTATCATTAAATAATCAGTACTTTATTAAATCGAAGATATAACGAGAGAAATTACAGGAAGAGAATCAATAGTAGAAATACTAAAAGAAAATGAATTACAGGTGGTAGCAAATACTGTACAGTGGGCAGAATACTGAACGAAGAGAAGTACGATAATTATGAATATAAGGAGCAACATAGAAATGAACAATAGAGACTGACAAAAAAAATAATCATGTTTAAGGACGAGCTCCCAGATGGGAGTAGGCACCAACAAGTTGGCAACAACAACAAGTCATGTGCAAGGCGATGCTCTGTTGGCGGCGGCCATCTTGCGACTGTCCTGCCAGCAGGCAGCCCTCTACAGCGAAGTGCTGCACTTTCAGCCTGTACCTTCCATATGTGGACATGCATTTCATTGCAGTTTAGTTGTATGTATTTTCATTGTATTTTCATTGCAGCTTACCTGTTTCAAGATGGCAAGCAAGAGTAGTTCTTCGGGTAGCAATGGTAATGGACGAGAGCAGCCTTGCAACTCTAAATCTTTGCAGCCAAAGGAGAAATGTCAATACAGGAAAGGGCAGAAATACACCAAGTATACACTTGCTGACAGTATGGCAATACAATGCAGAACTACAGTTACTTAACCACAGTTATAGTTCATAATGTTTACAGGGGGTGTGGGCAAAAAATCATGATTTTAGGTAGTTAGGTTCAAAGGCCCCGGACCCAACCTAATTTTTCCCATAGGAAGTTCAGTTTAAACCGTCACGTCCCGAGGTTTTCCGCACCTCCGACATCCCCCAGTCCCGAGCCTTTTTGGAAAATTTTTTTTTTGGCTAAAACTTCCGCTTTGGTTGAGAAACGAAGGAAAATCACCAAGAAGGGGCTTACCGTGGGCTATAAGTGGTTGGAACAGGTGAGGTCCCCAGCGCCAGGTATCGTATTCTGTCATTGACATGTCAGGCGCTCACGTTTTCTGTGGTAGGGAATACTGGGAGAAACAACACACAACACCTCTATATTTATTGAATTGAACTAATAAACAATAACAGTAGCAATATAATGGATTTCAGACACATATATATGAAAAATAAGCATTGTACCATCGCGCGAGCATAGCGAGTTAGGTCCGAGTCGTAACATGCTATATGCTAAGTTTCTTGTATCAGTCAACATATTTTTTCTACTTGTATACTTCTGTTTCAATGGCATTTTAGCAATTTCTACAGTTTGTAAGTGTTTTCAGATGTTTTCATTCATTATGATGACATGCAGCATAAGATTAGCGTAGATCAGCTTAGTAAGCGCACTCGCTATGACTCTTATTTCAACATACCCAATTGTTTTATCACTTTCCTATTATTTTTCCCTTTACATAGAACCTTTCCTCCACCACTGTAAATGTTTTCAATTATTTACATTCATTACGAGGGCATTTAACGATATGCTAGCGCATATTCACGTAGCAACCACAATCTCAAACACTCGTGTTTCATCTTCTACTTTATTTATTCACTCCAATTATACTTTCCTATTTACATTACACACGTTTACACCCCTATACAGCACTGTACATACTTACTGGCATTATTTATTCAAGTGAGCGTCAGAATATCGCATGAAAATACCCTCGCAATGAATGTTTCGACCAACATAATACTCTAACACTTATTACATATATTACACACTTTCCCACTTGTTGACTTCTATTTTCATTATTACGGGCCTTATTCATTCAACTGAGCGTCAGGATATCGCATCTCTATACACACGCTATGAATATTTTGACTTAGAATATATTTCAGCACTTACAATAATTTGAACTTACATTATACCCGTTAGCATTTCCAATAATAATAATTACATATTTACGGGCCGTATTTATTGCACTGAGCGATAGAATATCGCATCATAAAACCCTCGCTATGTATGTTTCCACGTACAGCATATTTATACACGTACATACATTTTTTGCACTTATGTTGGAGATCAACATGACTGATAATTTCACTGAGCGTCTGTTTGTCGCATTTACTTCATAGTTTCAGCGTCCTATCGCATTCACACTAAAATGCCCGCCGTGCCCGCCGCAGGACCTCCCACCTCACCACCCCCTACACCACCACCGAGCCGCCATCCCACCACCACCCCAGGAGGACACACGGGTGAGGTTAGTAGTTCCGGGCAAGAGGGTCATCAGGGCATCACGGCCCTGAGCCCCTATTCCCCGCAAGTGCCCCAACCCCAGGTGATCAGGGAAACCGAACTACTGTGCGGGCGGGGTAGTGATCGTCAGACCAGGGGTGGGACTGAAGCTAATTCAGTCCCAGGTAACACCGTATTGACGGTCTTGTTACACCCTCTAGGGCAGGAGGCCCAAGGCTACGGCCTATAATAAAGTTACACCCTCTAGGGCAGGAGGCCCAAGGCTACGGCCTAAATAAAGAGAGATTGACAGACATAGGCTACGGCCTAACAGAGTGTGCAAAGGGGAAGGTGACCCCAGGCTCCGGCCTTAACACACTAAGGAGAGAGAGTTGCCCTCGTGCATCCCTCTCCACTCCAGTTGCTCTTCGGCTACTGCCAGAATACGGTCCAGGGTAGAGAGACCCTGCTACCGTACGCAGGACCCATATACATACAGGATCTAACTATACCGACCCCAAAACGCGTCGCGTTTGCGCATGACGTCATGGCGAAGACACCAGGTGAGGTCTTCCGAGAAGGGGTTGCCATATAGTGAGAAGTTGACTCAGTTGCTCAGAGGTCACGGCGCCAAACAGGTCACCTCTGTCACCTGCACTTTATTCCATTGTATGTGCCCAGTGAAATAATGCCTACCAATTGTGCATTGTTTGGCTGTAACTCTTTACTGAAGAAAGGTGGGGATATAACTTTCCATATTTTCCCCAAAGATGAAGAGATTAGACGTAAGTGGATTCATCGGTGCAAGAGGAAAGACACAATTAATCCGAATACTGCTCGCATCTGCAGCCTTCACTTTGATCAAAGTGCTTATAAAAGAAATCTAAAATACGAACTTCTCAAACTGCCTATTCCAAAAAATCAAATACGCCTTGAAGAGCACGCCCTGCCAACGCTGAATCTGCCATCAGCTTCATTAAATGCTAAGTCCCTTCCCCTTTCTCTCTCTCTCTCTCTCTCTCTCTCTCTCACGGGGCTAGTGCTTGCAGAAATGTGGAAAAGCACGTGGTGCATTGCATTTACCAGCCCAGGTAAAATAAATTGAGGCAACTGGCCACGCACTAGTATGAGTTGCTAGTATTCATATTTACCCACCATTATTTTGTTCTACCCACGTACTGTAGGTAACCATTACTGAGTACCCTAGCAAGAAAGCAGTAGTGTTGAAAATTAAGTATGGTATATCGCAGAAGGTAGGCCTATTTGTTTAAAGCAGGTTCGTAACGTAGTAATTCCATCTGGAAGCGTTTGGCAAGAAGTATGTTATCATCCCCCCCCCCATCCTTCCCTTCCTCCCTCCCTTCCAGGTCGCAAAAACAACGGTGCCAGGTCGTTGGAAATGATTTATACAGCCACTTTTCATTCTCAAAGAGTGAATAATTCGTAAAAACTATATAGCTTTTTATGTACATGAAGAAGCCACAAAGAGTATATGAAATACATTCACATATATTTAGTAGCTCGGATTAGGAGATTTGTTATTTATAATTAACGATTTGGTATCTACGCAGTCTCTCTCTCTCTCTCTCTCTCTCTCTCTCTCTCTCTCTCTCTCCATGATATATGCGGAATATATACATTTGACATACTGTGGCTTAAAACCAGCATAAAACCTAAGCCTTACCAACGGTAGTTTAAAAGACAACTGGTAAGGCTTTGTCAGTACTACTATATAGGCATGTGTCTCTTCCTACTGAAGTAATTAGCCTTTTTGTTCGATACCGAGTATTTTTCAGGATGCGGGTATTAAACAGAAATTTGGCTAATTCGACACGAAAGCTGCAGAGTAAGATGTCGAAGTTAAGGAAATGAAGCCTGCATAAAATGCCCGCCGAGACCGCCACAGGACCTCCCACCTCACCACCCCCCACACCACCGCCGACCCGCCACCCCACCACCACCCCAGGAGGACACACAGGTGAGGCTAGTGACCTCGGGCAAGAGGGTCATCGGGACATCCCGGCCCTGAGCCCCTATTCCTCGCAAGTGCCCCAACCCCAGGCGTTCAGACAACCTAAACTACTGTGCGGGCGGGGTAGTGACCGTCAGACCAGGGGTGGGACTGAAAAGAGGTCAGTCCCAAGTAACACCGTCTTGACGGTCTTGCTACACCCTCTAGGGCAGGAAGAGGCCCAAGGCTACGGCCTTAAAAGAGAAATAGACACAGGCTACGGCCTGACAAAGTGTGTAAAGGGGAAGGTGACCCCAGGCTCCGGCCTTAACACGCTGAGGAGAGAGAGTTGCCTGTGTGCATCCCTCTCCAGTTGTACTTTGGCTACGGCCAGAATACGGTCCAGGGTAGAGAGACCCTGCTACCGTACGTGTAGCGCTACCCAATTACGGAAGCGGCGACTCGGGGCCGGCCTCTCGCCGGAGCAGACGGGTGATCCCATTTCTCCGTTAGTCGATTCCCGTACGGGCAGACACTTAGTTACGACTGGGGCACGTACCAGGGTGGAGAATTCCCTGACGGTAGGATCTGTCCGTATTGGAGAGAGTGCGGCCCTCGTGCCCCTCACTCCGGCTTGTTCCCTACTGCGGGAGGAACACCACGCTGACGGCCGCTTGCCTCGGCGAAAGGGCAACCCCGATCACCCTACTGGTGTCCCTCACACGCCGGACAAGTTCATGGCACCAGCCAAAGTCCATACTAGGGGAAGTGGAGCCCCACCTCAGCCCAATGAACACACTCAGGGAACCACGAAGAGCGTGAGTCTCCCTCAAGCCTTTTTCCCTCCAGGGAGCCCTTCGTCGCCATCCAGGCTTCTTGGCCAAGCGGAGGCGTTAGAGTGGTGGCAAGGCCCGATTGCGGAGTTACCGCCCACACCCGGACGCTCCTTAGCACTGTTGGAGCCCTACAGGAGTCGCTGCCACAGCCCAGCCCTGACGGCGCCTCTCCCCCTGAGCACCTGCAGACCCCGGACGCCCAGGCCTCCCACCACGGTCCCCGACGACGGCGACCTAGGCTCTCTCACGCCCCAGCAGAAGAAGAAGCAGGCCCGAATCCTCCGCCTGTTCGGTCCTAGTCCCGAGGGCCCCCGATCAGGTCGAGGCCCCCAGACTACGAGGCCTCCCTGCACCCCACCAGCACGGCCCTAGGAAAGAGCCGCCCCTCAGGTCGAGGCCCTAAACAAGGGAGCCTCCCTGACAGTAAGTACTAGTGACCCAACTACCCAAGAAACACGGGTAAAACAGTGATAGTGACAGTGACCCCTAATACAGTGACAGTGATCCAATGCACAGTGGCAGTGACAAATAAAAGTTATGTTAAACAGTGATATCGGAGTAAGTCGTGCTTGAACATTAAACAGTTCAGTTCCCCCTCTCAGAAAGGAAGCGGGGAGTTTTCTGTGGAGTCGAAGGTAGGTGTGTGAGTGAGCCGAAAGGTTAGTGAAGTGCTCCCCTGCGACTAGGTGACGGTGTCGGATGTCGCCACACGCACCCTACCTTTATTATAGTATCATATCCCCCACAGACTCTCTATCACAGTGAATATAAGTGAAACTCCCCCGTTTATTATTATCCACCAGTGACACGACAAATGTTCTCGATTGACCATCGCAGTGAAGTGATATCTCTCCTCAATAACAGTAACCCATATCCCTGACTGCCCTGTGCCCTGTGCAAAAGTAGATTGGATCCAATTATAAGTGTATTATTGTATCTCTGTGTTATTGTGTACCAAATATTGTGTTTGTAGCACTGTAAGGGATAGAATTTAAGCAATAGATGTGATTCGGTGTACTGTCTCTTTTTATGCCCTGTTCCTTTGTTAGTGCATTACATCCGGTCTAGCCAAAGGACCCCGTCCCAGTGCTCGTGTTTTTACGACAAGTCGCCTTAAAAACACAGCATTACACTGCATAGTAACATATAGTCAATACCGGTAACAGTACTTATAAACATCCGGTATCATTTATAACAAGATGATATCCATGTATCCCAATAAATGCCACTATTAGAGTATATTGTGTTTATATGTAAATCATGTACCTTTAAATATGAGAAGGGAGAGGTTAAACAATTATTTGAACTGAGGGAATGTGTGTGGGGAACAGAGTGGTGTAAAGGAAGCAAGGTGGGAGGGGTGGGTATGGAGGATGACAGACAGCTGCACCTCACCGCGACTTGAGGCCTCCCTCTGAGGTCCCAAGGGAGATGGTGGGTGGGGAGAAATGGGGGGAGTGCCCTGTCTCAAGCGTGACGTCAGTAAATCTGCATAGTGGAACGGTGTGAGAAGACCCTATATGTATATGGGTCCTGACCGTACGTGTAGCGCTACCCAATTACGGAAGCGGCGTCCCGGGGTCGGTACTTTGCCGCAACGGACGGGCGAACCAGTTCGCCCGTTAGTCGTCTTCCGTACGGGCAAACACTCGGCTCCGGCCGGGGCACGTACCAGGGTAGAGAATTCCCTGCAGGTAGAATCTGTCCGTATTGGAGAGAGTGTGGCCTCTGCGCTCCTCACTCCGGCTTGTCTTCCACTACGGGAGGAACACCACGCCGGCGGTACCATGCCACGGCGAAAGGGCGACATCGATCACCCTATAGGTGTCCCCCGTACGCCGGGCAAGTTCACGGCTACAGCCAAGGTGCACAATAGGGGAAGGAGATCCCTGGCTCAGGCCTGCAGACACTCAAGGGACCACGAGTAGCGTGAGTCTTCCTTTAGCCCAGCGGTTCCCAACCTGGGAGCCATGGCCCCCAAGGGGGCCATGGGACATTGACTGGGCCTTATTGGTAATATAAGATATTATAAGGTATTTGGTCTGGGTAAAACCTAACAGAAATCAAGTATGAAATATACCTTACTGTGCTAGTTTAGCACAGTTATATAGGGGCCATGGAGCTTCTCATAATTTTCTCGGGGGGCCACAGGACCAAAAAGGTTGGGAACCACTGCTTTAGCCTCTTTCCCTTCGGGGAGCCCTTCGTCGCCATCCGGGCATATAGGCCCGGAGGAGACACTAGAGTGGTGGCAAGGCCCGATATCGGACCTACCGCCCACACCCGGGAGTTCCTTGACCCTGCCGGAGCCCCACAAGAGACGCTGCCGCAGTCCAGCCCTGACGGCGCCTCTCCCCCTGAGCACCGCAGTCCCAGGACGCCCAGGCCCGCCGCCGCAGTCTACAGCGAAGGCGATCCAGGCTCCCTCACTCCCCGGAGGCAGAGGAAACAGGCCCGACTGCTCCGGTTGTTCGGCCCCAGTCCCGAGGGCCACTGATCAGGTCAAGGCCCCCAGACCACAGGGCCTCCCTGCACTCCACCGGCGCGGCCCTAGTACAGGGGCCGCCCCTCAGGTCGAGGCCCCAGACAGGTGAGCCTCCCTGACAGTAAGTGAAACAGTGAACTAGTAAACCCAGGAAACAAGGGGAAAGACAGTGATAGTGACAGTGACCCAGAGTACAGTGATAGTGCTTACACAGAAAATATATTAAACAGTGTCCCACTAGAAACTAGTGCCATCGGGGTAAGAAGTGTATTTTGTCAAATGATTTAGTCCCTCCCCGCATCAAGGAACCAGGGGGTTTTCTGTGAGTCTAGAGGTAAGTGCGCGGGCGAGTTGAAAGATAAGTGTACGTGTCTCCGTGACCAGGTGACAGTGTCGAGTGTCGCTATCCGCACCCTACCTCTATTATAGTAATATCCTTGAAACAGACTCTCAATCTCGGTATTCTTAAAGTGAACAACCCCAGTTTTATATTATCCTGAAGTGACAAGAATTCCATACAATAATATAAAGTGAACAACCCCATTTGCATAATTACTTTCCAAGTGACATTAAAGAATACCCGCGATCTCCCTGTGTAATAGTGATAATATATATGATCATTCTGTGAAGCCAAGTGTAATCCTGTATCTCTGTTTCTCTATATACTAAATATCATTGTATGTACGTACACTGTTATGAGTAGGACCTAGGTAATAGATGTGATACGGTATACTGCTTGGTTTTTATGTCTTGTTCCTTTGTTAGTGCTTTACATCCGGTCTAGAAAGAGGACCCCGTTTCAGTAGCTCGTGTTTTTACGACGAGAAGTCGCCTTAAAAACACAGCATTACACACACCATATCAGAATTGCATCAACGTGTGATATTCGCTGAAACATGGGTGAATACAGAGACACACGTCACACTCCACGCACTCATAGCGCGTCCTTCCTCTGTGTGGTGAGTCTCACCCGGGAATTGCTACACACGTGACACCTGCGTTGGGCCCTAGGTCTGTTTGGCTGGGGAGGGATAGGAGTGGGGAAATGGCGGCCGGATATTCTCAGGGGAATTTGGGCAATAGGGGCAGTGCGGGTGCGATGTTGGGGCCTTTCAACAGCATAACATGCAAACATCTCTCTTGTGAGCTCCCTCACAAACCCTTCAAAGGTTTCCTGAACTCCTGTTGTCATGGCGTGAAGGTGGTGGCAATTCAGAGCAGTGATGTTTAGCAAGTGAAAGAACAGTTTCTTATACCACTTCATCGTGGTCCTGGCACACTCTACCGTCGATATCATGGAGTCTGACTGGTCCATCAGGCGCATGTTTATGTTATAGTCCATGACACACTCAGGTTTCCAAATGTGACGCCTGTTCTCGCTACGGTAATCTACGGAATCAGTACGGTGCATCAAGGGGCGGTGAACCGTTGACAAGAGGCTTACTTCTCTATTATGGTTCCACACAGTTGCAAGGATGTTGTTGGCTTTGAAGAAGACAACCTCATTCCTGGCAAGTTTCCGCCCTACCTTGGCCATGTGAAGCCGGTTCACCTTCACGGTTCCACAGACTCCCGTTTCATGCGTGTGAAGATAACGAGCGAGAAGAGGGCTAGTGTACCAGTTGTCCAGGTAGAGGACGTGACCACGATGAAGGTAGTCTTCTATCATTGTCTTTACCACTGCTCCCGACAGTCCAATACTTCGATCTTTTATTATGTCTCTCTGGCACCGGTGTACAAGACTATGTCTTGCACGTATCCAGTCCTATAGTCGCACATAACAAAGATCTTGAACCCAAAACGGTGCCTTTTGCTGGCTATATACTGCCTAAATGAAATATTACCTCTCCACAACACGAGACTCTCGTCTATGACGAGGTCTCTATAGGGATAAAATGACGAACGAAAGGTTTGCCTCAGGTGATCAAAGCCCAGCCTAATTCGCCTCATTTTATCTGTGTCGTTCGCATTTGCAGGATCATGAGCATCATAGAAATGGAGGCGACTTAGAATTTGTTGAAACCGATTACGGCTCATCACTTGCCCAAATATTGGGGTAAACATAACAGGGTCCCTTGTCCAGTAAGCAGGAATTCTGTTCTTTCGTATAATACCCATCAAAAGGACCAGGGCAAAAAATAGGAACATTTCTGAAAGGGAGACAGGGTAATCATATATGATAGAATGCCTACTCCTTGCTCCCAATCTTTCACTCTCAAGGCGCTGGGTGCTTGCAAAAAGGTTGGTTTGGTAAACAATCTGCTCCACGAATGCCTCACTAAAAAACAGGTGGAAAAAATCCAACCTGGTGGAATTACGGTGAATTCCGGGAGCAATGCAGCCAGAGCGCCCCTGCTCAGTGAAGGGATGAATGAGGGGAGAAAAATCACTCCCATCCTCCCAATTCCATCCCACAAATCCCTCGTCCCCATCATCCCCATCACCGCCTTCGTCTGGGTATGGAGGAGATCCTGGTGGGGGAGGTGGGGGAGAAGGAGTGCGGAGGGCTTCCCCACTGTCACTCCTCTTCCCTCTTCCTTTACCCTTTCCCTTTCCCTTACCCTTACGGCCTTGAGGAACATTAGGGGGCTGTGGGGATGAAGTAGGGGAATATTGGGGAGCATAAGACGTGCTGGGGAGTGGTTCCTCCCCACCTTCCCCCTCCATGACAACACCACGCGATTTTTCACGCACCCTAGCTCGACCACGTGTTAGGGGATATTGGGGAGCATAAGACGTGCTTGGGAGTGGTTCCTCCCCACCTTCCCCCTCCATCACAACCCCACGTGATACTGAACTCACCCGCACTCGCCCTTGTGATACACTCCGCCGCCTCACACTACCTAGGGAGAGCAATGACTCACGTCACTCTCACTTTCCCTACTCCTCCCTTCACTTTCCCTTTCACTCCCCACTCCCTCCACGGCACTTCCTAACTCCCCAAACAAAATACTAGGCCCATACCTGCTCGTCTGACGTGGTGTGCGCTCTGGGCCACGATGAG
Source organism: Coenobita brevimanus (assembly GCF_032717465.1). Lineage (NCBI taxonomy): Eukaryota > Metazoa > Arthropoda > Malacostraca > Decapoda > Coenobitidae > Coenobita > Coenobita brevimanus. The sequence goes on along the minus strand of NC_137054.1, from coordinate 29,798,298 downwards.
TTATTACCTCACGTCCATACCACGTGGCAGCACGTCCCACGACTCCGTCCTCGTCCTCGTCATTGTCATCGAAATCTGGTTCCACATCACGTTGGGGCTGGGCATAGGATGTTGCACATGGTTTCTTGGCCGGCTGTCCGTCTCTAGCAGCACGGTAAGTCACGTACTGCCGCTTCCTGGGAGATGGGACTTCTTCATCACTGCTGGTGGTTTCTTCCTCCTCTGGTTGCACATAATCTTTATCCACAACCTCGTCGTCCAGTGGGGAATCACTGTCGCCTGTAAAGGCGTCCAGGGTGGCTTGAATTTCGCCCTCTGAGAGACCTCTCTTAGCCATGTCTGAGCAGGACCGTTGCCACGTCTGGGCAGGACCGTTGCTACCAGGTGAGTGGACGAGCGGCGGGTTAGCGCGGGGCGCGCGGTGTCCCCGCCTGGTGGCAGGTAGGGGAAGGCCATGCGAGGATACGTACTGCAAATTAAGGGCGAAATTTGAAAATTGTCGAAATTATGCACTTTGCAATTGCACGACATACCGGTACGTCGCTGGGACTGGCAAATGCAAATCATCGCAATGTACCCATACGTCGACGGGACGGGGTGGGTTAAATTTCGATTTGAATTTCGCGGTGATTTTTAGGTACATATCCCCATCAAAATTTGAAATTCCACTGTGTATATATATATATATATATATATATATATATATATATATATATATGTGTGTGTGTGTGTGTGTGTGTGTACAGTAATCCCTGTGCTTTCCGGACACCCACTTTCCAGATATCTCCACTTACCGGACATAATCGTCCCGGGATCCAATATTCCCAAAATGGTCCGAAAACTGCAAAAAAATTGAAAAAAAAAAATCCCACCCATAATATGAACTTGCTCACGTGGCGCGGGACAACTTTGTTGTGGTACGTCATTCCTCCGACGTCCGCTGGAGCGACCCTGCATCCTCCCCACTTTCCGCCTGTCTCTTGTTGTGAGTGAACACTCGTCGTCATGGCTGCCCACGTGCTCGCTTTTGTGGTGGTGCCTTACCTGCTGCTCTCGTGCCTCTCCGTGTGTGTGATGATGGCCCCGCCGCCTGAGAAGAGGAAGAGGATGGTATTGATTCTGGAGTAGAAGCAGGAGATATTTGAGAAAGTAGATGCGGGATGGTCTTCGTCACACATCCTCCATGAGTTCAACCTGGCCCAATCTACTTTGTTTGATATTAAGAGATCCCGAGACAAACTCATGCAGTACGCGGCTGACTTCTCGTCGAAAAGCAAATGCAACGTGGAGAGGAAGATGATGTTTACTCCCAAGTTTGCTGAAGTCGACTGCTCCACGTTGATTTGGGATCAACAGCAACGTCCTTTTGGTGTGATGGTATGTGGTACGGAGCTAAAGGCTGGTGCTGAGAAGTTCGCAAGGCTTCACGACGCCTTAGACTTCAAGGCATCCGGGGGTTGGCTCTCCGTGTTTACATTACGGCATGGCCTTACCAATGGTAAATCTCATGGAGAAGCTTTGGACGCTAATGAGGATGGAGTAGAGGAGTTTCGGCACAAGGTGAAGGTTTGATCGACAGGGAGGGCCTCACTTTCAGTCAAGTCTACAACACTGACGAAACTGGTTTATTCTATCACTCTTTGCCTACGAACACTCTAGCCGAAGAGACGGAGAAGCGTGTACCCGGCCGCAAGCTCTCCAAGGAACGGCTATCTGCTTTGTGTTGTGCCAATGCTAACGGCATGCACCGGCTTAAGCCCGTTATTGTTGGCCGTGCAAAGCAACCTTGGTGTCTTCATGGGGTGATGGATGTCCTTCCTGTCGTCTGGTACCATTCCTTGAAGGCATGGTTTACAGCCCACATCTTCAAAGACTGGTTCCACTGCCATTTCGTCAAGGAGGTCATACATTACCAGACGGAGAAACTGGAAATCCCACGCGACTAGGTAAAGGCCCTCCTTTTCATCGACAATGCACCTGCCCACCCGTGCGACAAGGACTTGGTGGCTGAGAATGGCCGGATTAGGTTCATGTTTCTGCCACCTAATACTACTGCTCTCATCCAACCGATGGACCAAGGAGTGATCATGGCAATGAAGCGCCTATACCGATGGAAGTTCCTGGACGAGGTGATGGTTGTTCTCGAGGACGAGGACGAGCGCAGGGAGGGACGGGACACGCAAGGCCAGCGGACTTTGGAAAACCTCCGCCGCTACAACATCAAGTCTGCCATTTACAACTGGGCCAGTGCATGGAAGGAAATCCCTGTCAAGACTCTAGAAAATGGTTGGCCTCGTCTGCTTCTTGGAACGGATGTGGAGTACGATTTCGTAGGTTTCAATGTGGATGACTTCCATGCACGTCTACTGTACATGCACACGGTGACGATGTTGATGTGGACAAAGTGCATGAGTGGTTGGATGACGACGAGGGCGATCCTGGGTATCAGACCTTGTCTGATATCGAGATCGCATCTTCAGTTGCAGGTGTCAGTACCCAGCTTGAAGATTCCGACGAGGACGGCGACAATGATGCGGACTCCTCTCAGCATGACACAACTCCAGCCATCCCCAAGCTGAGCGCACTCTGGGAACACCTAGAGTACGTTCTGGACTACCTGGAACACCCGGACTGCAACAGGGTGATGGGGCCCTTGGGACTTGTGGGGGAAATGCGTGCTTTTAGGCAGCGCATCATAAATCGTCAGAATCGTCGTTTCTTGTGTCAATCAATGATTGCAATGATTGACAGCTTTTTCAGGCCCATGACCCCACGGTGTGCCCAGCCCTGGCTCCGCTCTGTTGCCTCCCCAAGACAGGCCCTCATGCTCCAAGCCACACCCCAGCACATCAGCCACGGTGGAGTAGCCGCTCAACGTGAGTTTGCGTCTATCTTCCGAGTCATTTGCGGTGGGTATGCTATCACCACGACCCAGCGACGCACCCCTAGGTCACTTCCCAGCGATACTCTCAGACTCTGACAGTGATTAAACGACAAGAACTTCACTAGACCACACGGGAATTTAGTGTTGTGCAGTGAAAGAAAAACAGTGCATACAGTATTGTTAAGAAATTAGAAATTTGAGTGAAAAGACAAAATTTTTGGACTAAATTTAACGTAAATAAACTTGTGATTTGTTTTGAAATTGGTTTTATGAGTGGAAAGACTTAAAGTGCAGAGTGCAACACTTATTAAGTTACAATGGAGCATAAGTAAGACAAGAGTGCACAGTGTGAAGAGAATGGACTTCTGAGTGTGAATGACTAAGTTAAGTGCAAGACTTCATGAACAGTGTACTGCAAGTGCTTCAGGAAATCCTTCTGACTGTCAGAGTCTGAGAGGAGGTGGTTATTCATGGAGATGGCCATGGACTTAAGTAGGCAGAATGTTTCATAATGTACTGTAATGTATTTTCCATACTATACTTACTTCAAACACCTCATTTCACTCTTTTATGTCCCTTATTGATGTGAATATGTAGTGTCTTAGGTGCTATGCATGTGCAGTAGGGAGGTGTTTTTCTGAGTTAGGCTAGGTTAGGGTCCATAACTACCAGTTCAGGAGCCAGGGACTTGTAAGTACCCAGAATGTTTTATATTGTATAAACCTACCTCAAAAACCTCATTTTATGCTTCTTTTGCATTTATTTCAGTCTTTTATGTCCCTTATTGGTGTGATTTGGGTCTTAAATAGGTGCTATGCATGTCCAGAGGGAGTTGTATAGGTGTTTTTCTGAAGAAGTTAAGGTCCATAAGTACAAGTCCAGGAGGCTGGTGCCCACTATCCGGACAGGACCACTTTCCGGACATGCCTTTGGCTCTATTACATCAGATAGTGGAGGGATTACTGTATATATATATATATATATATATATATATATATTGTGGTAGGTGGGGGCACTCACCATCCACTCACTCAATGTAGCGCTGCTCTCGGGTGTCTACCCTGTCCTCTCCTCCATCCTTCTTTCCTTCCATCTTCATCTATCTTTCTTTCCTTCATTCTTTCCTCATTCTTCTGCCTACGGGTGACTTTACACTCCCTCTTCTATCTTTCATTCCTCCATTCTTTCCTCTTCCTTCTGCCTATGGGTGACTCTGCATTGAGTGGCAAGCCAAATGGTTTCCTGTACACCAGGAAACCATTTACTACGCTGCGTTGTAACCATATAACCAAATTTTGGCGCCTGGTGGTTTAGTGCGTAATTATTGTGCTCCAGTCAGATTGAGTCAGTGAAGGTTTATATCCAAGGGGTGATGGGGGTTTATTGCTCACGTAATGCCACTCAAGGATGAGTGAGGTTGGTCACTCTTATCTTAAATGTCAGGACCAACTGCCTAGCCCCGGGCTCCTACGCTTCTCATGGGGCAACGTAGGATTGGATGATGGATGGATGGATATATATATATATATATATATATATGGTGGTTTCCACAGAGTTCGCCTCTAGCATGATCACCCCCGGTTCAACACGGTCATACTGGATGTTCCCGTGATGCTGACAGCCAATCAAAACTTCCAATCAAGTAGCCTCCCCCACCCTCTATCGTGACATGATCGTGATGTCGCCCAGTTAATAACGCTTCTGCTGTCATGTGATGTTTTGTTTAAATTTCTCCCACCAGAGTACCACACAGTCGCATGATTCGCATTGGATGGTGCTTTTTTCTCACTGCATTTTCTGCCCTTGCTACTGCATTTTACCCTGCTCACGATGACTAGGAAGCCTTCTGAGAACCCCAAGAAGCTGAGGCACCTCCCTCAGCCCACCAAGCTAGAAATCCTCGAGAGGAAGAAGAAAGGGGAGAGGAATGTGGACATCGCCAATGCCTACAAAGTGAATGACGCCAGCATGAGGACCATAATAAAAAACCAAGACAAGATCCTGGCGGCGGTGAAGGCTTACAGAGGCGGGCCACTTGACTCCGGGTGCAGGCCTACTGACCCAACACTCATCATAATGGAGCAGTACCTCAGTGATAGTGATTTTGAGTGTAATTTCGAAGGATTTATAAGGGAGGTTGAGGAGCAGCAGCAGCCATTATCTGCTAGTGATGCCAGCAGCCATCCTCCGGGGATTCTTTTGTTATTTCCCTAACTCTGTCAATAAGTATCCTACCATATTCTTTTCCTGTTACACTAAGAAGACAAATGCCCCTATGATTACCACACACTTCTTTTTCCCTTTTCCTTTTGTACCTGACTTCCAGTCCTTTGAGACTTTACCTTCCTCCCAGGCCCATCTGCACATCTTCCACATCCATTCTAGTCTCCCCCATGCTTCAGCATTTCACCACACACTCCATCAATTCCTAAGGCTTTCCCCATTTTGACTTTCTTCATTGCTTCCACAACTTCCATACTACTACTGATTTCTTCCTCTCTTCTTACATCCCTCCATCTCCCAGCCATTCCCCAGCCACTTATACTCACATTACTTTCATTCTCTATATTCAACAATTCCATAAAGTGTTCTCTCAATCTGTTTACTTCTTCTTCTTTCTCTACTATTGATCTACCATTTTTATCTTTCACTCCCCGACTAACTTCTTTGCCTCCTTGTCTAACTCTTTAAACCTCTTTCCAGAACATTTGCTTACATTCCCTCCACATTATACACTCAAATTCCTTCCAAATTCCTCATTTACTCTCTTCTTTCTCTTAGTAATCTTTTCACCTCTTTCTTCCTCTCTACATATAACTCTCTCTTTTGTATCTCAACTTCTTCCACGCCCTTATTTCTCGTCCACTCACTAGATGCTTTCTTCTTTTGTGCCACAGCCTGTCGCACCTCTTCATTCCACGATGCTGTTCCTTTCGTCTTTGTTATGCTAGGTGTTTTTAGGGCGGCTTCCCGTCCTGGAAACGCCTGGCTTATAGTTGGGTTCTTTTCTAGATCTGGGCTAGAACACAAACATAGGAGGAACAAGGCATAAAAACTCTGGGCAACAACCTACACGTATATTCACAGATTCTTAATTACAGGAACAGGCAGACAATCTCACAATATTTATGTTACATCGATCCTTGGGCTGCTGATCTGTTTGAGCGTATCTCGCAGGATACGGGATAGACACAATAGGTATTATTATATCAGGTTGAGTGCGTGTCACCGTTATATAGACTAATCGTTCTAGGAGTCGTACTGAGGGTGGATCTGATCACTGTGAGGGGGCAGGTGGTGGGAGAACTAAAGTTCAGGTCAGGTTGGCATAATCACAAGAAGGGGGAGTGGAGGCTAGGTATGTCTTGCCACTATTACACTGGATGGGAGTTTTCACGTTTTCCACTTGGCATTGTACTTCACTGTAAGTCACTTACACACACACTGGGGCACTTATTCTTGTCAAGGGTTGGTGTCATCTCCTTCCGCGGACTGCAGTTGGGCGTGGTGAGGGGCCCCTCATGCTGGAGGCAGTGAACAGGTGACTGGGCCACAGGGCATGGGCCAAACAGTCTCTTCAGGCATTCCCATGTGCGCCTGGTGGGGGAGCTGCATTGTTTGGGCCGGGAGCTGAGGAGGCGTCGCCCTGGGGTGCTGGGGATGCCGTTGGGATCCCAAAGGCTGCGATCCCCTTCCTGGTGCTCTGCCATCAGGGCGGGGCTGCAGCGTCATCCCGGGGAGGGGTCCGTCAGGGGCAGGTCTTCCTCGGGCACTGGTTGCAGAGAGAATAGCCCCAGGGATAACACAAGGCATCGCCACCAGTCCACTAGCAGGGAACTCTCCATCTGGGGACTGCCACACTTGACTTGGCTGTAGCTGGAGGGGGAAGGACGTTGTGAAGTCACAGGGGGTGAGGGGCTTTTGTAGCTTCCCTTTCTGGCGCGGCTGGAGGCCATTGCCGAGGTCCCTTGGGCAACAGGAGGAGGGTGGCTGGAGGCCGTCCCTAACGTGTCAGTGTGGCAGGAGGCTGTCGCCGGGGCCCAACTTCCTGATGGGACTGCAGATGGCGTGGCTGGAGGCCGTCGCTGGTGTCATGCCCTCTGTACCTACTGCAGGTGGAAAGGGGATGTATCCTTCTTTCCCTGTGTCCGGCTTGAGGCCATCACAGGCTCTGCAGGTGGAATGGGTGGTCCAGGTGGAATGGCTGGAGGCTGTCTCCTGGTATGAGTGGCTGGAGGCCGTCTCTAAGGGGGAGTGGCTGGAGGCCATCTCTGGGGCGCTGTATGGAGCGTAAGGTTCAGCTCCACCCAGATACTGATGCAGGCCAGGCTGGTGAGAAGGTAATGCACCCAGGCTGAAGTGTTCAGGTTGGGCCAGTTCCAGGCAGTAGGGGCGTGCAGGTACTAGGGACTTGCACCAACATAGCTTGGACGACCCGCTCACTCCAATTAACTCTCCCTTGTCATCTCCTGCGGGTGTCGTACTGCTGCTGGATGTCATTATTTCACCACTGTTGGGGTGGGAAAAGCAACATCCCCATGCTTGGAGGTAGTAAGTCTTAGTGGTGTTGGTGTCGTGAGCCAGCGTCAGGTGTTGTAGTAGGGTAGTCCAGTGTTTGGTCATTCTGTCTTCATTTCTGAGTGGGGCGCAAGTAAGGAAGAAGGTGGATGGTTGGGCAGCCGTTTGGAGGAGCTTGAGTAGGTGGTGAGGTGGTGGAGAGCTGGGGAGGTTTTGCGGTGTTGGTGAGGGTGGCAGTGAGGTGTGATGCGGCGTGATCAGGGAAGGCATCGGTGATGATGGGAAGAGGGAGGATGGGAGGACGAGTGGGTGACATAGCAATTGTAGGAATCAGGAAGGTGGCCTGGGATGGCGAGGGAAGGTGGGGAGGCGTTAGGGTGGGTGGGTTGAATGGGGGAAGAGGTGGGGGTTCTGAAGGGGCGGACATGATTTCTGTAGATGTAGCGAGTGTTATTGTAGTCTATAGTCACTTGGTAGGGATTGGGAACGTGGGTGATGGTGTAGGAGCTCATGAAGTGCGAAGCAGGCTTGTGGGGAACTGGTAGCTTTGCCACCATCATGGTGTCACCTGGCTTGTAGGAGTTGGAGGGGGCAGCATCAGGTTGGAAGTCTAGGCCTTGTTGGAGGTGGTGGAGTCGCCTCTTCAGGTGGTGGAGGGGATTGGACGAAGGAGGAGTGGAGGGTGGCTGCAGGTGTCGTCATAGGGGAAGGAGGAGAGGTGCTTCCCCAAACATGTGCTCATGTGGGGAGATGTCGTCTTCCCTGGGGCAGAAGTTCATACCCCATTGGACGATTTTAATGTGGGCCAGCCAGTCTTCATTTTTCGCTTCCTAGACTCGGGCCCATACCTGATTCATAAGGGTACTGTGGCTCCTTTCACAAATTCCATTTCCTTGTGGCCAATACGGGGATGAGTGGAAGATGCAATAGCCGAATAGGTTGGCTAGCTCCTTCTAGATGGTGCTTGTGAATTCGGAGGCGTTGTCTGAGTGCAGAGCCTGAGGGATTGCAAAATAGGGGAAGACATGGCTGACTAAGGCATCAGCTATGGCCACGGCGTGGTGTTCTTTGGCTGGGCACGCGATGAGGAACTTGGAGTAGGTATTGACAAAGGTGATGATATACCGGTAGTCCACCTTAGGTGGCAAGGGCCCTACCACGTCCACGGACAACAGCTGCCAGGATTTGTGGGCAGTATGCTCCCTGAAGGGCCAGAGGTGCGGGTGATATCCTTGCCCAGTGCACATGTCTGACAGAATTGGGTGATCTGCTTGGCCAGATGGGAGGGGTTGGGGGTCCAATATATAGCATTGAAAATTTGGAGGAGCCCTTTCGTCCCAAGGTGGATCCCACTGTCAGAGTGGAGGTGTTTCATGACGTCTAGGGCGGTGTCGGGGGCGAGGACGATATGCCCTGATGGAGTGAATAAATGGTTGTCCTGCTGTTGGATCTTGGTGAACAAGTGGGGTGGGATCCAGGGTGGCCAGTCTTTGTTGTGCCACCAGGCGAGGAGTTCCGATCTGGGCTGGAGTGCATGGATAGGGAGACAGGAGAGCATGTCAGCATTAGTGTGGAGTTTGCTGGGGCGATAGGAGATCTCATTGTCGAATTCTTCTAAGGTCTCTCTCCATCTGATAAGCTGGGCGTTGTGAGTGTCAGACTGGTGGGGCCCAGGGAGCGACTGGTGGTCAGTGATAATCGTGGCATGGGTCCCGGAAAGATAGGCCTGGAAATGCTCCAAGGCCCAGATGATGCCCAGGCACTCCAGCTTGGTGGCGGCATAGTTTTGCTCCAGCTCATTTAGGTTGCTGCTGGCGCAGGCGATGATGTGCTCTCGTCCTTCCTGCATTTGTGCGAGGACGGCGCCGATGGCTATCAGGGAAATATCTGTATATAGTTGGAAGGGTGGGGTGTAGTCGGGGAAGACGACGATTGGGGCAGTGGTGAGCTTGTGCTTCAGTTCCTGAAACACCTCCTGTCGTTCGTTGGTCCAAGCAAAGGGTTCCCCCTTCCAGGTCAGGTCATGGAGAGGTTTGGTGATATCGGTGAACCCCTTAACGAACCATCGGTGATACAAAGTAAGGCCTAGGAAGGCCCAGACTTCGTGGATGTCTCGGGGTAGGGAAATGTCAGCGATGGCGTGCAATTTGTCTGGGTTGGGTGCTATTCCGTCTCTCAAGATTACATGCCCCATGGAGGGAACGGTCCGGGTGGCCAGGACGCACTTGGAGGGGCATAGCTTCGGGCCGGCCTGATGGATACGTTGGAAGACCCTCCTGAGGCATTGGAGGTGGCTGGCCTATGTCTTGCTGAAAATAATGACGTCATTCAAGTATGCCAGACAAATTTCCCAGGTAAGGCCACTGAAGACGGACTCCATCAACAGAAAACACTATGAATTCAATGTCCTGCCGAAGGGCAGGACATTGAATTCATAGTGTTTTCTGTTGCTGGTGGAAAACGCAGTCTTCTGTCTGCCCTCCGGGTGCACCAGGACTTGCCAATACCCCAACTGGAGGTCCAGTGTGGAGAACCAGGAGGCGCCATACAGGGAGTTGAGGGAATCGTTGGTCCTGGGAAGTGGGGTGGCATCTTTGATGGTCACATCGTTGAGGCAGTGGTAATCCATGCAGAATCACATGGTGCCGTCCTCTCACTTACGAGGACAACGGGAGAGGACCAAGGGCTGGTGGAGGGTGAGATCACGCCGGCAATGAGCATTTCCTGGACCTGCTGGTCTTCCTCCGCCCACTCTTTCAGGTTTTTCCATCGGGATGGTTGGCAGATTGGTGGTCCTGTGGTGTGTGTATCTGATGCGTCAGGTAGGTGGTGTGGCCAGTGTCGGAGGGGCCTGATGCAAAGAGGTCCTGAAAGTCCAGGAGGAGGTGGCGGAGGGTGTCAGTTTGGTGGGGTGAGAGGTGCTCGGGTAGGGGAGGCAGGGGAGTGGGGGTGGAGGGGGCAGTAGTGGGGCAGGGGCTCTGCTTCTTCCATCTCTCCCACTACGAGCCCCTTTGGTAGTGTGAGCAGGGTCGTGGTGATACTGGCAATCTTGACTGCCGCAATGTGTGGGGGAAGGATGGTTGGGGGCAGGAGACAGACCGAAAGCATTCTGGGCAGCAGGTCAGGGGAGAAGAGGACTGATGTTCCGGTGGCCCTGTTCAGTGGGAGCCAAGTTTCGTGATGCAGGGGAATCATCGTGGTGGAGGCAATAATGGTGGGGAAGGTGGGGGAGGGGGAGTTGGGAGGGGTGGGGGAGGGGGCAGGGGTGCAGGTGCATACTGATTTTGGAGGATCGGCGGTAGGGGCTGGCGATCTCCTGAACTGAAGTTGCCGCTTGTGGCAATCTATGGTGGCTCGTAGTTTTTGCAGGAGGTCCAGTCCCAAGTATCCGCCATAGTTACGACAGGTGGAATCAAAGATAATAATCTTATGTTGAGTGGAGGTGCACTGGTGGGTGTCACGTAGGGCCTGGGTTTCCCCTTGGATGGGCAGGGGGCCATCCCCAGTGACTACAAAATGAGTCGACGTAGGGAAAAGCAGGCCGAAAGCCGACTTTTGATGAGAGTACAAGTGGCTGTATAGGCATGATCTGGCCGCTCCCGTGTCAACTAGCAGCCTTGCCTTTACCCTGTTCAGTCTCATCTTGTCGTACATTGGGGGGCGGTATTTGTGAGAAGTGGCCCCCGCCACTGGGGAGGAGGTGCGGTGGTGGGCCTAAAAATCCAACTGCTGGAGAATTTCCTCTTCCTCCGGCTCCGGTTCCCCTACGTTGGTGTTTTCTGTAGGTGAGGTGTTGTTTTTAGGGCACTCATCCTCCAGGGACGACACTTGGCGTCGGCCTGGGGTGCTTAGTTTCCGCCTAGCAGCCTTGAGTTGCCCTCGTATGTTGTGGAGTGGGCATCAGTGGCTACATGTGGAAAACTCCCAGGGGTTGATTGAGAAGAGGTTTTGGCTCTCCTTCTGGAATGAGGCGTTTGCTCGGGGGGTAAGCCCTAGGTAAGTGGGATGCCGGTGTGGGGCTCATGTACAGTAGGCTGGTGATGGTCGGGGCTTGCCATGAGGTGCCGGTTTGTAAGTCGGGAACTTGTTAACTGCGTTGATTTGTTGGGGGGCGGAACAGGAGGTTAGGACTCATTGTATTAGCTGGATGTTGCTGTCTAGATCCCCTGTTGGGTTGTGTATGGTATAGAGATCCTTGACCATGCTGGGGAGGACTCTGAGTGGGGTATTGAATGTATGCAGTTCCCGTGTCTCTGCGTCTGCTTTCAAGTAATGCAGTGGTGACGAGCCACCTTGCCTGGATCAATGTGTTGTCCAGATTACTGTCATACGTTAAACTGTCCAATTGCGACAGTGCCACTACTTTTCCCAGGGAGGGTGCGATGGCTTGTGTTACTATTTTTGTGAAATTCGTCCATGTTAGTTCGGGGACGACTTTGGGCGCAATGCTGGCTGCTACCTTGCCCAGCAAGGGTAGGGTTACAGCTATTTTCCATCATCCTCAAACCCAATATCGAGCAGTGGTTTGATGATGGATAAATATGTATGGAATTCATACTGTTCCTGGTCGAATTTGGGTAATTGAATGTGTGGTTTTGTCACCATTTTGATATTTTCCCTGTTTTGTTCCTCTCTTAATATTAATTCTGTCCGGGTCAAGAACCTCCACTGTCCACCAGTGTTATGCTAGGTGTTCTTAGGGCGGCTTCCCGTCCTAGAAATGCCTGGCTTATAGCTGGGTCCTTTTCTAGACTGGGCCTAGAACACAAACATAAGAGGAACAGGGCATAAAAACCCTGGGCAACAACCTACACGTATATTCATAAATTCTTAATTACAGGAACGGGCAGACAATCTCACAATATTTATGTTACATCAATCCTTGGGCTGCTGATCTATTTGAGCGTATCTCGCCTGATACGGGATAGACACAATAGGTATTATTATATCAGGGTGTGTGCGTGTAGTAACAATTCACTGTCTCTATTCCAGTGCTAGATGGCTAGGGATGGGAGTTTAGAAATGAATATTCCACCGTACACAGTTTCTCACTTTAGTGGCTCCTGGTTCTATGGGAGTTCATTGATTCACCGTTATGCATTCGTTCTAGGAGTCGTACCGAGTGTGGATCTGATCACTGTGAGGGGGGATGGAGAATTAAAGTTCATGTCAGGTTGGCACAATCACAAGAAGGTTAGGTATGTCTTGCCACTATTACACTGGTTGGGAGTTTCACATTTTCCTCTTGGCACTGTACTTCACTGTAAGTCACACACACACACTGGGGCACTTATTCTTGGGTAAGGGTGGGTATCGTCTCCCTCCGTGGACTGCGACTGGGCATGGTGAGGGGCCCCTCATCCTGGGGGCGGTGAACAGGGGCCTGGCCCACAGGGTATCGGCCAAATAGCCTCTTCAGGCATTCCCGTATGCACCTGGTAGGAGAGCAGCGTCATTTGGGCCGGGAGCTGGGGAGGCCTCGCCCTGGGGTGCTGGGGGCGCCATCAAGATCCCGGAGGCTGCGGTCTCCTTCCTGGTGCTTTGCTGTTAGGGCAGGGCTGTAGCGTCGTCCCAGGGAGGGGTCCGTCAGGGGCAGGTCTTCCTTGGGCATCGGTTGCAGAATAGCCCCGGAGATAACACAGGGCCTCGCCACCAGTCCACTAGTGGGGAACTCTCCATCTGGGGACTGCCACACTCAACTCTGCTGCAGCTGGAGGGAGAATGGCATTGTGAAGGGGCTTTGGTAGCTTCCCTCCCTGGCGTGGCTGAAGGCCATCGCTGAGGTCCCTTAGGTAACAGGAGGGGGATGGAGGCCGTCCCTACCCTGTCGGTGTGGCAGAAGGCCATCGCCGGGGTCCAACTTCCTGATGGGACCGCAGATGGGACACAGCTGAAGGCTGTTGCCTGAGTCCCGTATAGAGGGCGACATGCAGGTGTGGAGCAGCTGGAGGCCATCCCCCATCTGCGGGCGTGGCTGCAGGCTGTCGCCAGTGTCGTGCCCTCCACGCCTATTCCAGGTGCAATGCAGATGTACCCTTCTTTCCCTGTGTGCGGCTGGAGGCCATCTCATCTCCTGCTATGAGCGGCCCTCTCTGGGATGCTGTATGGAGCATGAGATTCAGCTCCACCCCGATCCTGATGCAGGCAGGGCTGGCGACGGGGTAATGCGCCCAGGCTGAGGTGTTCAGGTCGGGTCGGTGCCAGGGATTACAGCCGTGCGGCTACTAGGGACTTGCGCCCATATGGCACGGACATCCCGCTCGCTCTGATTAACCCTCCATTGTCACCTCCTGGAGGTGTCGTGCTGCTGCTGGATGTCGTTATTTCAGTCTTCTCTTCACCCCACACACCACCTCACATGCTGCACAGATTTCTTCTGTGAATATCTTGCACACCCATCCCACGTCCCCTATCTGCTCCAATCCATATTTACCCAATCGCTCCTCCACTTCTCTCTTATATTCTGCCTTTTTCTCATCCTTTTGTAACCTTTCCACCTCCCTTGCATATACTGCTTCCGCCTGTCCTTCCCTTCTATTTCTCCATATCACTTGGACCTTGATTCCCATCACCACCAAGTAGTGGTCAGAAAGTCCACTCCCCCAACCTCTATATGCTCTTGCATCCATTATACACCTTCGCATCCTTTCATCCACACACACAATCAATCACTGCCTTCTGTTCATTCAGTTCACCACCCACCCTTCTCATCACTTGCCACGTATACCTATGGATCATTTTGTGCCTGAGGAGGGTATTGGCTATCACCAACCCCCTCCCTTCACAAATCTCCACAAAAGCACTCCCAGTCTCATCTGTCTCAGCAGGTACACCCCACTCACCAACTACTCCATCCACCTTCACATTCCCTACTTTACCATTTATATCGTCAATCAAAAACACGCTCTCATTCCTTTCAACCTTCCACATTTGTCCGGAACTCTTCTCTCTCTCTGCTTGCACGATCTTGTATTGGCACAAATCACTGAGCTCTATTGTATGGAGAGGTTATCTCCGCTGCAAGAGCGTAATTTTGGCTGCCATATTGAAACACGTACGCTCGTCAGCTATAATACAAAAATATGTATTGATTGTGTCTTCTTTTTCGGCCTAGTTCAATGAATTACGAGGTGCTACCCAAAAGTTCCAGTAATTTAAATATTGCAGGAAAATAAATTACCATACCTCCTAGTTCTCACTGTTCCCTTCGATGTAGTCCCCTTGGGCATGTATACACTGGTCCCAACGTTTTTTCCACGAGTCCATGCATCCCTGGAAGGCTTCAGGCGTAATGGTCTTGAGCACCTCCTGCGACTCAGTCTGGATCTCCTCAATCGAGTCAAATCGACGCCCTTTCAGTTGTAATTTCAGCTTGGGAAACAGGAAAAAGTCGCAGGGGACTATCAGGTGAACAGGGTGGATTAGGAAAGACTACCGTGTTAGTGGAAGCCAGGAACTGCCAGACAACAACTGATGTGTGGGCGGGGGCATTGTCATGATGCAGGACCCAGTCCATGTTCTTCCACTGTTCTGGACGTTTGCAGCAGATGTTCTCCCTCAGATGCTGCAAGACTTCACAGTAAAACTTTCCGCTGACAGCTTGACCAGGTGGGACGAATTCCTTGTGAACAATGATATCAAAGAAAATGATCAACATCGACTTGACATTGCCGCACCATTGGTTCGCCATTGCAAAACTGCCAAACCACCTACACACCACGTTACAATAAGAAGTGTAGCCCAACAACATGTCCACTCACAGACACGGCCAGGGCCACACTGACGCGCAAGAGGTGCTGCTGACTCTTCCTAGTGGCAAAAGGCAAAACTGCAAGCGGTTGGCTCCCTCTGTTCGAATTACTGAAACTTTTGGGTAGCACCTCGTATATGGGGTACATTTAGCCCGTGAGAATAAAACAACGCCATATGTTGCTGCAGTGCAGAATTTACCCTTTACGGCACTAAGGCAGAGAAAGGTAATGGTAGAGAGGGAAACCTTTTACAACAATGAATATTTAAATTCAATTTAGTGTGGTATTAACGTTGAAATGATAGTGATGTTCAAGCTGTTTTACGTCGAAGTAATGACTTTGAAATGGTGTGGGAAGTCCTTAGACCATCCATGTCATGAAAACGAATGTCCAGATCGATAAAGGCCAGAAGAAACATGGTAATATCCACAAGAGAGAGGACATGGATAGTGTTACGCTACGTGTTCTAGGGTCAATTTCTCGTCCTTAGAACACTAGCTACTGAGCTGGGGTTCTCTTTGGAGACCGGATCTAGAATACACAACAAGAGGAACAGAGCATAAAAACTCAGGTCTACCAACCTTACATGTATATTACCTTAATTACACAGAGCTCAGATTACAATATTAATATTATACACTGGTCAGGTTAAGGGGACACAATAGGACTAGTTGACTCTGGCCTGGGCTCCTGTGGTCTTGGGCTACTTACAGGTGTCACCCGGGTGTGGGAGGTACCTCGTCACGCATGCTTTCCCGCAGGAGGCATGGGACTACTGTCAAGGGCTGGGTCGTCTGGAGTGGGCTGCTGGTTGGCGTGGAGGGAGGTTCTTCCCTAGAGGGGCCTTGGTGAGGAAGGCAGCCCTCTGGACTGGGGCCAAACAGGGTAACCAGGTGTGCTTGCCTCCACCTACTCCTGGAGGACTGCCTGCTGGTGGGGCTGGGGAGGTCATGCCCCGGAGCCCTGGGGGTGCCCCTGGGAGTCTGAGGGCTGCAGTCTCGTCTGGATCGAGTCGCCGTCAGGAGCTGCCCGCGGTGTCCCTTCCCCGTGGAGTCCGACAACGGGGAGCGTTGCCCAGGTGCTGGCTGCAGGGAACTGACTCCCAGGCTCATAACAGGACATCGCTTGAGCTCCTCTGGCTGCAACTCCTCTGGGGAACTGCACCTGTGGGGAGAGAGAGGGGAGTCCTGCTTAGCCTCTGGGTGGGTGGTGAAGCAAGCAAGGGACTTCCTCCATAGGGGTAGTCACAAGGGCGGTGGACGTGGGACATACAGTGGCCGTCCCCTCCTTCCCGACGCAGACAGTGGCCGTCATCGTGGTTCCACTTGCCCCTGAGACATGAGGCAAAGAGCGTACTGTGACCATCCCTTCCTTCCCAGTGTGGACGGTGGCTGTCACTGCAGTTCTGCCCTTCTCTAGTGTATCAGCAGGGAGACGTATGGTGGCCATTCTCCCCTTCCCGGTGTGGACGGTGGCCGTCACTGTGGTGCTGCTCCCAGGAGTGGCTGCAGGCGAAGGGCATATGGTGGCTGTCCCTTCCTTCTCGGTGCAGACGGTGGCTGTCACCTTGGTCCTAAGGAGGGTAGCAGAAGAAGAGCAAACGGTGGCCGTCTCTTCTTTCCCAATGCGGACGGTGGGCATCATCGTGGTGCTGCCTGGGACTGTACTAAGACAAGTCCCACCCCAATCCTGGTGAGGACTGGCCCGGCAGTCTGCCAGGGTGGCGTTCCTGCTCGTGGTCGTGTTGAGGGCAAGAGGGGCACAAGGTCGTGGGGGATATAGGCCCGTCTCGCTTGTGCCTTACGCATGCCGTATGCACCTTCACATGGTCTCCCCGTGGGGTGGGTGTTGTGACACCCAGGCCGTGGCTCCTCCATGGGGTGGGTGTTGCAACACCCCTACCGGGATCTCCCTTTGGGGTGGGCACTTCGGAGAGAAAGACTGGAATTAATGGGCCCCTTTTAATCGCCTCATTCATGCAGGGATACTGGGGAAGAATCTTCCCGATCCACCCCAGGAGGCAGTCATGTTATTAGCAATAGCAACAAGATATATTTTTTACTTGTGAAATGTAAAGCCATCTCCCTTCGATGAATTCCTGTGCCCATTTTTGCACCCATAAACTGCACAGTGGACCATGGCACTATAGTTTCCGGAATCATCAGCTGCTTTCAAAAACCCAGATCAGTACAAAAATACGGGCATCAGGCGTGGTGTAACATGGCTGCCGTTATCAGCCATTGGCCCAACGAAGATTGTGCTACTGCTTCTAATCAACTACACTGCCTCTACCCTGCACCAATGTGAGTATTCAGCTATAAAAAACAGTGACAGTGAATCATGTGAATATAGTGTGCATATCTAGTGTACGAAGAATTGGTGAAATACATGCAGTAGCTTAGAGGAAGGCAGGAAACAGCCATGCAGTCATGACACGTCGTGGGTACATCGTAGTTTTTTTTGCATTTTACTCGAAAACTATAAGGCCTAGGATAATCGTTTGGTCTCAGATGAAAGCCAATGAAATTTTGCATAGGATGATAAAACAAAAACATAGCAATGACGAGAAAGGTTTTTCGCTAGAGCTCCCCGAATAAAAAATCTGTTGTCTGTCGGAAATAGGTTTTACTTTTTTGTTTATTACTCGAACACCATACCTCGTATCAAACTGGGACCTCAGGAATTCGAAAGCTAATAAAATTCTCTTTCCATTGATGGTATACCATGTAAAGATTGATTAGTAAACATTCGACTTATGATGGTGGGAAGTGAGATGAATGTTCCTGAATGTTTATTCACACGGCCTTAACGTACGTAGTTTTTTTTTCTTTTGCTTATCGTGTAGAACAAACATCGACGAATAGGAACATATAGGTTTTGTGGCAAATTGAAATATGTTTGGGTGGTGAAAATAAGCTGAGAGTACACTTTTTTGGAGTGCACAGCAGGCAGAGGGGGAGGGGAGAAAAGCCAATGCGTCATGGCACAGAAAACTTACTAACTTATCTGTGCACGAAAGGGTTAAGATGCTGACTGAGCATATCTCATGGTTAATCAATGAAAGTGTGTTACTTTCCATTCTCAGTGATACAGAGACCTGTTTATTGAGATGGTCGTGTGTTGCAGGCTTGTGGAATGCTTCCTAGAAGTGTTCTCTTAGAAGTTCCTTTGTAGTGAGGAGTCGATGCTGCAATGCAGTGTATTTAAAGATCTTGTTGATATGGGCAATGCCAATAAGCCACTTAGCATTCCTAGACCCTGGATTTAGAGATCTACAGAAATAAAGCAGCATAACAAACGGATTGGAGCAGGGTAGGAAAATAACGACTGGTTTTCCAGCCTTTTAAGTATTCCTAAATGTCGACTCAAACTATGTCAACTGAGTTGTTTGTGATAAATATAACGTTGTCAGAGTTCTTGTTGCATGTGGGTCTGTGTGGTCTGCTTTAGCAAAATGGGTTGTGTAGTGTTTGTTAATACGTGTGATCCATCATGTTGATTTGCTTTGTCTTATGCTATGAAACTTCTCGTCTAAGAACACCAGCTACTGAACTGGGGTTCTTTTTCGAGACCGGAACTAGAATACACTGTGAGAGGAACAGGGCATAAAAACTCTGGTCGACCAACCTTACATGTGTATTTTCTCAAATTCACACAGCACTGAATACAATGTAAATATAATATGGGCACAATACACTACACAGGTTCAGTAGCCACTGTCTGGACTGGAGGACTCTGTCAGGACTGCTGAAGTCTCGGGCTGCCTGTAGGTGTCAGCCAGATGTGAGAGGGGTCTCGTCAAGTATGCCTTCCCTTAGAGGGCACGGGACTACTCTCGGGAGCTGCGTCGTCTGGAGTGGGTTGCTGGGCGACGTGGAGAGAGGCCCGTTCCTAGTGGGGCCTTAGTGGGGGGTTCGGTCCTTAGGGCTGGGGCTGAATAGGGAGAGTAGGCACTTGTCTTGCAGCCACTCTGAGGAGGAGGTTGTCGTCCAATGGGGCTGGGGAAGTCATGCCCCAGGGTCCTGGTGGCGCCTCAGGGAGTCTGGGGACTGCAGTCTCCCTCGGGTCGGGTCGCCATCAGGAGTGGTCTGTGGCGTCCTCTCCTCTGGAAGTCTGACAGCAGGTGGTCTCGCCTGGGCGCCAGCTGCACTGCTCAAACCCCCAGGGTCACGATGGGGCCTTGCCAGACCTCCTCCAGGCGTAGCTCCTCCTTATGGTGGCTGCCTCTATGGGGAGAATGGGAGGAGTGTCCCGTTCAGCCACAGGAGGGGTGGGTCAAGCAAAGGATGTCCTCCGGAGACGAAGTCATAGGGGACGAGAGACAGGTGGTGTCTGTTCTCTCTCCCTGGCACAGCTAGTGGTCGTCGCCGAGGTCCTGAGAGCAGCAGGGGTAGGGCAGTTTGTGGCCATCCCTCTCCTGCTGGTGCAACTAATGACCATCACTGGGGCCCAACTTCCTGGCAGGACTGAGGGCGAAATGCGGCTAGCGGTCTTCACCTGTCCACTGGTGAGTCCTATTGGGCGAGGTGTGGCTAGTGGCCATCACCTGTCCTCTGGTGCGGCTTGTGGCCATTGCCGGGGCCTTGTTCCCTGAGTGGACTGTGGATTGGGTGTGGCTAGTGGCCATCATCGAGGGCCTGTGAGGGGAGGGGACAGCAGACAAAGTGCAGCTAGTGGCCGTCACCTGCCTGCTGGTGTGGCTTGTAGCCACCACCAAGGTCCAACTCCCAGAGGCAGCTGCAGAAGGAGAGCGGGTGGTGGCCATCTCTCCCTGTTATGCGGGATGTTTTTAGGCCGACTTCTCATGCTAAAAACGCCCACAACTGAGCGGGGTCCTCTTTCCGGACCGGAAATAAAACACTTACAAAGGAACAGGGCATAAAAACTAGGCAGTACACCTTTAACACATCTATTGGCTTATTTCAATACACTGTTACAATATAAAAACAAAGAGTTACAGGGTATGATGGAGACAGGTTTACAGAGTTAGCTCCCCAATATTATGTATTACACACAGCACAGGCAGAGAGTAGAGTTCTGCAATTATACCTCAATGGTGAGTTGTAAGTTCTATATACCCATATTGTGTCCATAGGCAGAATTAGTATTTAATAGTCTCAACCAGATGCACGAGGGGTAGAGAGGGCCAGGGGTCGAGAGAGTAAATATTACTATAACTTGTCAGAGCGTGAGTCGCAACACTCGGGATAGTTACTTAGTCGCGGAGACACTGTTCACAGACTTTTGGCTTTTCCTCGTGCTCGTGCCATTTCCATATGGCTCTATGTCTGTCCTCACTAGTCTTTTCTGTTCTGCCTGGGTATTTGTCTCACTGTGTGCCATATTATTCTGGCCTCATTCTTTCACTGTCACTGTTCACTCCCGTCTCTGCGTTTTTCAAGGCACACGAAATGCGTTAAAGTCACTACTTGCCCTTGTTTCCTGGGCTTAACACAGGAGGCGCCCGGGCGTGGGAGGGGGCTCTACTGGGGAGCCCTCCTGCAGGAGACAGTGCACTACCCGTAGGGGTGTCACTGCCCGGGCTTTCTTTGTCAGGGGGATGCAGAGAGGCTCTCCCGTTTGAGGGTCTCGACCTAAGAGGCCCTCATACTGGAGCCTCGTCGGTGGGGTGCAGGGAGGCCCTCCGACCTGGGGGCCTCGACCTGAAGGGCGGCCCTCGGAACTGGGGCTGAACAGCTGCAGGAGATTGGCCTGTCGCCTCTTCTTCCGGGCAGAGAGCCATGGGGGAGTGGAGCTCAAATGGCTTGGTTCTGGGGCCTGCCAGCCCGATCTGGGAGCATGGGTGCTGTGGTCGCCTGTAGGGAGGGGTGCTGTCAGGGGCAGACTGCGCCACCTCTTCTGTCTGGCATCCGTCAGAGACCGGGGCCGACCAGGGGTAGGTGGCAGGGCTGACACAGGGCCGCGCCACCACTCTGGCAGCACCTCTGAAGAACCACACCTGGAGGGAGTAAGAGAGGGTCGTCCCATGCAGCCAAGAGGTGGAAGGCCAGCTGCACAAGGGACCTTCTTCCCCTGGAGGACCTCAGGAATCAGGGATGAAGGACGTACAGTGGCCGCTCCTTCCCCCACACATACAATGGCCATTGTGGCGGTTCCATAATCCCCAGGGTCCACAGCTGAAGGGCATACAGTGGCCGCTCCTTCCCCCACACGTACAGTGGCCGTTGTGGCGGTGCTGCTCCCGAAGGAGGAAGAGGCAGATGAGGGGTGCACAGTGGCCGCTCCCTCCCCAGCATGTACAGTGGCTGTTACCGCGGGTCTGCCTGCCCCACAGAAAGTAACTGAAGGACGTACGGTGGCCGCTCCTTCCCCGGCACATACAGTGGCCATTACCACGGTGTTACTCCCGTAGGAGGAAGAGGTAGTGGATGAGGGGCGTAAAGTGGTCGTACCCTCCCCAACACGTACAGTGGCCATTATCGCGGTTCCACTCCTGCTTCCTTTGCCAGCCGGAGTGTGCTCAATAGCTAACACTCCGGTGGTGTTACTCCTGTAGGAGGAGGTAGTGGATGAGGGGCATACAGGAGCCGTACCCTCCCCGACACGTGCAGTGGCCGTTATCGCGGTTCCACTCCTCCTTTCTTTGCCAGTCAGAGTGCGCTCAATAGCTAACACTCCGAGGCCATCTCCAGATGTGGCTGTAGCTGAAGGGCATGCAGTGGCCGTACCTTCCCCCACACGTACAGTGGCTGTTGTGGCGGCACTACAGGGGGGAAAGCAACTGAGGGGCGTACAGTAGCCGTACCTTCCCCGGCACATACAGTGGCCATACCATGGTGTTGCTTGGGACTGAATCTGGCTCAGTCCCACCCTGAACCTGGTGAAGGCTGCCCCGCCCGCGGGGTCGTGTCTTTTGTCGGCGTAGCTTCTGTCAGACCGGTTGAGTGACAGATGGACTTAGGACAGGGGAGACCCGGTGCCCTTCTCGCTCCGGTTCAGTCTCCCAATGACCCGGCCTGCCGTGGTGTCCTCCTGGGGTGGCGTTCAGGCGGTGGCTCGGTGGTAGGGTGGGGGGTGGTGCTCTTGGGGTGGTGGTGAGGTGGTGGTGAGGTGGAAGGTGGGGGGTGGCGAGGTGGTCGGTCCGGTGGCAGCGGAGGTGTATATTTCACTCCCTTAGTGTAGCTAGTGGCAGTCACTGGTTTCCGCAGAGGAAGGGATGCAGCTATAGAGCAGCTATTGGCTGTCTCTTGCCTGGTGCAGCTAGTGACTGTCACTCAGGTGCTGTCTGGGATTGAGATATCAGCCCCACCCCAAACCTGGTGTAATAACTGAAATGAAACTGAACAAATTAATCACAGTCCTGGCCGAGATTCGATCTCAAGTCCCTCACGTCATATATGCGCACGTTACCACTGAGCCAAAGAGAGGATCCCCACATTGTCTCTAAGGAACGTGGGCTTTTATACACCCCATTACATCCCTATTTTCTCCCCGTAGTGATTAATTTGGTCAGTTTCGAACACGCAAGGTAGCGTAAGCATTGGAGGCCACCATGGGGAGGCTGCAGACCACACAGAAACAACCCATCCCTGGGACGTAAGGACAGGGATGCTGTCAGCTAACCAAGGCCCAACATCGAATTGCCAACCAAGCCCCGCCTCACATCCCACACCGCTGCCAATCAATGTAATAACCGAAATGAAACTTCATTTACTCACTGTCCTGGCCGACATTCGAGCTCGGTCCCCTGCGCATCATACGCGCGCACGTTACCACTGATCCAAAGAGAGGATTGCCCCTAAGCAACGCGGGCTCTTATACAACCCATTACACTGGCAAGGGCTGGTCCGGCTGGAGAGTAGTGCACCAGCACTGCGTAATTCTCGTCTGGTCCGTTGAGGGGAAGAGGGGCGCAAGGTATTAAGGGACGTAGGCCCAGTCTGCCTGGGCCTTACGCGCGCCCTAAGTGCCTCTCCGTGTCTACCCCTGGGGTTTGTGTCGCGACATCCCTCTCGTGGTGTTTCGTCGTGGTGGTCATTTCATTTTGAGTGGCTTATACTTCATTAAGATTATTGAGTGCAAAGACACTTGCACACTTGACAGAGCAGTTGTCTTCCCAGTGTGACCGCACACATGTTGAAATCCGAATTAATAGACATCGAAAGCCAAAATGATTTTCGATGACCTGTAAAACTTAAAATAGTATTTAACACCCAGTAAAAGATATTCTGATACTTTGTGTGGAGAGTAATTTTCTAATTTGTTTTACGATAAGCCTTCCGATACCCTATATGTAGATGTAAACAAAGATCTTCTATCCTGTATAGTTTGACATCTCTGAATACTTGCCAACTCAGCTGGGTTTGTTTTGATACATACACCAGGACAAATACAGTGTAAAACGCAAATGTAGGATAACGAAAATGGATACGGATGAACATTTTGATGATGCAGTGTCAGAGTGAAGAAATCTCAAAATAACAGAATATGCTTTACTAAGTCGGACGTCTTTTTGGATCATCCCTTAAGTACGTGTCGGATGAAGAACTTAGTCTATTCCGAAACTGACTTACCCATTTTTCCATTGTAAATATGTATGCTTCATGACAGCAGATTAAGTGAAGCTGTGCAGATAAGAGTCACAGTGTTGCATTTCACTGAAGCAATTTGTGTGTTCCCTGCTGTGTGCTGTGGTAGTTAACTCGCCTTAAGGCAATGCAGATTTCTCAGTATACCCAAGTTAAATCTGAAACGGTGATTTGACTGACGCCAGTTTAGTAAATCATCAGATAAAGGTAAGTGTTTTCAGTTTAGGGTGGGGAGGGTGATAGTATTTGTAAGCAGTAGGTGTGATCTATCTATCTATAGCCCGACGCCCTAATCCCACAAAGGGTGGCCGCAGACATAACGCCTCCTTGTCCGAGGCATTTTATTCGCTTGTTTAGTTAGTTCTTTTTATGGGGTGGGGCACTAACCCACCACCAACCCTTTTAGTTGCCTCGTACGACAAGCAGGGATACTGGGGGAGTATTCTTGAAACCCCCCTACCCCCAGGGGACCTAGTGGGTGTGATGATTGTTATAATGGCCTACAAACCAATATTTTTGTTTCAGCTCATAATCAATGTGAATATGTTAGGGGTAATCTGTGGTTAAATTTTTAGGTAAATTTTTACAAGTGGACAATACACCCCCCAGGTAGTGCAATATATTTTTCTGGTAGTGTTTGATGCAATTTGAATGTTTTTGACCTTCATTTTTGTCGGAAATGCCTCATTTCCCCTCTTTTCCAATCATGAACTTTGATTGGACAAGTTTGTGAAATCAAGCATTTTTCGAAAAAATGAAGTAAAAAACAACTTAAATCGCATCAAAAACCACCAGAAAAATATACTGCACCACCGGGTAACATAACGGAACAGACGAAACCTAACCAAACAGATGTAATGTAACCTCACCAAATGGACTAAACCTAACCAAATGCAACCCAACATACCTAACCTATCCTAGGGGCATACGTTACGTAAACTCACCCAACACACTAAACCTAACCAAATCAACCCCAGTATACCTAACCTATCCAAGGGGAATTTGTAATGTAACCTCAGCAAACACAGTAAACCTAACCAAACCTATCCTAGGGGAATAGGTAATGTAACCTCACCAAACACACTAAACCCAACCAGACCTACCCCAATATACCTAACCTATCCTAGGGGAATGCTTACCTTTGCGATATGATTGTCCAGGACGAGGGTCGTCTGGCAATAACGTCGTGGTTCCATAACCTTTGAATCCAGTGGTTTATGAACAATATAATTTGCCAAGCCAGAAGGTGTGTGTTGTCCAGAAAAGTTCCTTTGTAGTCAGAAACACAAAAATTGTACTGTACCCGTTTCTTGGTTTTTGCGTACTTTTTGTGCCGACCACAGTACCACTGATGTCTGTCTTTTCTAAATTTACACGGTTCCTGACAGTCAGGGCAATAAACTTTAGAAGGTAAAACACCGTGTCTTCTAAAAAACTCAATAGCCTCTTCAGGTTCTGAGTGGAAACGCTTAATCACCCGTAAATAATCAGTATCACACCCGGGACACACAGCACGTCTTTCTTCTTCAGAGGCCATAGCGAGAATGATTTGAATTTTCCATCCAGATTGAATCAAAGAGCGCGATTCAAATTTATTGGTCGAATTCCATCATGTGACACAAGTCAAGAGTGAGAGCCGTGGAAATGAGTTATTTAAGAGGAGCCTGTGGAGTCACATGGAGAGACAGGCTGACGAATGAGGATATAAAGGAGCGTTGTGGTGTTGATGTGGATGTGATAGGAAGCGTTATGAGGAACACACTGAGGTGGTTTGGCCATGTGGAGAGGATGGAGGGTCAAAGACTGATGAAGAGAGTGTATGTGAGTGAGGTGGAGGGGGAAAGAGGGAGGGGGAGGCCGAGGATGAGATGGAGAGATGGGGTGGAGAGGTATATGAGAGAGGGGGGTGTGAGTTGGGAGCAGGGGAGTGAAATGGCGGGGGACATGGCGACTTGGAGGCGATTTGTTTGTGGCCACCCCAAACGGGATTGAGGCGTCTGGCAATAGATAGATAGCTAGACCTAAAGTAGGCCTGTGAGTGGGTGATACAGACCTATGAGACACATGCGCAGTCGAAGGGAAGAGAAACACATACGAACGCACGCATTTTCTACCCGGAGTGGCTGAGTGAAGATCCAAGGTAGGGTTTTTTTAGGAATTGTAAATTAAATTCATTATCTCTGAAATTATCAATTTCCGAATGGGGTAATGAGGTTCATTGTGATCCTTAGGGACTATATTATACATTAATGGTGCTAAAATATCAAAACTGCATATTGTCCACTTGTAAAATAATACTGATTTTTAACATATAGCCAGTTGACAGCCAGGTCATGTGATTTACTCCAGCCAACCACAGACAAGTTGCCGCCCAGCAACTCATTTGCTCCATGCCCTGTGTGAATTTTAGTCACTTCCCATGGAAATAGGTTTTGCCAATACAAACAACATTAATTTTATTTAATGCAAAACCATTAAAAATTAATATTTAAGAAGTTATGTGATGGTGTGGGATTGCTGTGGTTGTCACAAAAATTTTTGAGTCCAGCTTCACCAAATCTTTAGGTGGGAAAAAAGATCATGAGGAGCATCAATCTAAGGAATAAACAGTGTTGAAAAGTCCAGTGTCAAAATGGATGACATTGCAGTGACTGTTGAGCAGCAGCAGCAGAACCAGAGACTAACAATATATAAGGAGAAGGAACAACAAGTGAACCAAGTAAAAAGCAAGAACATCTGCGGTGAGTGTAATAACCAAGTTAAATCCAGCAACAAAGCACTTGAGTATGAAATCTATGAAGACTGGTACCTCATAAAATGTGTGAATGTCCCAGATCAGGTTTATGACAATTTACTTAAGGAAGAGAGTGGTACACTCTTCAGCTTTAATTGTCCCAGCTGTAAAAAAGGGTGTTTAAAACTTAGTAGCCGAATGAAGAAGATTGAACAGAAGCAGACAGAAATGGAAAGAAAGTTGATTGCTATGAACTTGAGAACTGGTAGCATTGAAAGAAAATGCTACAAGGCAAATAAAGAAATGCAGGAAGTATGCAGCCAGTTGAGTACACTCAAAGTTTAATTTATCGATGAACAGTCTAAGGCAGTGATTCTCAAACTATGGGGTGGGTCGCGAGAGGAATTTTGACAGGTCGCAGACATAGAACAGGCCTAGTGCTTTCCATGTATTTCATTTGCTTAATTGAAATTGTAATTATCCTTATCACACTATTAGCATTTCTTAATAACTACAATAGGCTATATAGCTACCAGTTACTCTCTCTCTCTCTCTCTTATTTTTTTTACTCTGTGGGTCACAAAGTCTTGAAATATTCCAAATAGGGTCACCCACTAAATAGTTTGAGAACTGCTGGTCTAAGGTAAAAGAAGACAAGAAGAGAAGTGAAACAAATATTGAGAACTTAGAACTAAGATTTACTTAGATTATGAAGGAATTAAAAGGGATAGGACTTTCCTGACTGAGCACGACATAGACAACAAATTAACCACTCGTGAGGTGAAGTTCCATGAAATAGAGAAAAAACAGAAAGACAGCTAGCCTAGACTTAACCAAACTCTTAAACTGCGCTAGTGGACAACAACTTGACACATGAAGATGTGCAGCTGAAGGAGGAACTAGATGAGTGTGGAGAGATTGAACAAAAAAAGATGAACTTAATTTTACACATTGTACCGGTACCTGAAGAGAGCTTAGTGGATACAGAGAAAACCAGTGTAATTAAATTGTTCAGAGAGGAATTTCACTTAAACATCAAAATTGTCAATGCACACAGGATAGGTAGTGCAAGTAATGGGGGCACCACGATTGTCAAATGTACCATGCTATCTCTGGGTGAAAATAGACAAATTCTTGCCAAAGCCAAGGAATTATGAACTAGTGAACACAGTATCTACCGTACATCAAGATATACATCAGGCCAGACTGGACAAACATCAGCTGGCATTCAATAAAAATTGCGAGACCTCCTCAAGGACAAGCGGAAGAAATGCCATAAATGTATATATATATATATATATATATATATATATATATATATATATATATATATATATACAGTATATATATATATATATACAGTATATATATATATATATATATATATATATATATATATATATATATACTGTATATATATATATATATAATATATATATATATATATATATATATATATATATATATATGTATATACGGTGTGGCACCAATTTTCGCGCCTAATTGGGTCCAAAAATAATGCGCGAAAGTGGAATTAGCGAAAGTTGGGGCATTGTCTTTATGGCAAAAAGGCTAATTGGTTCCCGGTTATCCTAAAGTAACATCAGATTTTCATTTTCACTTGCATTACAGTACATCAAATCACTATTGTATATTGCATTGTGAGATACAAACATTAAAAACTCAACTATCTTCCTTTTCATTTCATTATTATACTGCCGTTTCTTCACTCCAACACGATACTCTCTTTTAGCCTTGGCCTTTCCTCCCGACTTTGAATGTCCCGGCCACTTTTTATCACCACCACTGCCTCCCGGCCCTCCCCCCACACCACCAGGCTTTCCCCCCACACCACCAGGCCCTTTCCCCACACTACCAGGTATAGTAGAGGCCATTGAACCGTGAGAATCCAACACAATGGAGCTAGCACGCTCGTACACAATGGCGGGAATGTGTGGACAGAGTGTTGACATGACGTCATTCAAGATGGCGGTGGGTTGCGGGCGGGCGGTGCAGGAAATTCAAAGTTCAAAATATTGTCCCAAACCCAAAATTTGTGCGCGAAAATCAATTTTTTTCAAGCGAAAGTGGAAGTTAGGGAATATTTGGTGCATGCCGCGAAAGTGGATTCCGCGAATCCTGCCATAGCGAAAGTTGGTGCCCCACTGTATATATCATATATATATATATATATATATATATATATATATATATATATATAGGCCTATATATATATACATACAAGTGCAGTGCTGTATATGCACCAACTTCTCAGAGCTCAGATGAAGAAATTGATGCATTCTATGATGACATCTCCCAGATTATGGAAGAGGAAAAGACCACCTATACTATACTCATGGGAGACTGCAATGCAAAAGTTGGAAAATCAAAAAATGGAGAAGCATGTATAGGAAAATTTGGAGTGGGAGAAAGGAACATTCCGAAAGAGGAGAAATGCTGGTAAACTTTGCAGAAATGTTTAACATGAGAATAATGAACACATTCTTTCACAAAAGAACAAGGAGAAAGTGGACCTGGAGAAGCCCATATGGAGAAACAAAGAATGAAATTGACTTCATTATAGCAAATAAGAATAACACGATCACAAACGTCACAGTTATCAACAAAGTAAATATTGGAAGTGACCATAGAATGGTGAGTTGCACAGCAAGATTCAATTTCAAAAGTGAAAGAAAGAAGATGATTAAAGATAAAAAGATATGCCCAATAAGAGTCAAGGAAAACAAAGCAGTCTTTCAGTTGGAAATAAGGAACAGATTTCAGGCTTTCAGTAATGCTGAATGTGACACTGATGAGCTGAATGACAGACTAACAAAAGTGCTAAAAGAGTCAGCAGAGGTAGTAGGAAAACCTAATATGACCAAAGCCAAGAAGTATTTAGAAAAAACATTTGAGCTTATGAAAAAAAGAAAGGAAATGTAAGTAAAAACAAAAAAAGATGAAATAGAACGAGCAGAATTAAATAAGTTTATCAACAAAAGACAAAAAGAAGAAAAATGAAAGAGAAACATGGATCAAATCAAAGAAACCATTAAAAAAAGGAAAAAGTCTGAAGCAGGTCCGAAGTAAAATGGCACTTGGAAAGCAACAAATTACATCACTAAAAGATAAAAATAGTGAAGCCATTAAATGCAGAGATAAGATCTATCTATCTATCTATCTATTGCCAGACGCCTCAATCCCGTTTGGGGTGGCCACAAACAAATCGCCTCCAAGTCGCCCTGTCCCCCGCCATTTCACTGCCCTGCTCCCAACTCACACCCCCCTCTCTCATATACCTCTCCACCCCATCCCTCCATCTCATCCTTGGCCTCCCCCTCCCTCTTCCCCCCTCCACCTCACTCACATACACTCTCTTCGTCAGTCTTTCGCCCTCCATCCTCTCCACATGGCCAAACCACCTCAGTGTATTCCTCATAACGCTTCCTATCACATCCACATCCACACCACAACGCTCCTTTATATCCTCATTCGTCAGCCTGTCTCTCCACGTGACTCCACAGGCTCCTCTTAAATAACTCATTTCCACTGCTTTCACTCTTGACTTGTGTCCTTCCAATAATGTCCAAGCTTCACTTCCATGCGTTAGAGTTGGTATCACAATACTGTCATGTAGTAACTTTTTCACTTCCATGCTCACTTCCCTGTTTCTTATCACTGCTTTCAAGGAACCAGCAACCTTTCTTCCCTGCTGTACCCTTTCAAGCACTTCACCCTCCAAACCTCCATCCTTACTCATCACACTACCCAAATACTTAAACGTACTCACATTTTCCAATTCCTCACCATCTAACCTCGCTGTACATTCACTAACTTCACCTCTGTCAAAGACCATCACTTTACTCTTCCCTACATTCACCTTTAGGTTCCGTTTCTTACACACTCTCTCAAACTCATCCACCAAGCCTTGCAGCTCCCCTTCGTCTTCACTCAACAACACAGTATCATCTGCAAACAACAGTACAGGGAGTTTCCAAACACTATCCTCTCTCACCAGGGCCACTCCAACATCCACTACCCTACCTTGTACCTCTTTTATTACCCCATCCATGTGCAGATTGAACAACCATGGAGACATGACACATCCTTGTTTCAAACCAACTTTCAAAGAGAAAAATTCAATTAGTTCACCATCCACACACACTGCAGCCTTCGCACCATCGTACATACTCTTCACAGCATTCAGCAACTTCCCATCTACTCCATATATTCTTAACACCTTCCACAATCCTTGTCTATCCACCCTGTCATATGCTTTCTCCAAATCCATGAAAGCCGCATACAACTTCTTTCCCTTCTCTAGAAACTTTTCCACTAAAGATCTAAGAATGAATATCTGATCTACACAACCTCTTCCCTTCCTAAAGCCTCCCTGTTCTCCAACTAATTTCTCTGTTCTTTCTCTAACTCTGTCTGTAAGTATCCTACCATACACTTTTCCTATTATACTAAGAAGACAAATGCCCCTATGATTACCACACACTTCTTTTTCCCCTTTTCCTTTGTACAAGGGAATAATTATACCTGACTTCCAATCCTCCGGGACTCTACCTTCCTCCCAGGCCAATCTGCACATCTTCCACATCCATTCTACTACTATCTCTCCCCCATGCTTCAGCATTTCACCACACACTCCATCAATTCCTGGGGCTTTCCCCGATTTAACTTTCTTCATTGCTTCCACAACTTCTATCCTACTGATTTCTTCCTGTCTTCTCACCTCCCTCCTTCTCCCAGCCATTCCCCAGCCACTTATACTTGCATTACTTCCATCCTCTACGTTCAACAATTCCTTAAAGTGTTCTCTCCATCTGCTCACTTTTTCTCCCTTCTCCACTAGTAATCTACCATTTTTATCTTTCACTCCCCTGCTAACTTCTCTTCCACCCTGTCTTACTCTTTTCACTTCTCTCCAGAACATTTTCTTACAGTCCCTCCACTTTACACTCAAATTCCTTCCAAATTCCTCATCCACTCTCTTCTTACTCTCTCTTACTAATCTTTTCACCTCTCTCTTCCTTTCCACATATAACTCTCTCTTCCGCCTCTCAATTTC
Organism: Coenobita brevimanus; assembly: GCF_032717465.1. NCBI lineage: Eukaryota > Metazoa > Arthropoda > Malacostraca > Decapoda > Coenobitidae > Coenobita > Coenobita brevimanus. The sequence continues at coordinate 29,766,785 of NC_137054.1, read as the reverse complement.
TTCCACGCCCCTATTTCTCACCCATTCATTGTATGCTTTCTTCTTTTGTGCCACAGCCTGTTTCACCTCTTCAGTCCACCACGCTGTTCCTTGTACCCCCCTCCACCTTCTCTTCCTTCCACACACCACATCACATACTGCACATATTTCTTCTGTAATTATCTTACACACACCTTCCGCGTCTCCCATCTGCTCCAATTCATATTTGCCCAATCGTTCCTCCACTTCTCTCTTATACTCTGCCTTTTTCTCATCCTCTTGTAACCTTTCCACTCTCCTTGCAACTACTCCTTCCTCTCGTCTTTCCCTTCTTCTATTCCTCCATCTCACTTGCATCCTAATTCTGGCCACCACCAAGTAGTGGTCAGAAAGTCCACTCCCCCAACCTCTATACACTCTTGCATCCTTTACACATCTTCGCATCCTTTCATCCACACACACATAATCAATCATTGCCTTCCTTTCATTCAGTTCACCACCCACCTTTCTCATCTTTCGCCATGTATACCTGTGGATCATTTTATGCCTGAAGAGGGTATTGGCTATCACCAACCCCCTCCCAGCACAAATGTCCACTAACGCACTCCCATTCTCATCTATCTCGGCAAGCACACCCCACTCACCAACTATTCCATCCACCTTCACATTACCAACTTTACCATTCATATCACCAATCAAAAACACTCTCTCATTCCTTCCAAACTTTTCCATGCACATTTCCACATTTGTCCAGAACTCTTCTCTCACTCTTCTAGCACGATCTTGCGTTGGCGCATACACACACACAATCGCCCACATTTGTATGCCAACTTTCAACTTTACCCACACAATCCTTGACCCAACTGATCCATACTGTAGAGATAAGATGTTGAAGACTTTTACGAAAAACTGTATGCATCAAAGACAGTAGTACCAATAGCTAACTTTTCAGTTGACAAGTGAAATACCTGAGGTAACACCAGACGAAGTAAATAATTCTCCCAAAAATATAAAAAGAGGGAAAGCTCTGGGAGAAGATGGAATAGTAGCAGATTTACTGTTGGTTGCAGGAGTAGAAGTACTAAACAGGCTTGCTCACTTATTCACTTAGTGTATAAAAAGGAAGAAAATTCTCAAAACATGGTGTAGCCTAATGCAATAGTTATTTTACGGTACTTTACAAAAAAGGTGACTCGAAATACCTTAGTAACTATCAACCCTTTAGCTTGCTATCAGTCATTTACAAACTCTTCACAAAAGTCCTTACAAGCAGAATAACTACAAATTTGGAGGAAAACCAACCTCGTGAACAGCCAGGATTCCGAAGCGGGTGCTCGACTACTGATCATCTACACACAGTGAATCAGCTAATTGAGAAAACTACAGAATATAATAAACCACAGTGCTTAGGTTTTGTTGATTACGAAAAAGCTTTTGACTCAGTGGAGCATATAGCCATTATAAATTCCTTGCGAGAACAAGGAGTGAATGAGAACATTGTAAAACTGCTCGAAAACATAATATAAAGAGGGAACTGCTACAGTTAAATTACATAAGGACTCAGAAAAAATTAAATTTAGAAGGGCGTGCATCAGGGAGATACAATTTCACCAAAGTTATTTACAGCATGCCTAGAAAGTATTTTCAGAAAGCTAGACTGTGAAAACAAAGGATTGAGCATAGATGGAGAAAAACTAAACCATTTAAGATTTGCAGATGACATTGTCCTAATCTCAGAAATAGCAGAGACATTGCAAGAAATGTTAAATGACCTGAACAGAGAAAGTCTCAAAGTAGAGCTAAAGATGAACCGGAGTAAAACTACAGTAATATTTAATCCTCAAACACCAAAGAGCGTCATCAGAATAAGTGGAGAAATTCTTTAAGAAGTCAATGAGTACAATTACCTGGGACAAATATTAAAATTAACGAAAGATAATGATAGCGAAATAAAAAGACGCATTACAGTTGGATGGAAAGCTTTCGGTAAACATAGGGACTTTATGAAAAGTAGCTTGCCAGTTTGTATGAAACGAAAAGTATATAATAAATGTATAATTCCAGCTATGACATATGGTTGTGAGACTTGGAAACGACAAAATCAATGGAAAATTAATTCGTTCTCAGAGAGCAATGGAAAGGTCAATGTTGGGAATATCATTAAGAGACAGGAAAAGATCAACTTGGGTGAGAGAGCAGACTAAAGTTAAAGATATTATAGAAGTTATAAAAGAACAGAAATGGAGGTGGGCAGGCTATATAGCAAGAATAAAGGATAATCAGTGGAGCAAGAGGTTGACTGACTGGACACCAAGAGATTGTAAGCGTAGCAGAAAAAGGCCAGACAGTAGGTGGAGGGATGAGATAGGGAAATTTGCAGGGAAAATGTGCCAAAGGTTCGCTCAGTCAAGGAATTCATGGAGAAGGTTGGGGGAGGCCTTTGTTCAGCAGTGGACTTGTAATGGCTGCTGCTGATGATGATATAATTATATGTCTGTGGCACTTTGGGGCTGTGGATTTGATTTTCCATGGAATGATTATTGCTTCCACGGCCTGGAGCCATCTGGGTGTGCCTTGCGCATTATGGAGGTTATTCTCTCGAGCATGGAAGCATACATTCCTTTCTCATATCCTCTGACTAATGCAAGAAAGCCTTGGTTTAATCACGCTTGTTCTAATGCTGTCCGCAACAAGGAGAGGGCGTATAAAAGGTACCAGAACCAACCCACCCCTGAGTCACATATTTTTTACGTTTCTGCCCGGAATCGTGCTAAGTCTGTTCTTCGCTATGCTAAAAATAATTTAATCCGTATTAAACGCTCTCAACTCTCCAACTCGAATTCTTCCTGCTCCTTCTGGCACCTTGCCAAAAACCTTTCTGACAACTTGACCTCATCATCCCTCCCTCCTCTTTTCTACTCTGATGGCTCTTTAGCTATTTCTTCTACTGATAAAGCAGATCTCTTCGCTCAGAGTTTCTCCTGCAATTCCATCTTAGACGATTCCGGTGCTGTTCCTCCATCACTTCCCCCCTCTGACTTCCTCATGGCTGACATTAAAATTTCTTCTGCTGATGTATTTTCTGCCATCACTGGCCTCAATACTAACAAGGCATATGGACCTGATGGAGTTCCTCCTGTTGTTCTCAAGAACTGTGCTTCTGTGCTTACACCCTGCCTAGGCAAACTCTTTCGCCTTTGTCTATCAACTTATACCTTTCCTTCTTGCTGGAAGTTTGCTCTGATTCAGCCAGTCCCAAAGAAGGGTGACCATTCCCAACCCTCTAACTATCGTCCAATTGCTTTAACATCCTGTATCTCAAAAGTTTTCGAGTCAGTTCTCAATAGAAAAATTTTAAAGCATCTTTCCTGTCACAACCTTCTTTCTGATCGTCAGTATAGGTTCCGTCAGGGACGCTCCACTGGCGATCTTCTCACCTACCTTTCAGACTTCTGGTCATCCTCCTTTCGGGACTTTGGCGAAAGCTTTGCCATTGCACTTGACATCTCAAAGGCTTTCAATCGAGTCTGGCATAAATCTTGAATTTCCAAACTGCCCTCTTACGGTTTCTATCCTTTTATCTGTGCTTTGATCTCTAGCTTCCTTTCTGGTCGTTCTATAGTCGCTGTTGTAGACGGCCATCGTTCTTCTCCTAGATCTATCAGCAGTGGTGTTCCTCAGGGCTCTGTCCTATCACCAACTCTCTTCCTTTTATTCATCAGTGACCTTCTAAGCTGTACATCTAACCCTATCCACTCATATGCTGATGACTCCACCCTTCACCTATCCATTCGGTTCCCGCAACGTCCATCTCAGCAGTTACTTCAACAAACAAGGGATGAGACTATGGCATATCGGTACCGGGTACCTAATGTCTGACTTGGCTCGTATCTCTGACTGGGGTAAAAATAATCTTGTTGTTTTTAATGCATCAAAGACTCAGTTTTTACACCCATCAACCCGACAAAATATTCTGCAGATATACCCACTAATGTTTAATTATACTGTATTCAACTTAATCCTGCATCATCCTTGAACATGCTTGGGGTTTCATTTATTCGGTACTTATCTTGGAAAGATCATATTACATCTCTTGTAAAATCTGCTTCCAAGAGATTAGGTGTGCTGAGCCGACTCCGTTCCTTCTTTACCCCTGCACAATTGTTGACTCTATACAGGGGTTTTATCTGCCCCTGTGTGGAGTACAACTCTCATGTGTGGGGAGGCTCCCCACATACAGCTCTTCTCAATAGGGTGGAGTCAAAGGCTTTTTGTCTCATTAACTCTCCTCCTCTTACTGACTCCCTTCAACCTCTGTCTCTTTGTCGCACTGTTGCATCTTTATCTCTTTTCTATTGCTACTTCAATGGTCACTGCTCCTCTGAACTGTTTGCATGCATTCCTCCTTCTCTACGACGGGCGAATAGCACCCGTCTAGCAGCAAACTGTCATCCCTTTTCTGTCCAACTATCTAATGCAAGAGTTAACCGTTACTCCCAGTTATTCATTTATGCAACAGGTCAACTCTGGAACTGTCTCCCTCTGTCTGTATTTCCTGCTTCCTATGATCTGCAGTCTTTCAAATGCAGTGTGTCCAGGCATCTCGAAATGATCGAATCTTGAATTTGGCTCTCTTATATTTTGTTTTTCTCTTGGAAGGAAAAATAATTGCACGCTCGCGGCCTTTGGTTCCTTCATCCTCGCATAAAGAAAAAAATATATATATATATATATATATATATATATATATATATCTATCTATCTATCTATCTATATGTCTATCTGTGTATATACAGTAGGCTTGCACAGTGCGCGTCATCACAGAGCGTGATTTGCACTATGCGCGAGTGACCAAAAATCACAACCAAAAACATTGAATGTGCGAGTTTACCTCACAGAACGCGAGGTAGAGGCAAGGAGTGGCTCAAAAATGCCATTTTCTATTAGTATGCGAACACCCCTCACACAATGCGTCATGTTGATGCACAGAAATTCCCGGGCATTCTACTGCGCAGCTTGGGGTACAAGGCAGCGGACGCGCCATAACAATCCTGGCTCGTGCACAGTGCTGATCCGCTCTCTACAGCTTACCTGTCGTGTACAGCGTGTGGCTTTTTTTTTGCTGCTCCATCTTGGCCTGTACTTCGCCGCACCATGGCTCCAACCCCAAGAGTTCAGAAACGTCTGATGCACGCCACCAAGTTAGAGATCATCAAGATGAAGGAGGAGGGTCAAGTAACACTGCCATCGGAAAGCCCTGGGACTGGCTGAATCAACAGTGAGAACAGTGTGGAAGAACCGTGATGCCATGAGGGCTGTAGTGAAGACATATTGTGCCTCTGACCTAGATGGCAGTTCGTGGGTGGGAAATCGTGCGATGATACTAATGGAATGGTATCTTGTCACCTTCATAATGAGGAAGGAGAAGGAAGGTGTTCCACTGAATGGAAGATTCAGAACCAAGCCCAGCTCTTTTACAAGGCAGCATCTCGCAAGTTAAATGTGGACAAACCTTTCAAGGCATTGGTTGGAAGGCTGGACCGTTTTCTCAAGCGCAAGGAACTCCGTCACGTCAAAGTGTCTGGTGAACATGCCTCTGCCGACAAGCTGGCTGCAAGAGACTATCCTGCGATATTTAGAACGCTTCTTTAAGAGGGACAGTACACCAAGGACCAGATCTACAACGTCGATGAAACGTCGTCATACTACAAGGTCATGCCCAAATCAACTTACATCGCTAAAAGACAGAAACAAGCCCCTGGTCACAAACTCCAGGTAATGTTCTCTGTAAACCTGTCTGGGAGTCACAAGATGAGGCCAGTTGTTATACACACAGCTTCACACCCAAGGTGCTACAAAAACCTCACAAACTTGGACGCAAATGGCATGTACTGGTACAAGTCTGCAAATGGTTGGATGATTGGGAACGTTATGGCAGACTGGTTAACGAGGCGCTGCGTCCCCAATGCCAGGGGCAAGTGTTGGGAACTGAGCTTTCCATTTAAGATGCTCCTTGTGCTTGACAGTGCACCAAGTCATCCTCAATACCTAGAAGATCTGCACAGGGAGTGTCGTGTTGTGTTTCTGCCGCCCCGGACGACATCACTAGTGCAGCCATTGGATCAAGAACTGATTGCCATTGTGAAGCACTTCTACCATAAGCAAGTGTACGACTACCTATGCAGGAAGACCGACACACAAGAGGAGCTTCATGCCCTACAAGAAGATCATGACGAAGACCTCGACGAGGCACCTGCTCCCGTTCCATCTCTGCCAGCAGCTGTATCCCGACCCGCCACAGGTGACATGACTGTTGAGGCATTTTGGCATCATTTTACAGTGAAGGACGCAGTTGAATTTCTCCTGCAAGCCTGGCACCAGATTACACTTGCAATGGTGAATCATGCGTGGCGAATGCTCATGCCTCACTTATGCACGACTCAGTTGACAGCCATTCAACCACTGGCTGAGGCTGAGGCAGCAACACTGACAGCAGCACAAGCTGTACCAGGTTTTGAGGACGTTACATTGGCGGACATACGAGAAGTGCACGCTGCTAATGAGGAACAGCCTCCCAAGGAAGTGTTGCAACGAATAGACAAGGCTGACGCAGAGCCCGACGCCAGGCAGAATCAAATTGAGCAGTCTAGTGTGATGGAGGACAGGACTGAGCTATGTATGACAAGAATAAGCAAGATCCTTGCTGCCGTGGATAAGCTCAAGGAAGAGGTGAAGGAACAGGAAGTGAGCAGCCTAAGAACGAAGAAAGTTCTGGTTGGTATCAACAAACTCTTCCGTTTCTACACAGACAGGCACAGGCAAGAAATAAACAGAAGAAGACAGACGCTTATAACAAGTTACACACAGCGGGCTCAAGTTAGTGAAATTGAGGAACCAGCTACATCTTCTGCTCCTGTTCCTGTTGAGGATGAAGAGGATGCAATGTCAGAAGTGTCAGCATAGGACTTCGAGGGGTTTATGGCCGAAGTGAGTGACTTTGAGGCTCCTGGGGAAGATGCTTAAGAGGAGTCTGTGGAGGGAAGTGTTGGTGCAGCAGGAGGTGCAGCGGTGGGTGCGGCGTTGTAAGTGTTGCCGCTTCTCGGAACCCCTGTTATTTAAGTCCATGAGGCCTGTTGTCTACTGTTGTTAAGGTGACTGCCCATATTTTTGTTGTTGTAGCTATATCTGTAGTTCAGTGTCTGAAAAATATGACCTTTATTATGTCTCTAAGAGCCAAAAAATGTCCAGGTATGAGGGCATACCGCCCATATGTAATTTTTCCCATAAGATTATGTATTCACAGTGCGCGAGGTCATGGACCGCCCAATCTCTCGCGCACTGTGCGAGCCTACTGTATATACAGTGGAAGCTTGATTATACAGGCTTGGATTATCCAGCTTTCTGTATATCTGGGCTGTGACCGAATGGTTCAGTGGTACAGTTATACATAGAATTATCCGTACAATAGCTCCAGTTTAAACAGGAAGCATCCAGTTGCTAGGGAGCGAGGCATGGGTAAACCAGAGAGAGTTTGCTCGCCCTGCCCCCACCCACACCTCGTGCTCACAACTCCATCACAAGAGTGGTAGGGTGGAGTTTGGTGAAGCTACTGATACACCTGACCTAGCTTAACGTTGCTTAACTACTTAATAATTTAACCTAATTTAACCTAACCTGACCTAACCTGGGCTGCAGGTGGGAAATTGGGAAACTAAATCCACTTTTGTGTATGATGAGTTCCCTCCATTATGCCCGAAACAATTGTAGGTACGGCTTAAAAAACGTGATAATACAGTAAAAGAGAAAATCTTTCAGCTAGTGAAGGTAATTTACTACCCTCAAAACAGAAAAACACAGAAAACAAACTGGAGGAATATTAAGTGAATTGGTGAAGTCTTTAGGCTGTATTCTTAGACGAAAAGTAATGGGTTTCCCAATTTTAGGGAATGCAGTGGAACTAGAATGTCTGCTAATCAGAAAAAAAAAAAAAATTACTCATCTCGTATTCTCGTAAGTTAGCATTCAGTTCTGCATTCTTCGTTAGATATCGCGCTTCCCAACACATTTCGGACCGACAGAGCATAGTTATTTTTTCCTCTTACATTTACTGCTCATTCTTTTGTTCGTTCTTAAGTGTACAGTATGTGTGAAAGAGAGTATTAATACAAACAATAATGCATTCCATTAACCCCATCATAGCTGCCAGCCTCGAACAATGCTTTACTGTAACGATGTCAGGGATGTAGGGTTAGGGAGAGCTATAAAAAGTTGCGAACAATTACGGGAAGGGCACGAAGGTCACTGGTATGTTTACACGACCCTACTCTACCATCTCAAACAGTCAGGTGGCCTGCCACTTCATCTCAGATGTTTTCGCCAATATGTTTAAATGCTAATGTAACATGCACCCTAATTATGAGTAAGTTTCTTCCATTATGCCAGAAACAATCGTAGATAAGGCTTAAGGAACGTTATGATAATAAGAGAGGAAATCTTTCAGCGAAAGATAATTTACCACTCTCAAAATAGGCAGAAAAATACAGAAAAAAAATAGAGTATTATGAATTGCATTGGTAAGGTCATTAGGCTGTATGCTTGGATGAAAATGTATAGTTTCACAATTACAGTATAGAGGACGAAATGGAACAAAAATGTTTACTAATAAGAAAAAATACTTTCATCTCACATGTTCTCGTAAGGTGGCATTCAGTTCCACATTCCTCGTTCGATGTCGCTTCCCAACACATTTCGGACCGACAGAACATACAGTTATTTCTGCTCCTTACAGTTGAGTGTACATTTATTGCACATTCTTTTGTTCGTTCGTGTATGTGTGAAAGAGAGAGTATTGATACAAACAATAATGTATTCCATTAACCCCTTCATGGCTGCCAGCCTTGAACAATGCTTTACTGTACCAGTGTCAGTGACGTTGAGTTAGGGAGAGCCATAAAAACTGCGAACAATTATGGGAAGGGAATGAAGGTCACTGGTATGTTTACACGACCCTACTCTACCATCTCAAACAGTCAAGCAGTCCATTCAAACCAGATGTTTTCGCCGAAGGGAATGAAGGTCACTGGTATGTTTACACGACCCTACTCTACCATCTCAAACAGTCAGGCAGTCCATTCAAACCAGATGTTTTCGCCGTTATGTTTAATTGCTAAAGTAACATGCACCCTAATTTTATGTTCAAATGCTAATGTAACATGCCCACTAATTTTATTAATTCTTTCACGAATCATAGCAAATCACAAGATTGGTTTAGGGAGGAGGGGAAAAAGCCAGGTGTACCAGACAAGTCTTTTCACATCTCAAAGAAACTGACTTTATAACTTTGAAAAAATGGTTCCAAGGTCTGCCACGGGAGCACACAAATTTCTGAACTCACGAACATTGAGGGGGGTCAGTATAAGCACCTTACCAAATCAGTTCATCCTGATAGTCTGATATATTTTTCTGATTATTTCTGGGTTGGTAAATAAGCATTTCTTGTTAAATCTGTTTCCCCACTGTTTTTAGCTGTTCTGGTGTGATGACTCTTTGTTTGATTTGTTAACGTAATGGCTGAAGACACTGTTCTAATCTAAGTGTTTAAACCTGGCCTAACCCAGCTTAACTGCACCTAATAATTTAACGTAACCTAATCTTCAGTTGGGGAGTTGGGAAACGAAGTCCACATTTGAGTACAATGAGTTTCGTCCATTGTGCTGGAAACAATCATATTTACAGCTTTAGAATGTGATGATAATGACAGGAAGGAAATCTTTCAGTAAGAAAACGTAATTTACCAAACTGAATATAGTCAGAAAAATACTGAAACAAGCTGGAGGAATATACATTGAACTGGAGAGGTCTTTCTGGTACTTAAAGTGTACATTTACCAGTAAATAAATCAGTCTAACAGTACAGTACCTGTGTTTTGTTTCCGCCTGATTAATCGTGCTTTCGGACTAATCGGGCACCCCTTAATACCATATAGCCCGGATAATCGGGCTATCTCTGTATATATATATATATATATATATATTCTGGTTAGTACTTGGATGGGTGACCGCCTGGGAACACCAGATGCTGTTGGCATAACGTTCTCCCTACGTGTCAAGTGGGGTTGGTGGAGGATTAGTGCCCCTCCCTGTAAAACAATTAACTCTAAGCCCTTGGCCACCCTGTTTGGGATACATGGCGTCTGGCAATGAATGAATGAATATATATATATATATATATATATGTATATATATATTATATATCTAATTGTATTCATTTTCGTTTTTAAAGGCTCCAACATGCTTGCATGTGTCGGCCTTGGTCACCTAATGGCGGCTCTCCACGCTGCACGATCCATTGCAGCCTCCCTGTTCAGTCCCTTAACCCTAAGGTCACACTTAATGACCTCGTCCCATGTCTTTCTCGGTCTACCCCTCATAACCCCACCCCCAATATTAACACTTCTCACCTTCCTCACCCAATTATCATCCCCCATCCTCTCCACATGTACAAACCACCTCAATCTACCTCTCCTCATCACAACATCAATACACTCCAGTCCAATCCTACCTCTCAACTCTTCCATTGTAAACCCAGCCTCTCCAGGCCTTGGACGCAGGGACGCACTGCACATCCACCTAATCATTGTCATTTCTGTACGTCTGAGCCGGCGAATATCTTCCTCCTTCACTGCCTAGGTCTCACTGCCATACAGCATTACACTCCTAACACATGCTGCATACAAAGACCCCTTAGCACGTAGGGAGAGTCCTCTCAATGTCAGGAGAGGCAAGAGCTCCCTGAACTTCTTCCAACCACTTCTCACCCTAGCCACAGAGCTAGCTCCAGCCCCACCTCCAGCACACAACATGTCTCCCAAATAACAAAACTCTTCCACACACTCAAGAGATTCACCAGCAAGTTCAATCCTTTCACGTCTGACAATCTCCACCTGCTCACCCCGGCACGCCGTACACATAAAATCAGCATTATCTCTCAGTCTACCTCTGATACCACTACATCTCTTATGCACCCATTTATCACACACACCGCACAAGATGGAATTACTTCCCACGCCCTTGTGGCAAACTGCACATGGCCACTCTCCCTCGTCTTTGACAGTATCGCCACCAACCCTACATATCATCACTTTTGTTTTATCTGCATTTACCCTTAAACCCTTTTGCCCCATACCATCTCTCCACTTCCTAAACCTTTCCTCCGCCTCCCTTTCATTCTCTGCAATCAACACCAAATCATCAGCATACAACAACTCCCATGGGAGTCCGTTTCTAAAGTCACGTGAGAGGGCTTCAAGTACCATGATAAACAACATGGGACTCAAGACTGACCCCTGATGCACACCAACATTCACGGAAAACTCATCACTCAAATCTCCATTCACTCTCACCTGGGTGTGAGCACCCACATACATGGCCATAACCACCCTAACCAGCCACTCCTCCAAGCCAAGCTTTCTCATTGCCCACTTCACCACCTCTCTAGGGACTCTGTCAAAGGCCTTTTCCAAATCAACAAAAACAAAATACAGATCCCTTCTCCTACCAATATATTTTTCCTGAAGCTGTCGAACAATGAGTATGGCATCAGTGGTCCCCCTACCTGGCATAAACCCAAACTGCATCTCATCAGTATTCACTCTTTCTCTAATCATACCTTCTAAAACTCTCTCCATTACCCTCATTATCTGATCTAAAAGCTTTATACCTCTATAATTTCCTCTTTCCAGGGCATCACCCTTCCCTTTATACACATTTACAATTACACTCTTCAGCCAATCATCTGAGACAACACACCCATAAATAATCCTATTTATCAGGTCAGTGACTAAACTCACTCCTATATCGCCTGAGGCCTTCAACATTTCGGTAGTCAACCCAGACACACCTGCTGCCTTTCCCACCCTCATCCTGCCTATTGCCTCACTCACAGTAGCAGTATCAATCAAAGGCCAAGGGCCAGACACTGGATCTGCTGGCTCCAAACCTTCCCTGTCCCAGTCAAACTCCTCATTCAACAACCGATTATAATGCTCTCTCCATGCATCTTTAATATCCTCGCTGTTCACCACTACCCTTCCTTCATCATTCTTCACACACTGCTCACCTATGATATCCTGATTATCCCTCTTCACCTGACCTGCCACCCTAAATATATTTTTCCTTTCCCCATGATTTTGGTTATCAAGTAATTGTCTCTGTGACTCAGACTTTGCCCTGTATACCTCTCTTCTAGCCCTACGCTTGGCAGCCAAATATTCCTCTTTGCTACCACCCTTCTTCCATTCCCGGAAAAGCCTTCTTTTCTCCTTAATTGCAGCTTCTACACCCTCATCCCACCACCAAGTTACTTTATGTCTTGGTGGTCCTCTTGTCCAGCCGCATGTTACATCAGTAACTCTCAAGAAATTGTTCTTGAGGGCTCTGTACTGTTCATTAACGCCTCTGTCTACAGCTTCCTGTTCAGCCACCATTCTCCTCAACTCGCTATAGAAGGCATCCCTTACTACTTGGTTTTTCAGCTTCCATATTTTCCTCCTAGGTACTGTACATAAGTCCTCTTTTTCATCACTTGTTCTTTAAGCACCATATCACAAATCAGTAGTTTGTGCTGCTGCACACACTCCTCACTTCCTATAACTTTAACATACATACATACATACAAGTAATCCCTCCACTATCCGATGTAACAGAGCCAAAAGCATGTCCGGAAAGTGGTCCCGTCCGGAAAGTGGGCCCCTGGCTCCTGGACTGGTACTTAAGGACCCTAACCCAGCCTAACTTTGAAAGCCACCTAAGTAACTCTCTACTGGACATGCATAGCACCTATTTAAACCTATTTAAGACTTTATTCACACCAATAATGGACATAAAGCATGAAATAAATGAAAAGGAACCAAAGAATGAGGAACTAGAAGTGACTTTACCTCAGCCAGGGTACTTACAGCACGTATGTGGCTGCCTTCTCTAAGGCTTTGGCAGTGGTGAAATTGCTCTTGAGGTACATACAATAATCCAGTGTTGTGCTGCACTTACAGAAGTTCGTTGCCCTGTGTGTTATATTTGTTTAACACTGCACATTGTTAATTGCACCACGCCAGTTTCAACCGCCAGTTTTCACTCCACAGTTAATCCTTTGCACTCTAAATTCTAATTTCTTAACACTGCACAACACTGTAAATTCTTGTGTGGTCTAGTGGTGAGGTATTGCAGTTTATTCACTGTTTATTAAAAAAAAATGAGTACGTGCACCATCCATTGCGATAAGCATCTACTCGTGATTGCAGTTAAGCAATAACTGGTGTTGAGGGTGGTGCAGAGTTGCCAGATCAAAGCTCAGCCACATTACCACACTCCTCAATTTTCATTACCAAATTTAACTTTTCATCACTAAATTCGTGAAGCTAGCATTTATTCTTCACTAATTATATATACAAGTGGAAATAAATGTAATCACTCTCCTTACAATTAACATGTTGATTATTTTCACACTATGTAGGCTAGCAGATTTTCAGAGACAGCAGACAATCCACCATCTCCATTCTGTGTATCCTCATACATGTGAAAAATCCGTTTGGTAATGTATTATTCTGATTCATTAGCAGATTTGGAGAAAGCATATGACTGGGTGGATAGACAAGGATTGTGGAAAGTGTTAAGAATATATGGAGTAGATGGGAAGTTGTTGAATGCTGTGAAGAGTATGTACGATGGTGCGAAGGCTGCAGTGCGTGTGGATGGTGAACTAAGTGAATTTTTCTCTTTGAAAGTTGGGTTGAAACAGGGATTTGTCATGTCTCCATGGTTGTTCAATCTGCACATGGATGGGGTAATAAAAGAGGTACAAGGTAGGGTAGTGGATGTTGGAGTGGCCCTGGTGAGAGAGGATAGTGTTTGGAAACTCCCTGTACTGTTGTTTGCAGATGATACTGTGTTGTTGAGTGAAGACGAATGGGAGCTGCAAGGCTTGGTGGATGAGTTTGGGAGAGTGTGTAAGAAACGGAATCTGAAGGTGAATGTAGGGAAGAGTAAAGTGATGGTCTTTGAGAGAGGTGAAGTCAGTGAATGTACAGCGAGGTTGGATGGTGAGGAATTGGAAAATGTGAGTACGTTTAAGTACTTGGGTAGTGTGATGAGTAAGGATGGAGGTTTGGAGGGTGAAGTGCTTGAAAGGGTACAGCAGGGAAGACAGGTTGCTGGTTCTTTGAAAGCAGTGACAAGAAACAGGGAAGTGAGTATGGAAGTGAAAAAGTTACTACATGACAGTATTGTGATACCAACTCTAACGTATGGAAGTGAAGCTTGGACGTTGTTGGAAGGACACAAATCAAGAGTGAGAGCAGTGGAAATGAGTGATTTAAGAGGAGCCTGTGGAGTCACATGGAGAGATAGGCTGACGAATGAGGATATAAAGGAACATTGTGGTGTTGATGTGGATGTGATAGGGAGCGTTATGAGGAACACACTGAGGTGGTTTGGCCATGTGGAGAGGATGGAGGGTGAAAGACTGACGAAGAGAGTGTATGTGAGTGTGGTGGAGGGGGGAAGAGGGAGTGGGAGGCCGAGGATGAGATGGAGGGATGGGGTGGAGAGGTATATGAGAGAGGAGGGTGTGAGTTGGGAGCAGGGTAGTGAAATGGCGGGGGACAGGGCGACTTGGAGGCGATTTGCTTGTGGCCACCCCAAACGGGATTGAGGCGTCTGGCAAAAGAAAGATTACCAGACGAATTTTTCATTACCAAATTAGTCCACATTTGGTAATGAAAAATACCAAATGGCAACCCTGACAGGGGAGGAAGGAAGGGGTGAAGGGGCCTTGGTGTAAACAGCTGTTCGGCACTGCGCAGCAGTTTCACGTTACAGGTGGGAACAAATTCAGATTTGGGGGGGATTTTTTTCTTTTTTTTTGCCATTTTTGGGGTCCAAAGGTCCAGGCCCACAACGTCAGGTAAGTGGAGTGTCCGGAAAGTGGGCGTCCGAATAGTATAGGGATTACTGTATATATATATATATATATATATATACTGTATATATATATATAAGTAATCCCTCTAATATCCAAACGCCCAATATCCGAACATCCCCACTAACTGGACATAATTGCCCTGGGATCCAACATTCCCAAAATGGGCCAAAAACCACAAATAATTTGAAAAAATCTTACTTTTTTCCCTCCCGTAATTTGAAATTGCCGTGTGGCACTGAACAGCTGTTACACCATGGTCCCTTCACCCCTTCCTTCCTCCCCCTTCCCCCTCCCCTGTCAGGGTTGCCGTTTGGTATTTTTCATTACCAAGTGTGGGCCAATTTCGTAATGAAAAAGTCATTTGGTAATGAATCAGAATAATGCATTACCAAATGGATTTTTCACATGTATGAGGATGGAGGATGGAGGGCGAAAGACTGACGAAGAGAGTGTATGTGAGTGAGGTGGAGGGGGGAAGAGGGAGGGGGAGGCCGAGGATGAGATGGAGGGATGGGGTGGAGAGGTATATGAGAGAGGGGGGTGTGAGTTGGGAGCAGGGCAGTGAAATGGCGGGGGACAGGGCGACTTGGAGGCGATTTGTTTGTGGCCACCCCAAAAGGGATTGAGGCGTCTGGCAATAGATAGATAGATAGATAGATGAGGATACACAGGATGGAGATGGTGGATTGTTTGCTCTCTCTGATTAATCTGCTACCCTACATAGTGTGAAAATAATCAAGATGGTGTTAATTATAAGGAGAGTGATTACATGTATTTCCACTTGTATATATAATTAGTGAAGAATAAATGCTAGCTTTACGAATTTGGTAATGAAAAGTTAAATCTGGTAATGAAAGTTGAGGAGATTGGTAATGTGGCCGTTGCGATCTGGCAACTCTGTTACCCCGCCATCATCAACAGTCACAGCCAAATTCCGATCGAAAGCAGATGCTCATAGCAGTGCAAGCCACAGGTGCTTGTTTTTTGTGAATAAACTACAATACCTCGCCACTAGAACACATGGGAATTTACAGTGTTGTGCAATGTTAAGAAATTAGAATTTAGAGTGCAGAGGATTAGCTGTGGACTGCAAACTGGCGGTTCAAACCAGTCCAGGAGCCAGGGACTTGTAAGTACCCAGAATGTTTAATATTGTATAAACTCACCTCTAAAACCCCATTTTATGGTTCTTTTGCATTTATTTGTCTTTTATGTCCCTTATTGGTGTGATTTGGGTCTTAAATAGGTGCAATGCATGTCGAGAGGGAGTTGTATAGGTGTTTTTCTGAGTTAGGGTCCATTAGTACAAGTCCAGGAGGCTGGGGCCCAATATCCGGACAGTATCACTATCCGGACATGCCTTTGGCTCTATTACGTCGGATATTGGAGGGATTACTGTGTATATATATATATATATATATATATATATATATATATATATATATATATATATATATATATTTATATATATATAATCATCATCATCAGCAGCAGCCGTTTGAGTATCCACTGCAGGACTGGCCTATCCCGACCGAAGTGGGGACGATACAGCCAATGTTTCTCTACCAAGTGGCTTAGGCTGTCTAGTAGAGATTGTATGTAGGGTGAGAAGTGCTTGTAAGTGTAATTGTTGTGTTGTAGTGGCTTTGGATGTGTGTGTAGTCTGTGAACCAAGTGTAATCGGCCCGCGCAAGCTGACTGGGTGCAAGCATACTTTATAGTAAGCAACACTGGCTCAACCACAGAACCCCTTGTGTCCGCCAATGCAGTACGTGGCCGGGTGAACACTCCCAAAGTTTATTACCCTGGCGGGGTGTGAATCCTGGTTCACCCATGTACAAAACGCACACTCTACCACTGTACCACAGAGGCGAGGCTCCATATGTATGTACTGTATATATTGACTGAGCCAATCATTGCCATGCTTGAGGGTGCAAAAGTTGATGTATGCGGAATAACTGAAACTAAATGGAGAGGAGAAAGTGTGAGAGAATGGGAGCATGGATGGGGTATATGTGCAGGAGTAGATGAGAATGAGAGGGCAAAAGAAGGAGTATGTATAGTTGTGAGTAAAAGATGGAAGAGCATAAAACAGTATGGCTCAGTTGGGTCAAGGATTGTGTGGGTAAGATTGAAAGTTGGAATACAAATGTGGGCGATTGTGTGTGTGTATGCACCAATGCAAGATCATGCGAGCAGAGTGAGAGAAGAGTTCTGGACAAATGTGGAAGTGTGTATGGAAAAGTCTGGAAGGAATGAGAGTGTTTTTGATTGGTGATATGAATGGTAAAGTAGGGAATGTGAAGGTGGATGGAATAATTGGTGAGTGGGGTGTGCCTGCTGAGATAGATGAGAATGGCAGTACAATAGTGGACATTTGTGCTGGGAGGGGGTTGGTGATAGCCAATACCTTCTTCAGGCACAAAATGATCCACAGGTATACATGGCAAGTGATGAGAAGGGTGGGTGGTGAACTGAATGATGGGAAGGCAATGATTAATTATGTGTGTGTGGATGAAAGGATGCGAAGATGTGTAATGGATGCAAGAGCTTATAGAGGTTGGGGGAGTGGACTTTCTGACCACTGCTTGGTGGTGGCTAGAATCAAGATCCAAATAAGATGGAGAAATGGCAGAAGGGAAGGATGGGAAGAAGGAGCATTTACAAGGAGAGTGGAAAGGTTACAAGAGGATGAGAAAAAGGCAGAATATAAGAAAGAAGTGGAGGAACGATTGGGCAAATATGAATTGGAGCAGATGGGGGACGTGGAAGGTGTGTGCAGGATATTCACGGAAGAAATATGTGCAGCATGTGATGTGCTGTGTGGGATGAAGAGAAGACGGAGGGGGGTGCAAGGAACAGCGTGGTGGAATGAAGAGGTGAGGCAGTTGTGGCACAAAAGAAGAAAGCATACAATGAATGGATGAGAAACAGGGGAGTGGAAGAAGTTGAGAGGCGGAAGAGAGTTATATGTAGAAATAAAGAGAGAGGTGAAAAGATTAGTAAGAGAGAGTAAGAAGAGAGTGGATGAGGAACTTGAAAGGAATTTGAGTGTGAAGTGGAGGGACTGTAAGGAAATGTTCTAGAAAGAGGTGAAGAGAGTAAGACAGGGTGGAAGTGAAGTTAGCAGGGGAGTGAAAGATAAAAATGGTAGATTACTAGTGGAGAAGGGAGAAAAAGTGAGCAGATGGAGAGAACACTTTAAGGAATTGTTGAACATAGAGGATGGCGAGTATAAGTGGCTGGGAGAAGAAGGAAGATGAGAAGATAGGAAGAAATCAGTAAGATAGAAGTTGTGAAAGCAATGAAGAAAGTTAAATTGGGGATAGCCCCTGGAATTGATGGAGTGTGTGGTGAAATGCTGAAGCATGGGGGAGAGATAGTAGTAGAATGGTGTGGAAGATGTGGAGATTGGCCTGGGAGGAAGTTAAAGTCCTGGTGGATTGGAAGTCAGGTATAATTATTCCCTTGTACAAAGGAAAAAAGGAAAAAGAAGTGTGTAGTAATCATAGGGGCATTTGTCTTAGTATAATAGGAAAAGTGTATGGTAGGATACTTATTGACAGAGTTAGAGAAAGAACAGAGGAATTAGTTGGAGAAGAACAGTGATGCTTTAGGAAGGGAAGAGACTGTGTAGATCAGATATTCATTCTTAGATGTTTAGTGGAAAAGTTTCTTGAGAAGGGAAAGAAGTTGTATGCGGCTTTCATGGATTTGGAGAAAGCATATGACAAGGTCGATAAATAAGGATTGTGGAAAGTATTAAGAATATATGGAGTAGATGGGAAGTTGTTGAATGCTGTGAAGAGTATGTATGATGGTGCTAAGGCTGTAGTGCGTGTGGATGGTGAACCTTGTGAATTTTTCTCTTTGAAGGTTGGGTTGAAACAGAGATGTGTCATGTCTGCATGGTTGTTCAGTCTGTACATGGATGGGGTAATAAAAGAGGTACAAGGTAGGGTAGTGGATGTTGGAGTGGCCCTGGCGAGAGAGGGTAGTGTTTGGAAACTCCCTGTACTGTTGTTTGGAGATGATACTGTGTTGTTGAGTGAAGACGAAAGGGAGCTGAAAGGCTTGGTGGATGAGTTTGGGAGAGTGTGTAAGAAACGGAATCTAAAGGTGAATGTAGGGAAGAATAAAGTGATGGTCTTTGAGAGAGGTGAAGTCAGTGAATATACAGCGAGGTTGGATGGTGAGGAATTGGAAAATGTGAGTACGTTTAAGTACTTGGGTAGTGTGATGAGTAAGGATGGAGGTATGGAGGGTGAAGTGCTTGAAAGGGTACAGCAAGGAAGAAAGGTTGCTGGTTCCTCTAAAGCAGTGATAAGAAACAGGGAAGTGAGCATGGAAGTGAAAAAGTTACTACATGACAGTATTGTGATACCAACTCTAACGTATGGAAGTGAAGCTTGGACTTTGCTGGAAGGACACAAGCCAAGAGTGAGAGCAGTGGAAATGAGTTATTTAAGAGGAGCCTGTGGAGTCACATGGAGAGACAGGCTGACAAATGAGGATATAAAGGAGCATTGTGGTGTTGATGTGGATGTGATCGGAAGCGTTAGGAGGAATACACTGAGGTGGTTTGGCCATGTGGAGAGGATGGAGGGTGAAAGACTGACAAAGAGAGTGTATATAAGAGGTGGAGGAGGGGAGGGGGAGTGGGAGGCCGAGGATGAGATGGAGGGATGGGGTGGAGATGTATATGAGAGAGGGGTGTGTGAGTTGGGAGCAGGGCAGTGAAATGGCGGGGGAGGCGATTTGTTTGTGGCCACCCTGAACGGGATTGAGGCGTCTGGCAATAGATAGATAGATAGTAAATAAATGACGGGGAATCACCCTGATGGTGAATTGTCGCCGACATTCCTTCCCTAAGTTTGTCCAACACTTTAACTTTCTCTATCAGGGATATCACTTTACGAGCCCACTTTCATGTGTTACCACATGCATCACTAGCACCACGCATAGGCCCCATATTGACAAACAAGGTAAGGAGTCACTGGAAGGCAGAAAAATAAGCCACAAATAACGATTCGCCAGTCACGCATGGTTCGACCATCAGTTTCAAACTGACTGTGTGGTGCGTGGTAGACCTCCCCCCCACACACACACACACACACATGTATGTGCACTGGCAGCGGGTAGGCATTTTTGTATTTTATTTATTTCTCTCATATATGAAAATTATTTTTTTGAATACTATAATGTTATGTTTTAATTATTGTACGAAAAATTTGTGGATAACCGAAATCGCATGAAAAAAGTTTGCGTAAATTAAGGGATTACTGTGGATTTGTGTGCCCAGTGGTAAGGTCAGTGCCAGTGTAAGCCCCAGTGCTAAGGTTGGTGCAGGAATGGACTGGATTCCCCTCCCCCTAACCTGTTCCTGTTTGACTCAGAGGCTGACCACTAGTGCCTGTAATCATAGGCTGTCCCCCAGCCTTGGGGGGGACTACTTGGAGACCACTTGGACCAACATAGGAAGGAATGAAGGTGGGTTGTTATTTATGGTTCAGTCTTGGTTAGATGACTTTGGGAAGTTGAGTTGACGTAAATCCCCCTTTATAATGGGTTTCAATGTAGTGTACCGATTTACGATAAAATTGGTATACGGTAAGGTATGACCTGACGTAACCCCATCATAAAATGAGTTATATATATATGTATGTATGTATATAGTATAAATTTTGTTTTTCTCGGAATAGTTAACTAAAAATAGCAGACAAGTCTAAGTAGTTCAGCATATTTTAAAGGCTTACCCTTTTAGTTTAACCAAGTAGGTAGAATTCCAGTGCACTGCACATTTATAATTATAGATGATGTATGGACTATGGAAGTGGTAATTGAAATGTTATATGATACTTGAGTCTTGAGGTACCGAGAGATTTGTGAAATATTTAAAATTATATTGCTTTACTTTATGAGGAGTTTGACTGGGACAGGAAAGGTTTGAAGCCAGCAGATCCAGTGTTTGGCCCTTGGCCTTTGATTGATGCTGTCACTGTGAGTGAGGCAATAGGCAAGATGAAGGTGGGGAAGGCAGCAGGTGTGTCTGGGTTGACTGCCAAAATGTTGAAGGCCTCAGGAGATATAGGGGTGAGGTTAGTCACTGACCTGATAAATATGATTATTTATGAGTGTGTTGTCCCAGATGATTGGCTGAAGAGTGTAATTGTAAATATGTATAAAGGGAAGGGTGATGCCCTGGAAAGAGGAAATTATAGAGGTATAAAGCTTTTAGATCAGATAATGAAGGTAATGGAGAGAGTTTTAGAAGGTATGATTAGAGAAAGAGTGAATATTGATGAGCTGCAGTTTGGGTTTTTGCCAGGTAGGGGGACCATTGATGCCATGTTCATTGTTTGACAGCTTCAGGAAAAATATATTGGTAGGAGAAGGGATCTGTATTTTGTTTTTGTTGATTTGGAAAAGGCCTTTGACAGAGTCCCTAGAGAGGTGGTGAAGTTGGCAGTGAGAAAGCTTGGCATGGAGGAGTGGCTGGTTAGGGTGGTTATGGCTATGTATGTGGGTGCGTGCTCACACCCAGGTAAGAGTGAATGGAGATTTGAGTGATCAGTTTTCCGTGAACGTTGGTGTGCATCAGGGGTCAGTTTTGAGTCTCATGTTGTTTATCATGGTACTTGAAGCCCTCTCACGTGACTAGAAACGGACTCCTGTGGGAGATGTTGTATGCTGATGATTTGATGTTGACTGCAGAGAACGAAAGGGAGGTGGAGGAAAGGTTTAGGAAGTGGAGAGATGGTATGAGGCACAAGGGTTTAAGGGTAAATGCAGATAAAACAAAAGTGATGATATCTAGGGTTGGTGGCGGTACTGTCAAAGACGAGGGAGAGTGGCCATGTGCAGTTTGCCACAAGGGTGTGGGAAGTAATTCCATCTTGTGCGGTGTTTGTGATAAATGGGTGCATAAGAGATGTAGTGGTATCAGAGGTAGACTGCGAGATAATGCTGATTTTATGTGTACGGTGTGTCGGGGAGAGCAGGTGGAGATTGTCAGATGTGAAAGGATTGAACTTGCTGGTGAGTCTCTTGAGTGTGTGGAAGAGTTTTGTTATTTGGGAGACATGTTGTGTGCTGGAGGTGGGGCTGGAGCTAGCTCTGTGGCTAGGGTGAGAAGTGGTTGGAAGAAGTTCGGGGAGCTCTTGCCTCTTCTGACATTGAGAGGGCTCTCCCTACGTGCTAAGGGGTCTTTGTATGCAGCATGTGTTAGGAGTGTAATGCTGTATTGTAGTGAGACCTGGGCAGTAAAGGTGGAGAATATTCGCTGGCTCAGACGTGCAGAAATGACAATGATTAGGTGGATGTGTTGTGCGTCCCTGTGTGCAAGGTCCGGAAAAGTTGAGAGGCAGGATGGGACTGGAGTGTATTGGTGTTGTGATGAGGAGAGGTAGATTGAGATGGTTTGGACATGTGGAGGGGATGGGGGATGATAATTTGGTGAGAAAGGTGAGAAGAGTTATTATTGGGGGTGGGGTTATGAGGGGTAAACCGAGAAAGACATGGGACGAGGTCATTAAGTGTAACCTCAGGGTTAAGGGACTGAACAGGGAGGCTGTAATGGATCGTGCAGTATTGAGAGCCGCCATTAGGTGACCAAGGCCGACACAAGCAAGCATGTTGGAGCCCTTAAAAACGAAAATGAAAATGAAACTTTAAAACACAATAATACATTTGTGTTATTACCGTTTGTCAGATTAATTTTGACATTTCCAGGTTCCAACTAACTTAGCTAAAATTATTATTCTCTCAAAAGCAAGGAAAATGCACATGAGACACCCAGACGCATTGTTATTCTTTTTTCTTTCCTCATTTTTCTGCCTATGGGTGACTTTAGACTCCCTTTTCTGTCTTTCTTTCCTTCATTCTTTCCTCTTCCTTCTACCTGTGACAAACCAAATGGTGTCCTGTGCATCAGGAAACCATTTATTATGCTGGGTGGTAACCATATGACCAAATTTTGCCGTCTGGTGGTTTAGTGGGTAATTACGGCACTCCAGTCGTATTGAGCTGGTGAAGGTTTATATCCGAGGGGTGGTTGGGGTTTACTGCTCATGTAATGCCTCTCAGAGATGAGTGAGGCTGGTCATTCTCATCTTAAATGTCAGGACCAACTTGCCTAGCCCCCGGCTTCTGCGCTTCTCATGGGACAACGTAGGATTGGATGATGAATGAAATGATGAATTATTCCATAAGGATCATTCAAAAAGCTTCTTTTTTCAGCCAAATTTATTTTCTTGCTATATTTTTCACCATTTTCACTATAATGAGTTATCATCTGAATATTCTAAATATTCCAAAACATACTTTCATAGGCCTCATAAAGCCCCTAAAAGTACTTAATTTTCAAAAATTTTCCTTGAGGGGGCCCACAGCACCCCCCCCCCCAAGACCCCCCCAGCTGCAGAGGCTCACTTTGCTCGCCTCCCACCACCTTTTCAAGAATCTATAGACATCTTTTTCCTGCCCTCCCCCCCCCCCTTGTGAACTTTCTGGCTATGTCCTTGGTTCATATATACACATAGTCGCCCAAGTTTGTATTCCTACTTTCAGTCTTATACACAGAATCCCTGAACCAACTGATCCATACTTTTATTTTCTCCTTCCATCTCTTGCACACGCAACTTATACCCTCCATTGCCCTCCCATTCCCACCTAACCCACTCCCTCACATATACCCAATCCATACTCCCACTCTCACACTCTCACCTCTCCATTTAGCCTTATTCAATCCATATAAATGTCCCTTTTTGCATCCTCAAGCACCTGGACAGTAATTGCCACTATAAATTTGCTTTACAGAACTGGATCTGACTGAAATACTGCAAGGTGGGGTAGTCCTGCAGACGCTGTCAAATCATCAGATATGGCCACCTCAAGCAGTGAAGGTCAGGCAGTCAAGATGTTGGAGGCTCTTCAGAGTGACCTCAAATCCCTTTGTATGGAGACAAAGAAGAGATACCCACACATCAAGGATGTGAGTTTATTGGTCAGAGTAATGCACATCAGCTATTTAAGTAAATGGTAGTAGTTCCCGTTCATATGTACTGGTGTACTGTAATGCAGATCTGTATAAATGACTGGAACTGGTAAAAAAAAAAAAAAGTAGTCAGATTTAGTTTTTAGTGCTGTACAAGTTTTATAAGTATTTTTGTTAATCAAATACAGTACCCTCTTAGTCTGACTTAATAGCTGCCTTTGCTACCTTATTATGTTGTTATGAATTTAAAAGCTATTAATCCTATCTTTGGGAGGGTTTTTCTATCTATCTATCTATTGCCAGACGCCACAATCCCGTAAGGGGTGGCCATTTGAGTTTGAGTTATTTGTTTTACGGGGAGGGGCACTAACCCTCCACCAACCCACTTGTTGACACGTAGGGAGCACGTATGGTTTGGTTATATGGTTACCACCCAGCGTTGTAAATGGTTTCTTGGCTTACAGGAAACCATTTGGCATGTCACTCAATGTAAAGCCACGTGTAAAGGAAAGAAAAGCAATAAGAAGTGACAGGAAAGATGAGAGAAATAGGAAGAGAGGAGGGCAGGCACAGAAAAAGAATGATAAAGGCTAAGGAAGAAGTAGGCAACACTACTTCAAGTGAGTGGATGATGGGCGCCACCACCTACCACCAGGGATTTTCTAGCTATCTATCTATTGCCAGACGCCTCAATCCCATTCGGGGTGGCCACAAACAAAGCACCTCCACGTCGCCCTGTCCTTCGCCATTTCACTGCCTTGCTCCCAACTCACACCCCCCTCTCTCATATACCTCTCCACCCCATCACTCCATCTCATCCTTGGCCTCCCCCTTCCTCTCCCCCTCACTCACATACACTCTCTTTGTCAGTCTTTCACCCTCCATCCTCTTCACATGGCCAAACCACCTCAGTGTATTCCTCCTAACGCTTCCTATCACATCCACATCCACACCACAACGCCCCTGTATATCCTCATTCATCAGCCTGTCTCTCCATGTGACTCCACAGGCTCTTCTTAAATAACTCATTTCCACTGCTCTCACTCTTGACTTGTGTCCTTCCAACAACTTCCAAGCTTCACTTCCATACGTTAGAGTTGGTATCACAATACTGTCATGTAGTAACTTTTTCACTTCCATGCTTACAAAAATAAAGTTATGGTGTTTGAGAGGAATGAAGTCACAGAATGCACAGTGAGGTTGGATGGTGAGGATATGGAGAATGTGAGTGCATGCTAGTACTTGGGTGGTGTGATGAGTAAGGATGGAACTTTGGGGGATGAAATGCTTGAAAGGGTATAGCAGGGAAGGAAGGTTGTTGGTTCACTGAAAGCAGTGATGAGAAATGGGGAGGTTAGTATGGAAGTTAAGAAGTCACTGCATGATAGTATAGTGATCCCTACCTTGACGTATGGAAGCGAGGCGTGGACCTTGCAAGAGGGGAACAAGTCGAGAGTGAGAGCAATGGAAATGAGTTACTTGAGAGGAGCATGTGGAGTGACATGGAGGGACAGGTTGACGAATGAAGAAATGAAAGAAGGTTGTGGGGTGGATGTGGATGTGGTAGAGAAGATTAGGAGAAATACATTGAGGTGGTTTGGACATGTGGAGAGAATGGAGAATGAAAGACTGACTAAGAGGGTGTATGTAAGTAAGGTGGAGGGAGAGAGAGGGAGGGGAAGACTGAGGATGAGGTGGAGGGATGGAGTTGAGAGGTATATGAGAGAGGGGAGAGTGAGTTGGGGGGAGGGTAGTCAAATGGTGGGTGACAGAGCGACTTCGAGGCGTTTTGTCTGCGGCCACCCATTGCGGGGTTAGGGCATCGGGCTATAGATAGATAGATAGTTTTAGTTCATATTTGCCCTGTCACAGAGTGTTTATGTTTTTCTTGTTGCTCAGCAAAGTTGGTTTATTATTTGCTTCCAGAGTCCAACCAGCTGAGATGGTTTATTTGAAGCTCCTGTTAGAGAAATGTTGCCAGATCTGTACCATCTTGTTGTAATTTGTTGATCTACATACATGCTGGGATATAAAACAAGCAGTTTACTGTACCCCTCCCCCCCCTCCTCTTTTTTTTTCCAGTACTTAACAAGTTATATTTTGATACATCATGTTTTTAATGAAACTTCCAAGCATTTTTATTTTGTTTTTATTCATTTTTCTTGCAGTCTTGTGAGGAGGCAATTATCAAAGTACGTGGAGCCTCCATGAATCCACAATCATCTCTCTCCCAGATTACCTCCCAGGTTCTCTACCCTTTAGTTCAGGCTGCAGAGACCAAGGACCCCAAAATTGTCAAGGTGAGGTATTACTTTGTTAGTGAATTATGAATATGGTATGTCACCATCACCCATCATTTTTAAACCATATTTCTCATTCAAAATGACTTACAGTGGTCTCTCGATTCTACAGCCTGTATGGAGGAAACGCGTGCTAGAAACAGTGATCCAGAAAGCTAAATAAAAGTCTCCGTGATTGGCCGTTGAACTTTGGAAAGTGGGGTTTATGTTGGGTTAAATACTTAAACAGTGAGCAAATTCATGATTTTTTCTCATCTTCAATTCATTTTCACTGTGTAATGGAAGGGGTACTGTAAAAAACTACAGTAATGTTATACAGTGATTGAAAGCTGAATTCAGGACACCAAAGACCTTGGTAGTTTTTGTCATCATGCTGCTATGATGAGTTAGAGATTAGTAACGTTTGACCATTTTACAGCAAAAAATATTAGTACTGTACTGGAAACCAATCAGTTTCTGAAATGTAACCTATGGAGAGAAGAAAATATAAAAAGAGAGAGGAGGGAAATGTTTGTCACATAATGTCTCATAAGTTGCAAGGGTTAGTGGCAAATGTGACCTTGTTAAGCTAGGTAAGAGAGGCCCACTGACCCTTAGAACAAGGGTTCTCAACCTTTTTCCCACAAAATGCCCCTTGATTTAATAGACCATCTACCCATACCCCCATTAACCTGATGCTGATGTAGAATGGTTATACTGTACAGTATATTAAGACTAATTTTTTAGTATGCACTGATACTACAGTGGATATTATCAAATAGATGATATTGTAATGACTATTAAGCAGTTAAGCATTAACATCATTTTCAGTGTACAGTGATTCTACACAGGAGTAAAACTGTAGTTACTCTGTGAAGAATAAACCTTAGCACTAATTCAATGTAGAATGGTATTATACCAGCTATTGTAAGGCTATCAGTATAATAATTACATCATTTGGCATGTAAGCATTAATATCGCGTTTCGGATATGACAACCAGTATTAAATTTCATTGTAAAGGCTGTGCCTGTTTTGTGCAAACAGGTTTCTCAGTGTTAGACAGACGCACTCGAAGGTCATGCTCCAAGTTAAACCATGGTCAGTGTTCAGTTTTCATGTTCAGCAGCATTGAAAATCCAAACTCACAAAGGTAAATACAAAATAGAGAATGTCAGCAAAGACCTCACAGCAACATCAGCTACAGCAGGGTAAAACTCAGTCATTTTAGACCAGAACTTGGTCAGAGGAAATGTTTCAGATGCATCTTTTCCAACAGAGTTTTTCACCAGCTCTAGGAATTCTTCTTGCATGTTATCTGGGAGAAGATGCACATTAACAATGAATGGGTAAACGACCTTGGAGGGATTTTTTAACGAGTTTGGACATAAGAATACGTCTTCCAAGTAGGCCAGTTTCTGGAGCCACTGGTTTTCTGACAATTTCTTGGTGAGCTTTGCGACCTTTGTCTTGTTGTCACGTTTAAAGAATTCAGAAAGCTTATCCTTCTGTGAGTCTACTATTGATGCCACATTCCATCATGACAACTAGCGAACCTTGGTATGAAACAGTAACACTTCATCTCCTCCCAACTCATGGCACATTAGGTGGAGATGGAAGAGTCATGTATTCTGGGCACTTGAGGGTATTGCAATGTGCACATCATCATCAAGGATCTCCATGCTTCTCGATCTCGGGCAGCCTCCCTTTTCACTTTCTTATCCATTAGGTTATAATCTTTTACCTTCATCCCAAGTCTTTTTCGGTCTGTCTCTCACAGCCCTACCCCTGATTTTCAGATTTCTAACCATCTGCACCCAGTTGTCTTCCTCCATCCTCTCAACATACCCAAAGCCATTTCTCACCTTCTGCACCCAGTTGTCTTCCTCCATCCTCTCAACATACCCAAAGCCATTTCTCACCTTCTGCACCCAGTTGTTTTCCTCAGTCCTCTCAACATACCCAAATCATCTTACTCTACCCCTTCTCACCACGGCACAAATTTTCCAGTCCCATTCTTCCTCTTTACTCTTCGATCACAATCCTAGTCCCCCAAGGCCCCATATTCAAGGACACCCTATACATCCATCAAATCATTGTCATTTTTGTACATTTGAACTTATGAATATCCTCTTCATTTAATGCCTAGGTCTCACTACCACACAGCATAACACGCCTAATACTATCTATCTATCTATATACCTAGGCTGCTTCCCCCAAGGAAAGGGAGGTAGCCGAGACAGGACGACACACTCTCCATTTACTCATCCATTCAAACACATTCATTCACATCTTAGCCCCAAAGGGGAGAACGGACAGATCCTCACCGCACCACACCGCACAAGGGTCAACTGCGCAATGCAATCAGTGACATCCGTAGCAGGGCCCGACAGCAGAACTGGTTTACCCCTGCCACATCATAACAGACCCATCCCCTTACCCGCACCTGACCTGACTAGCTGATCAGACCAAATGCGGGAGAATATCCCCTCAGGGCTGCGTCATCACTTATTTATTCACAATTTCTCTCCATTTATTTCTGTCACGCACAGCCACTCTTCCTTGCTCAACAGACATCCCTCTCGCATCCAGCGCTCTCTTCACACTGTCCATCCATCCTATTCGTGGTCTTCCTCTCAGCCTTACACCTCTCACATCAGATCTAGTTATCTTTTTCACCAATCGCTCATTATCCATTCTCTCCATATGCCCAAACCATCACAACACCCCCTGCTCAACTCTGCCAGCCATCTCCCGAACAACTCCAGTTCTCCTTCGCACTTCATCATTTCGCACCCGATCCATACGCGTCACTCCACACATACTTCTCAGACACCTCATCTCCATTACATTCAAACTTTTCCTCTCTGCTACACCCATATTCCATGTTTCAGCCCCATATAATGCAGTCGGTACCACAACACCCTCATACAGCCTTCTCTTTACACCCATTCTAAGCGAACGACATTTAAACACTTTTTTCATTCCTCCCAGCACCTTTCCTACTTCATTTATTCTAAACTTCACTTCTGCATCTATTCTTCCATCCACTGCAACATGTGACCCTAGATATTTAAAACAATCTACCTCCTCAAGCAACTCACCATTCAAAACTATATTCATCCCCCTACCATCTATCAACCTCGTACACTTCATCACTTTACTCTTATTCTCATTTACTTTCAAATTCCTCCTTTCACACACCCTTCCAAACTCCTTTACCAACTGTCTCAATCTCTCCTCTGAATCAGTCACCAGTGCAGTATCATCTGCAAACAGCAGCTGCTTCAGATTCCAATCTCCACCATCAACATTTACCAGACTCAGACCACCTAAAACTCTTGCATTCACCTCCCTTACAACACCATCCATGTAAATATTAAACAACCAAGGCGACATCACACATCCCTGTCGCAGCCCCACTCTCACGGGAAACCAATCACTCACAGCATTTCCCACTCTTACACATGCTCTACTATTTACATAAAAACTTTTCACCCCTTTTAGTAACCTACCATCAAGTCCATACACTCTTAAAACAGTCCACAAAGCCTCCCTATCAATTCTATCATACGCTTTCTCTAAATCCATAAATGCCCAAAACACATCCTTGCCTTTTGCTAAATACTTTTCACACACTTGTCTCACAGCAAACACCTGATCAACGCATCCCCTCCCTCTCCTAAAGCCACACTGCTCATCACAAATCACTCCCTCTGTACCCTCTCTAACTCTCATAATTAATACTCTACCATACACCTTACCTACAACACTCAACAGACTTATACCCCTAAAGCTAGTACATTCATACTTATCACCCTTGCCTTTATACAACGGGACCACACAAGCACTTGCCCAGTCAATTGGCACCATACCTTTCTCAAAGCACACATTCAACAATCTTACTAACCAGTCAACAATAGTCACTCCACCACCCTTCAGGCATTCCACAGCACACCCATCCATACCTGCAGCTTTCCCTGTTTTCATCTACTTTACTGCCTTCTCCACTTCCTCCTTCGTGATCAAAGAATCATTCAGCTCTCCCAACACATTTATTCCTTGCACCCTTCCATCCGCCACAATCTCAGCCACCCTTTCCTCCTCTACATTTAACAGTCTTTCAAAATACTCTGCCCATCTCTTCCTTACTGCATCCATCTCAATTAACATCCTTCCATCCTCTGCTTTTACTTGTTCTTCCTTCCCAGACTCTCCCTTTCGCACCCTTTTCACCTCCTTCCAAAACTGATATTGTGATATTCTAATAATGTGGATATTTGTCTGATTTCTTTTATAATTTTAGTACTTTGTATTATTAAACTTTGAGGTTGATGAGATATGTTTTCCCCAAACTAGTCACCTTTAATAAGTATGAAGTGAAACATCATCTTCATTCTTCTTGGCTGACTTTATAAGATTCCTCGTGGGTACCTCTGTCGTGGAGACTGCACAGTGATCCCTCGATTATCTGAAGTTATAGAGCCAAAGGTATGTCCTGGCAATGGCTCCATCCCCAGGCCCCCCGTCGTACATAACCAAGCTTTGAAAGCCAGTGTAACAGGCCACTACAGTACATCATTCAGCACTTGTTCCTGTTGTTTAACACTGCTGTCTGGTCAAGCACACCTAAAAATGCTGTGGGCACACAAACCATAATGGGAAAATGTAATACAATCATGGTGAAATAGAATATAATCATGGTACAGTACAGGAAGGTAGATTAAAGTCATCATCAGCACGCACAATTCAACCATCCTCCATTAGTCTTACCCAGGATCTCCTGCTTCTCCAGAGTCAGCATTACCCTCTTTCTTTTCCCTGGTGGAGGGGCCGTCATCACACACCGTAGGAAGAGGAATGCAAGGAATAACAAGGCCCTAAGTAGGGAGGAAAAAACACAGAAGCCACAACGTGTGCAGCCATAACAGCCATCCGAGAGGAGCCGTTCACTACACTGTCACTGTGCGGGAACTGAGAACGACCAAGGGGGTCTCTAGCGGTGCTGGGTGAACTATCCAGCCAAACAGGGTGACATCACTTGTGTATTCCTGCCTGGCCGGGTACAAAAATGTTTGTGCAGCCAAAATTTCCTCCCGGATGCATGCATTTTGTCTGGATAAAATGGAAAAATGCACGAATAATGGTATCGAACAGCCAGATCACAGCATCCGGGGTAATGGATTGTCAGGGTAATGGATGTCCGGATAGTAGAAAGATTATATATATTTCTGTACATATATGTATTTATATACTATATATATATATATATATATATATATATATATATATATATGAAGATCTATGCATACAATGTAAGAAGCCTCGCTGAAGATTACAAATTTGATAACTTAATGGCTGAACTGGAAAACAGTAGTTGGGATATTGTAGGTTTGAGTGAGACCCACAGAAAAGAAGAAA